>NC_056767.1:19652500-20012500 GCF_018687715.1 Carya illinoinensis
GGAACTGTTTTATGAAAGAAAACCCTCCTTAAGGAAAAACCCCACCTCGCAATATTTTAAAACGAATTGAATTCCTATGTATGATATGTATGGAGTGATGAATACATGACTAAAAAACTCTATTATTATACTTTAACTATATGAAGTAATGCTTACAAGTCATCGACTCATTTTAGCTTTAATGTGTGCCCCCCCAAGGACAAGTTGATTATGACGCGTCAAGATAGGCACAGTCCAAGGGGAAGAGTACGAAAGCCTAGGCATGCTATTTTGTACGAGAGACTTTAATTATGAAATATAATGTTTTCTGCTATAACTTTTTAATTAAGAAAACAAGTTTTATTTATAAACATGGAGTCTTTTGTATCTTGGCACGAAAGGAAAGAAAATTTCAAAAATGAACAGTAATTCCCGTCTATTTTTATAAAATCATTTTCTAAAAGACCCACAACAAAGATGGGCGTTACATCTTTGCCCCTTGAGGTATTTTCTTGGCATTGAGGTTGCTAGCTCACCATCTAGTATCCATCTTTGCCAACGAAAATACACCTTAGATATCCTTGTTGACTCAGGCCATCTAGCTTTAAAGCCTTTGAAAATTCCCATGGACCAAAACCATAAACTTAGCAAGACCTCTAGCTCTCCCTTACCTAACCCTACTATCTATCAATGTCTCATAGGGAGACTCATTTACCTCACAATAACCAGACCAGATATAAGTTGCGAAACCCTGTATTTATATGTATTTTAATTAAATAAATTATTTTATTTATTAAGATTATGGGCTTCCTTGTTTAAAATTTTAGATGAATTACATAATATTATTTCAAGACTTCTAACTATGGAATTTAATTTAGAGTGTTTTCTTGTTATTAAATCTTGTTCATTATTTAAATTTCTCTTTATTCTAAATTATTTTATTATTTTGTTGTTGGGTTATATCATTTTATTTAGTTACTGCATTTAAATTATTTTATTTAACTTGTCGGTTTGAAAATTTTTTTAGTTGGATTAGTTTTGAGAACTAGGTTGATAGGGCTAGACCTCATTTCTTTCCATTCTTTTTTTTTTCCCTCTTTTTTCCCCTTTTTCCTCTTTTCCTTCTTTCTTTATTTCTTTCTTTTTTCCTTCTTTCTTTTCTTCTACCCTACTCTCCCGCGCACGACATCCCGCTTCTTATTCCCTCATTCGTTCTTTTTTCTTCTCCCAGTGCGCCGTCATGTGGCATCACTGCCCCTCCCATTCTCTTCCCCATTGGCTGGCGACCACCCCACTCCATTTTTAGCCTACCCCGTGCCACTGTTCTCCTCCACGCACAGCTTCAAGCCTTTGCTTCTTGAGCTCACGCACTGCCATGCCTCTGCCATTGGCTGCCATTTTTTCACCACATCACCAGCCACCCTGATGGGCCCCAAGGTAGATCGAGCCTTAGAGATCCTTTGCAAGTTTCAAATGAGGCAATCACAATATTGTAAGCTAAAAAAAGCAAGGAAGCAATGTAAGGATTAGTGAAATCCCCTTGGCAAGAGTCTAGTAAGAGCCCAACATTCAAGATGGACTTGAAAGAAGGAGATCTAATTCTCTTCCATGTGATACATGCAATGGAAGGGCCCTGGACTTGTTTATTTCATTAAAAAAGGCTTATTTTATTAGTTTATAAGAATTTGATTTATTATGAGAAGGACTTAAGGATGTTGGGAAAGTAATTATTTTGTTGAACTAGGTTTCAAAATGATTACTGTAGCCGAGTTAGTGTAGCACGGTATTGTAGCCGCGACACTACTCACTTAGGGACATTTTTGGAAGATGGGGGCTTTATCTTACCTAGGATTTTGTGAGGTTTTAGTTTAAATACTCTTTATTGCCTCATTTTGAAGTTTATGAAAATTAATGAATTTTATTTATTGTGAGTTGAGTTTATCTCCTCTTGTTCTTGATTGAACGTTTGAACCTATCAAATGTAAGTCATAACTTTTGTGGCGTTCCTCCTTTGTAATATGGGTTCTTGAGACAGGTTCTTCAACATGTCTAGATTTTAATATAATCTAAGTTCTTAAAATGAGTTCCTCAACGGTTCTGGATTCCTCCATCCATTGACTTGATTTTGGCTTTCTTGGGTGAGTTTTCAAATTGATTGTGGGTTCAAGGGATTCCAATTCTGCAGGTTCATATCATTTGGTATTCAGAGCAAGGTTTCCTATCAGGTCTAATTATATCTTTTAATTCTAGGGTTTCATTGTTCTAGGGTTGCAAAAAAAAAAAGAAAAAAAAAAGAGGTTGTCGAAACTCTTTCATCCTAGGGCTGCCAAAGTGGCTTTGTCACTAGGGTTTTTGTGTTGGCCAAAATTACATCTTATTAAGGCTACCGTGTTTACATCATCTAGGGTTTCTAAATTCTTGGGCTTCTTGTATCTTTGAATTGCCAATTTCTTGGAGTTCTGTTTCATTGTTTCCTTTTACTTTTGTCAATTCTTGTGTGTTTGAATTCAATTGTTTGATTTATACAATTGAATATTGTTGTTTTTAATTGAATTAGTGAGAAAAGAAAAGAAAAAAAACGCGAAAAAAAAAATTGTTTGAGCCTTATCATCAAAGGGGTTGAATACAATACTATAGTTGGTACTTTGTTTTGTATTTACTCTTTCCCTTATATAATTTCCTTGATTCTCGTGCCATTTTATTCTTTCCATATTTTCTGTTGTTCTTGTTTCTTGGACCTAATTACTAGTTGAAATAAAATAAGGTTGTATTGTCTTAATTGAGTTCAATTAGTTCTTAAAGGACTTGAGTGGAAAAACTCTTGAGGTAAAAGGCAAGAGAGTGTGAGATTATTATCGGAAAAAAGTCAATTAAGAGTGAAACGCGAGTAGAGTGTCATTATTCAAGCGTAAACACATAAGGGAGTGTGTGAGGTTTTCACCACTAACATTCTTTTTGTGCAGTACATTACGATGTCTCATAATAGTGACCAAACACCAAAGGGGTTCGTAGATAATTCATTCTCTATGTTGCAGTCGATGCAACAAAAGTTTGAAAAGTTAAATTTGGCATTGGGGAAAGTGAGGGATAAGATGGATTAATGAGGTGCAGTAATTAGAAATCTGCAAGGTATGAGAGATAGGAGGAGACGTAAGACTAGTATTTAGAATGGGTATGAGAATGAAGAGTTTGGTGAGTCTCTTGTTGCCAGGGGCGCTCTTAATACACAAATTAAAATGGATGATACAGTGCAGCAGAGAGAGAACATTTTTCATACTAGATGCCACATCAACAACAAAGTATGTAGTATAATCATTGATGGAGAGAGTTGTACTAATTTGGCTAGCACTACTTTAGTTGAGAAAGTAAATTTAACTACCTTGAAACACCCTAGACCATACAAGTTGCAGTGATTGAATGATTATGGGGAGGTTAGGGTAAATAAGCTAGTGTTAGTGTCTTTTTCAATTGAGAAGTACAAGAATGAGGTCCTTTGTGATGTAGTGCCTATGCATGTTAGCCATATTTTGTTGGGGAAGTCGTGGCAATATGATAGGAGGGTGATCCATGATGGGGTCAAGAATATATATATATAGCTTTGTAAAGGATGGCAAAACAATCATCCTTCCTCCTCTAGCCACAAAACAGGTCCATGAGGACCAACTGAAGCTGAAAAGTGAGATTGATAATAAAATAAAATAAAATAAATTAAAAAAAAAAGAGTGAAAGAGAGGTTGAGTATAAAAGAAAGAGAGAAACTGAGATTGATCAAAAAATAGAAAGTAAAAGTGAGGTTGAGCGAAAAAGAAAGAGTGCGAGTGAGATTGAGGAAGAAAGAAATAGTGAGACTGAAACCTCAAGAAAAAAAAATAGAATGAGTTGAAAACAATTGTGAGGCTGAGAGTTCAAAAAAAGAGGAGAGTGAAATAAAAAAAGAGAGTGAAAAGAAGGAGAGTAAAAAGGAAAGCAAGAATGAAGAAAGTGAGAGAAGAACAAAGAGAGAAGTGAATTTTTATACTAAGGCAAATTTTAATACTAACAAATTTAACGAATCTTTGCCTAGTATCGTTATTTCCTTGTTGCAAGGATATGAAGTCATGATTCCTAGCGGTGGATTTAGCGGATTGCCACCTATTAAAGAGATAGAGCAATACATTAATTGTGCTAGGTGCAACAATTCCTACCCAACCTTTCTTCGAAGAACATAAGTCCTTAACGCACTTGAAGGGACTAGGTAACTTGACTAGAGTGCATGCCAAGTGGGAGGAATGTATTGAGACTTTTCCTCATGTAATCAAGTACACAAAAGGTAAGGAAAATTTTATGGTTGATGCTTTAGCAAGAAGGTATGTCCATGTCATCATTATAGATGCAAAGTAATTGAGACTTGAATATGATAAGAAATTGTATGTTAATGATGATGGCTTGGCTAGTTTGTATGGAGTACGTGAGAAAGTATCGTTTGCTCATTTCTATAGACTAGATTGGTATTTGTTTAGAGAGAATAGATTTTGTGAGCCTACTAGTTTTATGCGTGAGTTGCTTGTGCATGGTTGTGGTTTGTTGGTACATTTTGGTGTAAAAAGGACTTTAGACATGTTGCATGACCATTGGTGGGATTATTGTTTACCATTCATTGAGTTTGCATATAGTTGGAGTGGTCACTTTGGTGTAAAGAAGATTTTAGGCTTATTGCATGAACACTTTTGGGAGTATGCTTTACCATTCATTGAATCATTTTACATAAGAAGAGGTTTATTATTTTCTCTCCAAGGATTTTCATATTCAAGATCCCTATAGTAAAGCCTTGAACGATATTCGATGGAAAATTTTCTTTTAGTTAGATTGTTAATAGGTCATGAAAACTTAAGAGAAATTTCGGGGATAGAGGACTAGGTTAAATTTCGATTCATTAAGCATAGTCAAAAAATGATCCATTAAAGGGATGAAATGCCATTTGGATTTTTATAGGTGCTTAGGATTATAAATAGATGAAACGGATTGTACCATTAGGTTTGTATGAATTATTAGGATCTTATTGTGTAATTAAAAGTTTTGTAATTTTTGGGTAGCCAAATGGGTCAATCTAAGAGCGCCTCGTGACACCTAGTGCACCACGTCACCAACCAACTGTCACATCGCCATGTAGGATATCCAAATTAACCTAGGATAACTAGGGAAGCTCATGGACACATGACACTATCACTATTCTCCATTTAGAACTCACTTTACACATGTTAAGTGAAGTACACTTGTGAAAGGAGGTTACGTGAGAACCAAGCAAACTTCATCCTCTCTTACATGACCATGCCTCTCTTATAGCCACCGCACTATTCCCCCCACAAATGTACCTCTTGGTCAGCCCTCAAAAGGAGATTTGAAACTCCAAATCCCAAATTGAAACCCCAAACCCCAAGTGAGAAACCAAAACCCCAAAACGGCCTAAAGCCCTGCTCGGTTTTGTCACTTTTTCCCCCTCTTGACATAAGCAAGTTTTACAAGCAACCATCACACTCCCATGCACTTCTTTTACACATTCGTGCCACTCTCCTACACTATAGTGTCATCCATGATCAACTCCCATTGGTTTGAAGCTTGAAACCCAACCAAACCCCAAATTAGTGCAACCGGTGCTAGGAGCAATGCACCCACCGAATGGCATCAACCCCTTGGTTTCTTCCACAATCAAAGACACCCTTGTTTGATCACTTCCATGACCTACCAAGTACACTCATATCAGCCCAAAAGTGACTTTACACTCAAGCAAAAATCACACACTTCCTCCCCTCACTCAATTGGTCAACCTCAACCCAACCACCCAAGATCTTTGTCCAAGAAATCAAGCAAGCTCCCCATCACCACGACCTACCCAAAGACGACCCCCAAGTCAGCCCTCCTTCATCCTCTCTTAGTCCTACACGCGCCACATCTCTCCTCACTTTGCACACAATCAAATTTTCACTCTTTTGAAGTAGAGAGCAAACCTGAGTGAGAAATTTCACTGAGGAGTTAGGCTCAAGCTTTTATAAGTCTTTTTCTCAACCTCTTCTCTTATCTTCTCAATCTCTTCTCAACCTCTTCTCTTCTAAGTTAAGATCTTGTTAGTTGAGTGTTGGATTATTTTTTCTTAAAGTTTTGGTGGTTGAATATTGTGGATGTTGAAGTGATGGTTTCGGCTTACTTGTTTTGTATGCCTTGGAGATTTTGTGTTGAAGTGTTGTTTAATCTTAGATATTTTTGGTCCTATAGATGTTAGTATTTTGTTGGACTGCAAATCTTTGGTTTAATTCATAGCACAAGAGGTTTCATTAGAAAAGTTTGCATGCTCCATTAAGGTTATGGAAACCAAAACTTTGAGCATGAAACTCTTTGTTTAAGTTTATTCTTTGAGCTCTAGATTCTTGGATCGATAATTGGATTCTAAAAATCTAGTTAATAAGAGTTGAATATATGTATTGAGTTGTTGTTTGAGCTTTGTAATTAGAGTTTAGGTTGAGTTTTTAATGGACATGTAAGACACATGGTTTGATGCAAGTTTTGAGGATTAGGACATGTTACTTGTTTTAATATTGAATTTTTTATACTATGTTTTTAAATGGTGCTAAGGCTTATTTAGGGCATGTATGTGAAGTGTATGGATTATTTAGTTCATGAAAACTTGCATGCTACCTAAGGATTTAGGCAAAATAGTCTAGAACAAAGCACGTATGATTCAGTTTAGGGTTTATGGCACAAATCGGTTCCTATCTTTTTGTTATCTTAAACTTTATTGTTTGGTGCTATGTATTATCAAACTAGGGATCAGTATTTAGCATGATAGAAGCCAAGGTTGGTGATTTATTAAGGTTCTTGAAGTTTTTGGCAAGAGAAATGCTAGAAATGCCACTTTAGGGTTTAGACTGCATATTTCTTGATGTTTTAAGTTGATTGCTTCATATATCAAGTATATGACTATAATGGTTGTATATGTGGTGTCTTAACATACTACTAAACTAGACATTAAGAGTTTGTCATGTGCTAAATTCAGATTCTAGTATAAATGGTATGCAAAGAGGACCAAAAATCACATCAAGTGAAAATTAGGGTTTATAGGCTTCGTTTGCAAATTTCTAAAGTTAAGGGTGATTTGCAAAGAATACTCTAGGATTAGTAAGTTTGGTCTTTTTAAGTTAAATGATATTTTCTAACCTTTGAATTTCTTCCATTTCAGCCCCCTCTACGTTTATATGTGAGAATATTTGTAAGTTAGTTTCTAACTTACTCTTAGTGTATAACAATATGTTAGATGGTAAATTTCATGCAAGTATAACATGTTTTAATCAAATAATTTTTTTATCCGTAATGATTATGCCATGCCATGTTGTCATACATAATAGGCATGAATATTTATCACTAGTACAAATACATATCATGAAGCATATAAGTTTGTCTTGAAATATTTTTCTGAGTCAAGTATGAAATTTTAAGTTTTTATCACGATCCCAAATGCCAAGATGGAGGATTATCCTAGTAGAACTCCTCTATCTACTTTGGAGTGAATAAAATGGAGTGAAATCCCTTAGGTTGACAAAGACTATCAACAGACTTTGAATGGGACCAAAAAGTTTTCAAAGTTAAGTCAAAAGGCATCTAACACTAGTGGGTGACACCCATGACTGATGGTAAGAATTTACCATGAGGTAAGATTCTAATGATGTATTCACAGTTGGTGTATAGACCTGTGATGTGATGTAGTGCCAGCAAGAGCACATGATTTATGTAGAACTGTGGAACGTCCATTCTCTATAAGAACAAGAATAAGAATGAATGAAATTTGTTTATGAAAATAAGCATGTCATGAAGTAAAATTTTGATGTCAATAAAGTCATTTTTTTAAAAGCAAGTCCATGTATGTCATGCATACATGCCATATTTATTACCATGTATGCTTTATAAACTGATGGTAGCTTAGAAGCATAACTTATTGAGATTGAAAAATCTCACAGTGATAGTCTCAAGGGGGAATGGTAGAAGTTATATGAGGTAGATTAAATGTATGATAGATGACTAGCATGACATGATTGAAGACAAATACAAAGTAGAACCATGTAACTTAAAACAATGTGCTTATCTCTTAAGGGTTTAAAAGGTCAAAGTTTGGAACCCTACTATTGATTAATGCTATGAAAAGTTATTTTGGGATTCTAATACATATTTCAAGTAGGAAGAAAACTTTCTTGCTACATTTATTGTATATTGTTAGAAGCATGTTAGGTGCATTACATCTTATCTGTCATGAATGGAGGTATGTAATCTTGTGTTGTATGTCTCGATGTTTCAATCTCTATCAAATCTCAAGCGGAGTTTGGGGGCGTCACAAGGTGGTATCAGATCAATAATGTCTCAAGGTAAACCCACAAGTCACTTAGGGTTCAGTACTAGAATTTAGGCTTGAATTATCTGTGTACTAACGCTTAAATTTAAGATGTTAAAACTTGAATGGAACTGATGTATTATAGCAAGAAAGTATGAGAACATCCATCATAGAATAGGGATTACATGGTCTAGTCATCCTAATCACGGGATATGAATGGAAGTTACTAATTGAGAAAGGTAATAGTTCTATACCACACTTAAAATTTAAGGTTTTAGAGTTGGAGACTCTAAGGAATGATTTCTATTAGGATTTGAAGTTTTTGGGTCTACAACTTTAGTATGTAAGTTTAATCACACATGAAGTTTTGAATCTACAAACTATTGGGATGTGAGTCTTGATTAAACCTACAATATAAATTGTGAGACATTAGGAGATGAATTTTTACAAGATTTGAAGGTGTTGATTCTGCAGATTCTTAATAGCAATTGTATCATATATAAAGTTATAGAATTTGCACAAGTTTGAAAAATGATTCTTATTAGATTTCAAGTTATAATTGTGCTAATTTTAGGTAAGTATTTTGTCCGATCTAAGGATATAGGTACAATAAATTATAGGAAATGATACATCAGCTTGACGGTGTGAAATGTGATCAAACTAATTTGGGAATGTGCTTGGATGAATTAGCCTAAATTCAAGTTGGGTTCAGATATGATTTTGGCATATTTAATGGTCCTTTGGTTGATACTACTAGTTCAAATGCTAGTTGGAGTGTAGGTGATGAACCTTCAAGAAAATGTTGTTAGACCTTTTGGAGAGCATTGCTCATTTTGGATGATGCATGTGGACCCTAGATGAAGCTTGGGTAATATAAATAATTATATATATATATATATATTATTTTTGCCTATTTACATTACTTATTTTTTAAGTCTACCTTCTTGTCTAACTCGACGAAACCATTTTGGCAACTTGTTGGTATTATGACAAGGGTATTTTGAAGCTATCACCGAAGAATTATTAGAATTTCAAATACTTCATTATGACCTCCCCATTTCAATTATAAATCAAGTCTTCTTTTAGTCACTTGACTAAGCACACCTTTTGTGCCAAATATGACTCCCTTTAGAAGATCAGTTTCCTCTTACCAATAGGAAGCATATGAATAAATTCCAACTCTTGATGTCTTATTTAGTTTCAAATTACTTCTTTCTAAACTAGTCAATCTTAATCATCAAATGGGCTTAACTTATGTATGGGTTTCTGAGTTCTTAGATAACCCCTTTTAGTGTCAAGCCTTTCCCATAGATTAATTTGTACTAGTATATTGTTAGCGATCATGAATGTATCTTTCAGGAGACTGCATGTGAATAAAGATGTAAGAGACGATCTAGGAATATGTTTGAGAGTTTTTGGTTTTGGGAGTCAAGTCTATTTTCTACCAAAGAATGATGAGAATGTTTGTAGTAGGTGTTGCATTGGACTAGACTTGAGAGTGATATGTTTAGGAGGTTGTAGCTTCAGGTATCTTGGTAAAGTTATCAAAGCAGTAGAAATGCGGTGCTTAGTAATATGATGATTTAGGAATAAAATCTTGGCAAGGATATCAAGGAATTAAGTGGTGACTTGGGACCATTAATTCAACTATACATTTCTTTGGAAGTTGGTCCTGTTGTAGTAGGTATTTATGGTTATACATGATAAAGACTTGAGGAGATTGTCAAATGACCGGAGCGAGTTCAATAGAAGCTTAGAAGATAAAGCCTAGAAGTCAATAGTAGGCAATGTAATCTAAATTGTGAACCAAAAAATACCAATACCCATTGGGTGTTATAGCATATGTTTTTGGGGAATTAAAGATTCCAGACTGCATGGCTTGCTTTAGAATACTAGACAATGTGTGCCATTGGAAGAATTAGGTATGATCACAATGGAAGAACCTATGGAGGTAAAGTTAGAGAGCGGTAATTTATAAGCCCATTGGGAGTAACTATAGTCAGCTAATTTGATTTCAAGGATAACGAGATGGACTACTGTAACACCCCCACTTAAAAGCACCTTAGGACTTGGGCATGGTAACCATGAACTTAGCCAAGTAGAAGTTGTAATCCTTGAGATAAAAAGGAAAATTTTTGAGTTGGCATAGAAGTTTACACCATTGGTTTAGTTAGAATTATTAGAGAATTCTAGTTATTTATTAATTTTGAGAAAAGATGCTAAGATGCCAATGATAGAATGACAAGTGACATATTGGAGAGTTGCTACCTTGGTGGGCTAAGTACTTGACTAAAATACTAGATGGATTTGGAGAGGACCTAAGAGTTGGTTTAATAAGGGTCCTAACTTACTAAGATAAGAGGACTAAGAATAGATATAAGATATTAGGCCTAACTTAGTAGACATAAGATTATTGGGCTCAACTTAGTAAGATCTAAGGCTATAGGCCCAACTCAGTATTTAGTGAACTATTGAGACCAAGGAAATGCCCAATAAAAATTTAAACATGGGGCCTAAGGATAGGTCCATTCTAAGCCCACACAAAAAGATTTAATATTTGGCCCAATGAGAATTCAACACTCGAAGCCCATCTCACATGCCTCTAGGGTTACTTTCCAAACGTGGTAGGATCTATAACTTGAATTTAGGTTACTACTACCAAAACCCTCATCATGCTCATGCTCATGAATAGTAACCCAAACATCATGATTTGCATAGTTTTCTTCAAGTTCTTTTCTTCATATTTTTGAATTGTAATTTTTTTTCTTTTCTACTTGTTTTGCATCACTCTTAGGCAACCCTAGAATAGTAGAACAAACACCACCCGCATCACTTGAGAAAAGGGCATGATAATGCCAATAAAAACCATCAATCGGCATACACAAGTGCAAACCATGCAACCCCAAAACAAGCCCTTGAAACCATGGATCTTCAACAAGTTTTCAAATGGGTTTTCTACACCATTCAACTCTTATCATGTCACCTAAATCAAGACCTAAAATAATGCCAAGAACAATCCCAAGAGTCAAGCCAAAAACTCAACTATTCACCTAGGAAATGAAGAATTGATCAAACTGAATACACATGCTTCTTCAAAACTTTTTTGTACCAAAATCAGCCACCCCCACACATCAACACCTCTGTCATTCAGCCCTAAGTAAGTGCCCCAAAGTACTCCATTACATGCTTGGCCAATCACTTCCCATAGGCAGCAAAACTAATTGGCAAAAAGATTGGTGAACATGAGCTCATCTCGGCTACACCATGACCATTCAAACCTTTTTCATTTTTTGCTCAAACTTGACCAAGTGACAACCACTCTTACCTCATTACCGAATTGGAAAATTTACTCAATATAGTTCATTATACCAACAAAATAGATCACAAGGATGGGTCAAAGGGGAAGCAAAAACTAGACAGCTTTGGTGAAGCCGAAACTATTGGCTTCCCATTTGGTTTCTAATGGAAATAAATTGTTTTATTGTCTAACTTCTAAAACCATTCAGCTCCCTACACTAATACTTCGCCTTAATATTGTCCAACGGTAATCAAGTGATTTTTCCAACTATTCCAACTATGCAAATGATGACACATCTGAAAATGCTCTCAACACCTTCACCGCCCATACCCAACAGTCACATTCCACACCCTTAAGCCAAGTCATGTACTCCCTCACCCATCATCCCTCTATTGAGTCCTATAAATACCCCCTTCACCTCTCACTTCCTCAAGCTTTCTCTAAGTGCTCTTGAGAGAAAAATACTCATAATATGAGAAAAAAGGGTGAAACTAAGTGGTGTGAGAGTGAGTTCTTTTTGGAGCATCATAAGCCACAATTTGGTGAGTACCTCTACCCTATCCTGTTTGGGTGACTTGTTTACATGTTAGGATTTAACTTATGGTATAAAGAGGAAGATTTTATCAAGTTACATAAGGTTGAACTTGGGAAAGCACATACGGTTCATATTTGGAGTTACATGTGTAAATTATTTTTGTATGAAATTTTAACCATGACATGTCTTGATATGTTATATTAAGCTTAGCAAAACTTTGAACATTTGATTGAAGGTTTAAATTTGAGGAAAACAGCATGTCAAGATAAGTTTATAAGTCAATATCTTGTGTTGATCATCTAAACACATTTGGTTTCCACTTGCTTGAAAGTAACCTTGTCATATCATGATTTATTTTCCCAAAATTTGTGTTGTAAACCTTTAGAAACCTATTATCATCATGTTAGGGATTGAATTGCATGATTTATTTATGCTTGAAGAATTCTCATGTTAAAGAGAAGCTAGAAATATCATGCTTATACCTAGTTTGAAGGTTTTGTAGTATTTTGGTGCAAATTGATGCATAAATGATGACAAAAACTCATGTGACCTAAGTCTAAGTTGTTTGTATGTTCATTTGGAACAGATTTATTATTTGGTACTTAATAAAATTAGGTCACACATGCATCCATAGAACTTATAGGCTTGAAATCACAAGATAGTCAAAATGCATGCCCCGAGTTGGATAGAGTTAGCATAATAGTTGATTGATTTTTACAATTCTAGCGTCATATATGGGATTTAGAATATGAAAAATATGAGATTTGTGAAATTTGGTAAAATCTAAGGCCAAAATGAAAATAACAAAGGTTTAGAGCCTAAGTGGCAATTTCGGAGTTTTGTAAATATTATTTTGAACCGTTTTGATCATTAACATTTTCCTTAATTTTACAATTCCTAAATCAGAATAACTCTTATTATAGCCACACCAAATTTCTAATACCCAAGAAGTTTGTAAGTTAACTTCTAACTTATTTTTGGATAATTTATTTATAATTTTTGTATAAACACAACATTAATATTATAGATGTCATTTTGAGCATGAAATATCATATGACACATCATTGAGCATTTGATTACTTGCTTACATGGCATGTGAAGTTCACACCATTTTAGCATATTACATGAAAATGTAATTTTCACATGAAGCATATTACATATGCACATGTCATAAAATACATTTTATAGTATAGCACAAAAATAAATTTTGTCATGACCCCAAAGGATAGAATGAGAAATTATCCTAGTAGAATCCCATGTCCACTATGGAGTGAATAAAAATGGAGTAATAACCCCTAAATTGACAAAGAATCATCAACCGGTTTCCAATATATTCTTTTTAAAGAATACTAGAGAGAAGTCGTATATGACACTTAATGATGGTGTGTGCATATGTTATGATGATGATGAAATGTTATGATATCAATGCATTCAGTTATGAGTTTGCAGATAATGTTATTTTAACATGAGTTGTACTACAGTCACCGACAGAAACTAAAGCAACTACTAAGCTAATCCATTGAGTAACTCGCAACTCAGTCAATGATGTCATAATACTAACGATAAATCAGATCATTAAGGCTATAAACTCCGCGTCTTGTTGTCGCCATCAAATCGACCGTCTCAAGTCAGTCAACTTGTGGTGTGCATCCTGATCCTGACACTTGGTCCACCATTCGGAGGGGAATGGTAGTTGAGACTACCATGGTGAAATTTGATTATATATCTCAGCAAATTAATTGATATCTTAACACACAGTATACAAATGCATGCATGACAGTAAATGCATAAATACATAATTATAATCATAAATAAGCATGGCATAATTTGACATGTAACATAGCATGAACTGACATGACTTAAATTAAACGCAAACTAAACTTGACATGACATGAGCTGGAACGTGAACTGAAACATGAACTAAATGTGAACTTGGAATATGACTGAATGTGAATTACATGGACTTTGAATTGAGCATGACTGAATGTGAAATACATGAACTTGGAACTGATTGAAACAGCATGACATGAAACTAATAGTGAAATAACATGAACTGAAATTGAGCATGAAATGGAAATGAATTGAACGTGGAACTAAAATGAATTTTGATAATCAAAATGATTTCACCAACTGTTTCGTTAGGAAAAGTGACAATTAGAATGATTCAGCCCAATATATTCCGTTAGAGATATACAGACAATCAAAATGATTATGCCATGAGTATTTTAAATAAAATACCCTAATAATTAAAATAATTATGTCAGGAGTACCTAATAATATTTTGACAATTAGAATGACTACGTCAAGAGCATTTAAGTGGTGGTATTCTAACAAGCAAAATGATTACGTCGGAAGTACCTCATGTGAACTCTAAATAGAGATGATCGGACAATTATAATGATTATGTCACAAGTATTCTAGACACACTCTATACTCTAAACATGACATGAAATAAATTGACAGATGACATGACATACATAACATGACATAGACATGAAATGCATGACTGACGTAATATAAAACAGATAAATAATACATAACATGACATAACATATAACAGCTAACAGTACGCGACATGGCATAACATGTAATAGATAATATTACGTGACATATCATAACATGTAATAGATAGCATTACATGACATATCATAATGTGAATAGATAACAATTTCAAGACATAATATAATACGTATAACAAATAAATATTTCATGACAGAATATAATATATGTAATTGATAAACCTGTAGTGACATGACATGGTATGGAAAATCTGATAACATAAGTACATAACCAATAATTCCCTTACCAATACATATACATAGTAATTTGATAGTAAGTTTGAATGATCGTTTTACGAGAAAAAGTACGAAACACAAAAGACTATAAGTATGAGTTCTAAATGTTAGAAATTTTATCACTAATAACTAGAAACATGAAAAATTCTAGCTTAGAGCAAAATTACCATTTTACTCATAACTTAAGGATTTTACGTTCTAACTCAAAAAATAACCAAAATTTACATTAGAAATGTAAATTTTATCCTAAACTCAAATATTATCTTAGAAAAGTTTAGATCTAATCCCAACTATGAAAAACATCATAAGACCAAAACATCCTTAGACCATTTTTCTTTGATTTTTGTTATAATTCTATCCAACTTCAAACTTATATTCAAACCGAAATATTGCAACAAAGATCCTCATATCCTAAGCTTAAAACATATAGCAAAAATCTACTTCATAAAAAACAAAATTTTTAAGCAAAATATCCAAACTTTTAACCAAAACACCAACTCCTGAATATCAAGATTTTGACCTTTTTCAAAGCATCTCCAAGAACTTTAAAAATTTAAAACTTTCTTCTAACATGCTCCTAACACATTCCTAGGAGCTAACATGCTTTGAATTAACACAGAAAAGTCACTCAAAAAAAAAAAAAAATCTCACTTGAAATACTTTGCTCCAACACTTAGTCAAAAACAGAATTGTTTCTCAACTTTGTTATGATCAAATACTTGATTTGAGACATAATATGATGAACTCTTCAAAACAACAACATTATATGGCTTAAAAATTTGTCCTAAAGTAGATCAAAGCAATAAACTTAAAATTACATGGCTAAAAATAAACCAAAACATAGATCTAGCCGAAATCATCAAACTTTTGACCTAACCGAGTATTCTCTTGCATAAAAATTCATATCTTTGAAACTAACACAAAAAATCTTCAAAATAGCATTCTAAGATATAGATCGAATGCTCAAGAGCATCAAATAAAATAATTAAAGTCACTAGAGTAAGATTCAAACACAAAAGATCCAATCTTTCTCAAAACAGAAACTATTTTTATCCTTCTAGTTTCTATCCTTTTAGATCAAAGAAAAATTTATATCAAAAGTTTTAATCATGCAACTAATCTTCAATCAATATTCATATAAATATGTTAACAAGATTCCATAAAAATTTTGGACCAAGATCTGACCATTAGCTTGGTAAAAAACTCCAAAATGTAACACACTATCCAGTTTATCACCCAGATTAACCTCACTATGGTTAAAAACAACTTTTTATTGCTAAAAAAACCATGAAATGAAACAAAAAAGTTGCTCACAGAAGTAGAATCAAAGAGGAATAACTTTCATGAAGGAAGCTTTGTGAGATAATACTTACAAGTGCTTCAAAAATTGAAGATAAGAAAATTTTAAAAATTACTTGAGAGATGACTAAGAGTTTTCTTCAAGAACGGAAATGAAAAAAGAGAGGAATGAGTGAAAGGATGGTCTGAACGCCTAATACACTTCTGAAAGGTGGAGTATGGGCTTGAATGACACCTTGATGGATAGTGAGTGGGTCACAAACAGTTGCAAATATTGAGTGAGAATGGGCTGCTGCTACTGCCATGTAGGAGGGAGGTGGTGCAATGGCTTTTCCTCTCACATCATGAGACTATTTGGGGCATGTCAAGGGTAAATGATGGTTTGCCTTGGGTGAGTGAAAATTTCCTCAAGAAGTTTTGCCAAGGTTGCCAAAATTCTTGGGCCTTAAACAAGAGGACTTCATTTTGGGGTTTAAAGAGGGTTTGGTTAGTGTTTGAGATGTTATCAAACCCAAATCTAATTTTTCTTAACCCAATCAAAATTTTAAGGTTTAAAGGGTTATAATTTCATAACATGAATTTAAGAGATTAATAGTATGTGGAAGCGATTTAATCAAGTGATTAAATACAATGTTAGAAATCGGATTCAATAGGGTTTGAGATCAAAATTTAGGGTTTTGGGAAAGCATTTAGGGTTTCGGTTTCAACCAAGTTTTTGGAATTTCAATTGGATTCCAAGTATTTAAGACTTCACTAAGGTTAAAACCCTATTTAGTTTAGCACAATTTGATTGGTTGGATAGAATAATGTTTTACTTAGGTGGCATGATCTTACACTTTGATTTCCTTCACATTTCCATCTCATAGTTCCTCGTGGTGCCATGTGTCCAATACTATTAACCAAGTGTGGCTAAGATCTTGCCAAGTTTCTAAATAAAACTTTTGTAACCTAATATGGACATTTCACACTATGATTTTGAAAATACTGCACTTAGTGCTACTTTGATGCTACTATTTACTCAGGAAAAGTGAGAAATAAACTTTGCACTAAAAGTTCCTAAATAAACATACTTACTTAACACTGCAAGTCATTTATCAAAATCCCACTCTGAAGTACCTCAAAAAGATCAAAATGAGTTTTTGAACGGACGTTTTGTCCGAAGACTGAAAATGAGTTTATTATACCGTAAAATCCTAAATATTCATCTGAGTCTAATGGTGTAAACCTATCACATTCTTACACTTCAAACTATCTCAAATAAATAAAAATTACGTTTCTGGCACAAATCAAGCTTCGATTGAAGTATTGTTCTGTTTTCCTCATACTAGCTTCTATTCTTATCTTGGCCTCCTCTCTCCACTTTTCCGCTAGGTTCAGATTTGCACATAGGCCTTCATCATTTGTTCTTTCATCGAAGTGATGGACTTGGAAGCTTGACATTCCTATCTTTACTGGGATGACCACCTCTCTCCCATGTACTAGTGTAAAGGGACTTTTCCTGAGAGGGGTTTTAACCGTAGTATGGTACACCCCCATACTCCCTTTCTGGCTATTAACCACTTTTCCAAGATACCTATCGGGGTTTTGTTGGTTACCTCAACATGTTTGTTGGCTTGCAGGTGTCCCGGGGACGAATACCTGGCCTTTATGCCCAACTCGTTGCACAAGCTTCTATAATGGTCAGAGTCAAACTATCTCCTATTCTTTACAATGACCCAGGATATGCCGTATCGGCACACCATGACCTTCCATAAGAACCGAGTTACATTGGCGGCATGTATTGTGACGCCCCCAAAATCCCCACGCCCGAACACGGGGAATTCGAGACGTCCGGATGGTGACAACCCGGATCACCATCCTATCGACGGGTGCCAAGTGTGTGCAAAGGCAACAAATGTGCACAAGAAAAACGCAGCGGATAACGAAAGTCATATAACTAAGTACCAGAATTTTTCTTAACATAATACAAGCTATTTAAAACGTACATAGATAAAATATTACAAAACACAAATACAGTTTTAAACAAATAAAAAGATAACATCTGCAACCCGGCGGAGCCGCATCCTCGGGCTCAGCCTCCTCCTCTTCATCCTCTAACTCTGCACCAAAAGCTACGGAACCACGAATGGTACCGCAGGTAAGTAAAATCCAAACACTACCAGATAAAAACACATATAACTCAAACAAGATGCATGAATCATGCCCAATGCACAAAGCCCATAAAACACAGTTTTCCACACACTCCAAAAAAAAAACCCATTTGGCCCAAAAACACATCCTTTCCGAAAAACACGCCAAAGGTCACATTTGGCCCAATATCTCGCCGGAAGTCCATCCGGCCCAATATCTCGCCAGAAGTCCATCTGGCCCACGCCAAAAGTCCCATTTGGCCTCACAAACCATTATCCAATTTTTAACCGTATGCACCATGACCTCCCCTAGGGGTCATCCGCACACCCTGGCTCCAGTGTCACACCGCAGAGTACCACCACGCATGTGACACCTAACAAGCGATGCCCAGTTCCGCGCCCCGCGCGTGCGTAGCCAAGCATCCTCTAGCCCTCGCCAGCAAAGGGCCACGGAGTCGGTGAGTAGGGCGATGCCCGGTTCCGCGCCCGGCGCGTTCGTAGCCAAGCATCCCCTAGCCCCACTCCCGTCATCTCTCTCGACAACTCAGGGGACATCACTCAGTTTATTCCGCTCCCGAGTGACCAGAGGAGCTCCACCGAGATAATAACCCATTCCGGCTTGGGCTCGTGATACACACGCACCCGTAAAACCACTCACGCCAATACACAGGCTTTTCACACAAATCCCACAAACACATGTGCATGCACCATGAAATGCCATATCAATGCATAATAAAATAATCCAACAACATAAATCAATAAAACAGACAACTCCGTCCTCCATCCATCCGACCCCCGAAACTCCTCGGACTCAGTCCGGAATCAACAACCAACAACAAATATTTATTGAATGTGCAATATATATTTAAATCTGTAAATAGGGTTTGGAAAATACTTACAGCGCTATACGGTATTTTTAGAAAGCTCGCGGCGTTGCAAACGGCGGAGGAAAAGCAACGTAACAGTGTAATTTACACTGTGTCCGTGGGTAATAAATTACCCATTTTTGAACGGGGACAAACCAGGGCTTAGGATTGATAGGGAATGGTTTAGGGATGATTGTGAAGCTATTGGAAGTGGTGGTTGGCCGTGGGTGGCGGCGAAAACGCCGGAAATAGGCCGGAAAACTCAAATCGGAAAGCAAGCTCGTAGGAGCTGTTCCGGTGGTCGTTGGAGGCCGGAAATAGGTGGGTTAGGACGGCAAGGAGTCGGTGATGAAGTGGTGAAGAAATGGTGGCCGGAGGTGGAGAGACGGCGGCGGATCGGAGTAAAATCCGTGGGGAAAGAAATGGCTCTTCCGGCCAAACGGCCGGCCGGATGGGGGAGATATTTGGTGGGAAGGTGCGCCGGAGGGAGGGGGTTCGAACGAGACCGGCGGCGAGCCAAACGGTGGCCGGAAGGCGGCGGTCTGGGCAGAAAACAGTTCCGGCGACAGGGGCAAAAACAGAGCAGGTGTAGCCACTTCCGGCGGCTCTCGAAAGCAAACGGCTGGTCCGATGGCTCTGAAAATTGGTGGGGATGATCTATGGTGGAAGGGGAAGAGAATGGTGGTGACGGTGCATCAAACGGTGGCCGGACGGCGGAGAACCGGCCGGTCAAAGGGGCAGCGACGGGATGGAGAGAAAAAGGGGCTGCTGCGTACGCGGGAGAGGAGGAAGAAGAAAGAAGAAGAAAAAAAAAGAAAAAGAAAGAAAAAGAAGGAAAAGGAAAAAAAAAAAGGAAAAAGAGAAAAGAAAAAGAAAAGATGAGGGAAAAGAAATGAGGTCCAGTCCTCACTCCGGAAACCAAAACTGATCCGCCGAAAACGATTTTAAAAACCGTAAAACGACTAAATAAAATAAACACATCAAATAAATTAAAAACCAATTTAAAACACATTAATTCAAAATAAATAAACTAATATATTAATTAAATTAAAAACAACCCTTCAGTGAAAATACACGTAAAAGCGGGTCATCACATCCTCCCCCCCTTAAAACAAATTTCGTCCTCGAAATTTGCGAGATCAAACTTCAGCACCAAGCAAGATACCATAAACAACTCCGATTATACTTGAGAAAATCATACCATCATCCATTTCCACACAAGAATGAAGAACGCGCTTCCCAAAAATACTCCTATAAGCAACTCCATCATATTCGCACTAATCTCCCAGAAATGCATCACGTCTAGAACTCTTAAAGCGGCCACGTAAACCGAAATCACCATATCCACAAGAACTTCAAAACCGCACCCAAGCAAATTTCAACAATTAGTACTTCTTATTAGAATGAACTGTATTAATCTCAATCAACTCTTATGCTATATTATCGAAACTTTCATTGTATACCATATCTTGGTAATCTAATAGTCACTTCCAAAATAAACCATCAATAATCATCATATGCACAACTAAAATATTACTCTCCAATTACAAGTACCTGCTTGAAATTTCGAGTCGTCACTAATTACCCAAATTCAGCACAAAATTTAAATACCTAATTATCTCCAAAATATCACGCTTCCGTGCACACTCTGATAACTCGCCAAAATGTAAAAAGACTATATCCTCATAAAATAACACCCTTGAGTACAAGCTAACTCTAACACCTGGAAGCAAGAAAATCCTTTACCACACTTTGATAGAAAATAAAATCTCCCAAAATCGTGAATCATCACTCCTATCCCTCAATTATCTCTAGCTACCTTAATCAAATCAAAATCATCCCCTAAATTCTGAATATCGTCTAAATTTAGAGATGACTAAACACACTACGAACCACGATTGAATTCACCATAACCTTAATAAACCCTTCTTATAAACTCACTTACCTACTTCTATTCTCATAACCCTAATATTAGCACGACTATTTCCTTCAATTGCATACAAAATTAAATCTCAAGATAGGCCATGCTATTCAAACCTCCAATCCATCAAAACTATGGCACTACTCTCCTGACTTCTACTGCTTATTACCTTACGTACCTGTTTAAGTTAATCACCGCTGATTCCCAAACTTCCACTTTCAAGATTTTATTATCCACTACACCTGGCGACTCAACAATCTCTCTTCTAGTTAAATAAAATGTATATAATTCTCCCAATTGGACACTCAAAACTCCAAAAGAAAGTATAGTCTCAAAATTTAAATTCCTGTGTGACCTCAAGTCACAATTAATTCTCTAAGATAGTCTCCACAATAAATGCCAACTATCACTCCAATTGGTAACCCACTTCAACTGTACACTCCGATCAACTCACTAAGAACTCGAAGTTAAAATCTATTGAATTTAATACTATCACATCTAATCCATTTTCAGTACTCACCAAAGCCATTTCTCTCAAGCCCAAAAAGAGACTAGGATTTGTACTCTCCGAAATCCATACACCCTCACCACCACTATAAATGGATCTCATGTATCCTTAGCTAAGATCAATAATCATTCTAACGTATAAGTGATCCATCACTTCCATTTCCAACATCCGTACCTTATCCTCAAAATAAACAAAATTTCATTTCCCAAAACTGCATCATCTATTATCCTCAACTCGGTATGAATCAATCCTAAAACTTGTCACTATAACCTCGAGCTATAACAATTATTGCCAACCCACATTCCATTGAGTAACACGCTTCGACTGAACGCCCCAATCGATTTACCACTATCACGTGTCAATCTTATACGTCCTTAGCCGAAACCAATAGTCATTCCAACACACAAATAGTCTACTACCACTATTTCCACCATCTCGACTTATATCCGCAAATCAACATGATTCATTCCTATATCTGCTTAACTTATACCCTTAATATCAGTAAATAGTTATCGCTTAAAGCTTTGTACTGAAAGTGACCTTAAACCTGCTAATAATCCGTTCCCAAAAGTTTATAGAACATAAGGTCTCAACTTCAATCGAATTCAATACCAACAATTAAACTATTGCTTCCAAAACCTCAATGGATCTATTTCTTCCGAACCGACAAAAATCATTTCCTAAAATCGATTACTACAACCTCGAGTTAACAATAGTCATTTTCTGAACTAAGTCAATATCTACAATCCTCAAAGAAGTATATGAGCTAAATCATTACCTTCCATTCTCAAAGAAATGTACCCCAGAAAAATTTCATATTATTAACTAAACTCTGATCAACCCCATTTTAATGGTTGCAAACTAATCACTCTCCAGAGTGGATCAAGCTAGCACCCCAAGTCTGTAAAATTAAGAACTCAACTCTTATTATAAATTGGTCCTTCAACTCTGCAATTCTAAAACCTTAAATCAAATAAGAATAATTTCTAAAATTTCTAAGATCAATGAGCTTACACCCCATAATAGAACAATCGGCTCCCAAAACCTTTAAAATCTAATACATTAACGGATAATAAGTCATTTTCTGAAATCCTCGAGATTGATAGCTTTAATCCAAAACATTCACCTTAAAACTTGTAAATTTTTAAAACCTCAATTGCCACCAAATTGTTCATCCGAATAAGCGAAATTTAAAACTTGAAATTTAATTATTTCCCCCAAAGCTTGTCGAACCTAAAACCTTAATTACCAAAATCTTATTTCCTAAAATCTATAAGGCCTCAAACCTTAGATAAAATTTTCTTAAACCAATCCTTAAAGTTCGTTGAACCTACACTCTCCTATTCTATAGCTTCATTACATAATTTCTACAAAACCTAAGACCTCAACCGTCTTAAGCGACTTAAAGCTAACTCCCCTCCTTAGTTGCAACTTACATTCCTACTCCCAAGAAATTGCCTAATCCATGTCGTTCCCTTCTAGCCACAATATTATGAAAGTAACCCACCTTTATAAAAATTCAACCCTACTTCACTAAGTTTTTTTTTTTTTTTTTTTTTTTTTCAACAACATTCTCAATAGTACCGTCCTCCTGTCATAGCACAATCCTCAATCCCACTTTAACACCGGACAAAACAAAACAAAACAACTTAAAACAAAATAAACAAAACAAATAAACAACATACTTGCAATTCAAATAAAATCAAATCAAGTTAAAGAAAAACAAATAAAACCATCGTAAAACCAAAAACCAAAACCAACATCACACAGCAAGAAACAAAAGAAACCAGCATGCAAAAACATAACCAAATAAATAAAAACAAGCAAACAAGTTCAAACAAATAAAACAAATCAAATAACAACTTTACTTAACATAATTTTTGAAACACAACCTTTAAAAACATTCTGGTACTACCTACGGGACATGTGGTTTTACCCAGAGCCAAACCGCTCTGATACCACCTGTGACGCCCCCAAAATCCCCACGCCCGAACACGGGGAATTCGAGACGTCCGGATGGTGACAACCCGGATCACCATCCTATCGACGGGTGCCAAGTGTGTGCAAAGGCAACAAATGTGCACAAGAAAAACGCAGCGGATAACGAAAGTCATATAACTAAGTACCAGAATTTTTCTTAACATAATACAAGCTATTTAAAACGTACATAGATAAAATATTACAAAACACAAATACAGTTTTAAACAAATAAAAAGATAACATCTGCAACCCGGCGGAGCCGCATCCTCGGGCTCAGCCTCCTCCTCTTCATCCTCTAACTCTGCACCAAAAGCTACGGAACCACGAATGGTACCGCAGGTAAGTAAAATCCAAACACTACCAGATAAAAACACATATAACTCAAACAAGATGCATGAATCATGCCCAATGCACAAAGCCCATAAAACACAGTTTTCTACACACTCCAAAAAAAAAACCCGTTTGGCCCAAAAACACATCCTTTCCGAAAAACACGCCAAAGGTCACATTTGGCCCAATATCTCGCCGGAAGTCCATCCGGCCCAATATCTCGCCAGAAGTCCATCTGGCCCACGCCAAAAGTCCCATTTGGCCTCACAAACCATTATCCAATTTTTAACCGTATGCACCATGACCTCCCCTAGGGGTCATCCGCACACCCTGGCTCCAGTGTCACACCGCAGAGTACCACCACGCATGTGACACCTAACAAGCGATGCCCAGTTCCGCGCCCCGCGCGTGCGTAGCCAAGCATCCTCTAGCCCTCGCCAGCAAAGGGCCACGGAGTCGGTGAGTAGGGCGATGCCCGGTTCCGCGCCCGGCGCGTTCGTAGCCAAGCATCCCCTAGCCCCGCTCCCGTCATCTCTCTCGACAACTCAGGGGACATCACTCAGTTTATTCCGCTCCCGAGTGACCAGAGGAGCTCCACCGAGATAATAACCCATCCCGGCTTGGGCTCGTGATACACACGCACCCGTAAAACCACTCACGCCAATACACAGGCTTTTCACACAAATCCCACAAACACATGTGCATGCACCATGAAATGCCATATCAATGCATAATAAAATAATCCAACAACATAAATCAATAAAACAGACAACTCCGTCCTCCATCCATCCGACCCCCGAAACTCCTCGGACTCAGTCCGGAATCAACAACCAACAACAAATATTTATTGAATGTGCAATATATATTTAAATCTGTAAATAGGGTTTGGAAAATACTTACAGCGCTATACGGTATTTTTAGAAAGCTCGCGGCGTTGCAAACGGCGGAGGAAAAGCAACGTAACAGTGTAATTTACACTGTGTCCGTGGGTAATAAATTACCCATTTTTGAACGGGGACAAACCAGGGCTTAGGATTGATAGGGAATGGTTTAGGGATGATTGTGAAGCTATTGGAAGTGGTGGTTGGCCGTGGGTGGCGGCGAAAACGCCGGAAATAGGCCGGAAAACTCAAATCGGAAAGCAAGCTCGTAGGAGCTGTTCCGGTGGTCGTTGGAGGCCGGAAATAGGTGGGTTAGGACGGCAAGGAGTCGGTGATGAAGTGGTGAAGAAATGGTGGCCGGAGGTGGAGAGACGGCGGCGGATCGGAGTAAAATCCGTGGGGAAAGAAATGGCTCTTCCGGCCAAACGGCCGGCCGGATGGGGGAGATATTTGGTGGGAAGGTGCGCCGGAGGGAGGGGGTTCGAACGAGACCGGCGGCGAGCCAAACGGTGGCCGGAAGGTGGCGGTCTGGGCAGAAAACAGTTCCGGCGACAGGGGCAAAAACAGAGCAGGTGTAGCCACTTCCGGCGGCTCTCGAAAGCAAACGGCTGGTCTGATGGCTCTGAAAATTGGTGGGGATGATCTATGGTGGAAGGGGAAGAGAATGGTGGTGACGGTGCATCAAACGGTGGCCGGACGGCGGAGAACCGGCCGGTCAAAGGGGCAGCGACGGGATGGAGAGAAAAAGGGGCTGCTGCGTACGCGGGAGAGGAGGAAGAAGAAAGAAGAAGAAAAAAAAAGAAAAAGAAAGAAAAAGAAGGAAAAGGAAAAAGAAAAAGGAAAAAGAGAAAAGAAAAAGAAAAGATGAGGGAAAAGAAATGAGGTCCAGTCCTCACTCCGGAAACCAAAACTGATCCGCCGAAAACGATTTTAAAAACCGTAAAACGACTAAATAAAATAAACACATCAAATAAATTAAAAACCAATTTAAAACACATTAATTCAAAATAAATAAACTAATATATTAATTAAATTAAAAACAACCCTTCAGTGAAAATACACGTAAAAGCGGGTCATCACATGTATTGTCACGTAAGGGTTCTGCCTCCACCCATTTAGTAAAGTAGTCCACTGCTACTAGGATGAATTTTGCACTGACCTTTCCCAGCGACATCGATCCAACTATATCTAGTCCCAACTATGCGAAGGGGTAGGGGGAAGTTATAGATGTCAACTCCTTGGGCGTGCAATGTGGAATTGACGGGTGTATTTGGCACTTCTTGCATTTCTGGACGAATGCCTTTGCATCCTTGAGGGCTCGGGGCCAATGGTAATTGGCCCTCTGTACCTTTACTATTAGGGTCTTTTCGCTCAAGTGATTCCTATATACCCCTTACTCTCATTGCCTCTTCCTTCAGCTTTGACAATTCTCCGCTGGTTAAAAATTGGTTTTTCTCGCGAGCCCACTCAGATATGGCATCCCTTATAATGGGCACCAATGTGGACCAAATCTTAAAGATTTTTTGTAAGTTTCAGATGGGGCAACACAAAATCAAGAGTTAGGAAGGTTAAATAAGCTAATAAGGATGTGTGAAATTCACTTGGGATGAAACTAGTAAGAGTTCAATACTCAAGATGGGCTTGAGAGAAGGAGGTCCATTTTTTATCCACATGATACAAGCTACAGAAGACAAGACTTAAGATTAATTATTTGGGTTTAGTATTATGTTTATTATTTTGAGGCTTTGGATTTGTTGAATAATTGGGCTTGAGTATGTTTGGCCCATATGTCTTATTTTTGTTGAACTAGGATTTTGGGAAAACCTTGTATTTTTTACCAATGGCTTATTTGGAAAGTTATTATTTAGGAACTAAGGTTTTATGCTTATGCACCAGGGGGGTGCTAGCCATAGAGTGTCTCTTGGGGTATAATTTGGTCAAGGGTATTTTTTAGAGAAGGGTCTTATTTTGGCCTAGGGTTTTAATTGGGGTTTGGTTTAAATACTCATTGTAGCCTCATTTTAAACAATTTATAAGATTTGATGAATTTATTTCATTGTGAGTTGAGTTTATCTACTCTTGTTCTTGAATGAGCTTTTGAACTTATCAAAAGTAAATCACAATCATTGTGGCCTTCCTCCTTATAATTTATGTTCTTGATACATGATCTTCAATGAGTCTAGGTTTTCATATAATTTAGGTTTTGAAACTAGTTCCTTAATGCGTCTAAATTTTCTATTGGCTTGATTTTGGCTTTTTTGTGTGATTTTTCAAATTGATTGTGGGTTCAAGTGATTCCATTCCTACGGGTTCATATCATTTTTTGAGATCTTGATTCCGACGGTTGGGACCCCTACTACCCTGTGACTGTAGCCCACAGTAACTCTGTGTTGTCCATGCCCAATCTAGCTTGCGTTAGCCGATCTACCTTCCAATTGTCCTTTCGGAGAATTCATTCAATGGTGAAGTTCTGAAAGCGGTTGCGTTCTTCCCATAACCCTTAAATAGAGTTAGAATCTTTCGCTCTTCACCACCTACTTCCCTTTAACCTGGTTCACTACTATATCAGACTCTGACTTTGCCTTCACATTCATTGTACCCAGAGCCCTTATGATGGCAAGGCTCGCCAGTAAGGTCTCGTGTTTTGCCTCGTTGTTGGTAGTTTTGAACTTGAGCCTTTTCGAGTAGTAGGTCTCTCGTCTTCGTCAGGAACCGCGTATACCCTCACTCCCCTGCCTTTTCGACATTACGAGCCGTCAATGTACACATGCCACAAGTTGCCCTCTGGCAAGGTGGGCAATATTCAAAGGGTCTAGTCATTTGGAAACAAAGTTTGCAAGGGCTTGCCCTTTGATGATTGTTCAGGGAATGTAGTAGATGTCGAACTCACTTAGCTCGATCAATCAATTCACCAGGTGTCTAAATGTTTCCTAACATTGAAGAACCTTCTTTAGTGGTGCTTCCGTAAGGACCTTTATTAGATGTGCTTGGAAGTAAGACCTTAGTTGGCGGGCAACTGTTACTAGTGCGAATGCCAATAGCTCCCTCAGTGGGTATCTTGGCTTTGCTCTTTTTAGTGCCCTGCTGGTGTAGTAAACAGACCTCTAGGCTTCATCCTCATATTGGACCAACACCATTGAGACGATGATGGCAAGGTATAGGGGCAAAGTTTCCCTCGATACCATTTGGCTTAGGAGGGGCGGGTTAGTGAGATATTCCTTGAGCTGGGTAAATGGCTCTTCATAGTCGTCATTCCACTCATGAACTTTCCACAATACTTAAAAGAATGGTAAGCACTTGTTGGTCGATTTGGAGACAAATTGATTGAGCATCGCAATTCTCCTCGTAAGTCTTTGCACTTCATTGATGGTTTGAGGGGATTTCATGTTGATTACGACTTAAATCTGATGTGAACCCCAATAGACTTACTTTGAGACCCAACAACAATACTGGAAAAACAACCCCAAGAAAGCCAAACTCAGGTATATGGATGGAGAATCTAGACCCGATGAGAACTCGTTCAAAAAACCTAAATTATATCAAAATCTAGACCCATTGAAGAACCCGTCTCAAGAACCTAGATTACAAATGAAGAACGCCACAAAGGTTTTGATTTACCCTTGATAAGTTCAGAAGTTCAAGAAGAACAAGAGGAGATCACTCAACTCTCAATCACAATTCCATATAGTCTGCCTCTCAAATGAGGTTACAAGTGGTTTAAATAGACAATCCCCAAAAATTCTAAGTAAACAATGCGTCGGGTACTGTAGCGTGAACAGTGCCATACGCCGCGCTACAGTTACTTCTGAAACCCTAGTAAGGCATAAAATTTTAACTTTCCAAATAAACCCTTGGCCAAAAATACAAGGCCTTCCCAAAAATAACCCTAGTCCATTAGAAATAAGACATACGTGGGCCAAGCATCCTCAAGCCCACTTCTTCTAAACTAATAATAAAATACCGTTAAACAAATTGAAAGCCTTAACAACAATAGGCCCAATCTCTAAGTCATGTCTTCCATAGCTTGTATCAAGTGGATCAAAACTGGTTCTTTTTCCTTGAAGCCCATCTTGAGTGTTGGGCTCTTCTTAGCTTCATCCCAAGTGGATTGCACCAATCCTTGCATTGCTTCCTTGATCTTTTTGGCTCTTGATCTTGTAATTAGCCCATCTGGAATTTGCAAGGGATCTTTAAGGATAGCTCCACCTTGGTTCCCATCATTCCCCCTCTCCTCAAAATGATTCGACCTCGAATTTTCACCTACATCAAAAGGAGAAAGATCAGAAACATTGAAGGTAGCAGAAACATTATATTCACTTGGAAGATCCACTTTATATGTATTGTCATTAATTTTCTCAAGAATTTGGAAAGGTCCATCTCCTCGAGGATGCAACTTAGTCCGTCTATGGGCTGGGAATCTTTCTTTGCACATGTGAACCCAAACCCAATCTCCTGGTTCAAAGGTGACACGCCGTCGCCCTTTATTGGCTTGGGAAGCAAATCTTTCATTCTTTTGGGCAATTTGAAGCCGTACCCTCTCATGAAGTGACTTCACCAACTCTGCCTTCTTTTGTCCATCTAAGCTACTCCTCCGTGATAAAGCATCAGTAACAATATTCTCCTTACCTTGCTTGTAACGGATGACATATAGAAAGGTCTCAATGTATTCCATCTATCTAGCATGCCTCTTATTCAACTTACCTTGACCCTTGAGATGCTTCAACGATTCATGATCGGTGTGGATCACAAATTCCCTAGGCCACAAGTAGTGCTGCCAAGTCTCTAATGCACGAACAAGAGCATAAAGTTCTTTGTCATAAGTAGGGTACTTCAGGGATGCCCCACTTAGCTTCTCACTGAAGAAGGCAATCGGCTGCCTATCCTGCATCAAAACGGCTCCAATCCCTATTCCTGAGGCATCACATTCAATCTCAAAAACTTTGTTAAAATCTGGTAATACTAACACGGGTGCAGAGCACAACCTTTCTTTAATAGTGGCAAATGCATTCTCTTGATTAGCCCCCCAATGAAACCCAACATTCTTTTTAATGACTTCAGTGAGTGGTGCAGCAATGGTGCTAAAATCTTTAACAAAACGCCGATAAAAGCTAGCTAAACCATGAAAGATTCTTACCTCAGTGACGCTCTTTGGTGTTGGCCACTCCTTAATGGCCTTGACTTTCTCTTCATCCACTTCAATACCCTTTGTACTAACAACATAACCAAGAAAAACAACTTCCTCCATACAAAAGTACATTTCTTGAAATTAGCATACAACTTTTCACACCTCAACACATTAAACACATATCTCAAATGCTCAATATGCTCATTTAAGTCCTTGCTATACACTAGGATATCATCAAAGTATACAACCACAAACTTGCCTATGAACGCACGTAGGACATGATTCATTAATCTCATGAAAGTACTTGGCACATTTGTAAGTCCAAATGGCATAACTAACCATTCATAAAGCCCATACTTAGTCTTAAAAGCAGTTTTCCATTCATCACCCTCTTTCATTCTAATTTGATGGTACCCACTTTTAAGATCAATTTTACTAAAAATACATGAGCCATGCAATTCATCGAGCATATCATCTAATCTAGGAATGGGATGGCGATACTTTACCGTGATATTATTAACCGCCCTGCAATCAATGCACATCCGCCACGTCCCATCCTTCTTAGGCACTAGAAGCACTGGTACTGCACATGGGCTCATGCTCTCCCTCACGTACCCCTTGCTCATCAAATCCTCAACTTGCCTCTGAAGCTCCTTTGTCTCATCTGGATTACTTCTATAAGCTGGTCGGTTTGGAATAGCAGCCCCGGGCACGAAATCAATCTGGTGCTCAATGCCTCTAATGGGTGGCAACTCATTAGGCATTTCCTCTGGGAATACATCCTCAAACTCCTGCAACAAAGAAACAGCCAAACTAGGAAGAGGTCGGTTAGTTTCATCAAGATTAAGATAAGACTCTTTATAAACAAGAAAAATCATAGGGCGATATGCTAAGAAAGCTCTCTTAACCTCACTCCCTCTTGCATAGAAACTCACTTTTGTCTTTCTTTTTCTCTCAGCAGACTCTTTTTCTTTTTCACTCTTTCTTTTTTGCTCAATCTCTTTTTTACTCTTTCTTTTTTTATCACTCTCATTTTCACTCTTTCTTTTTTGAGCAACGTCACTTTTCAGTTTCAGTTGGTCCTCATAGACCTGTCTTGGAGTTAAAGGAGCAAGCTTGGTTGTTTTGCCCTCCTTTACAAAGCTGTACGTGTTTTTGAATCCATCATGTATCACTCTCCTATCATATTGCCATGGTCTCCCCAACAATATATGGCCAGCATAAATAGGCACAACATCACAAAGCACTTCATCTTGATACTTCCCAATGGAAAAAGTAACTAACACTTCTCTATCCACCCTAACCTCCCCACAATCATTCAACCAATGCAGCTTGTATGGTCGAGAGTGTTTCAAGGTAGGTAAATTCAATTTTTCAACTAATGTAGTGCTAGCAACATTAGTACAACTCCCCCCATCAATTATCATATTACATACCTTGCCATTGATGTGGCATCTAGAATGGAAAATGTTCTCCCTTTGTTGCTTTGCTTCATCCATCTTAATTTGTGTGTTGAGAGCACGCCTGGCAACAAGGGACTCACCTGTTACGGGGTATTCTACTCCATCATCATCACTAGCATCCTCCAACTCAGGTATCTCATCACGATCATCCTCACTTGCAGTCATCACCTCCCCATTGTCACGCATAATCATCACACGTTTGTTTGGATGTTGAGAAGCGATGTGGCCTAAACCCAAACACTTAAAGCATTTAATATCTCTATTTCTAAAAGGTTGGGATGCCAACTTGGGTTTGTTGCTAGTTCCTTCATCGTTTCCTTTAGGTGGTTCTGTCTTTGCCTTTGTTACAGCTCGATCATCTTTTTCCCACTTTGGTTTCCAATGAGTGCTAGAAACTGAAGTGTACCTTGATGTCCCTTTCCTCTTTAATTGCCTCTCCACCTTCATAGCCATGTGCACCATGTCTTCTATTTCTACGTAATGTTGCAACTCAACTACATTGGCTATCTCCCTATTCAAACCAGACAAAAATCTAGCCATAGTGGCCTCCCTATCCTCCTCTACATTCGCCCGTATCATAGCCACCTCCATCTCCTTATGGTAGTCCTCCACACTCCTAGACCCCTGTGTAAGATTTTGTAATTTCTGGTAGAGGTCCTTATAGTAGTGGCTAGGTACAAATCTCCGCCTCATGAGAGCTTTCAACTCTCCCCATGTCTCGACAGACCTCTCATAATTCCTCCTCCTATTGGTCACTAATTGATCCCACCAAATAATAGCATAATCAGTGAACTCAATTACTGCCAACTTCACTTTCTTCTCCTCTGAATAGTTATAACACTCAAAGATCAACTCTATCTTCTTCTCCCACTCTAAATAAGCTTCAGGGTCAGTTCTACCTTGGAAAGATGGTATTTTCATTTTGATGCTCTCAAGGTCCCTATCTACTCCATCACGACCCCGTGGGTTTCCCCTAAATCCTCTTTCACGCCTGACTCCTCTATGCCTACCCATCCCAACTTCAGAAATTAGATCTTCCTCATCCTCACCATCTCCTTCATCTTCATAATCATGTTCTCTTCTAGGTTCACGTCTCCTCCTATCTCTCCCACCATGTAAATTTTTAATTACTTCATCTTGTTGATCTATCCTATCTCTCACTTCTCCTAACATCATGTTCAATCGTTCAAATTGTTGTTGCATAGCCTGCAACATAAAGGAGTTATATGCCATCCCCTTTGGTGATGAGTCACTTTTATGAGACATCGTACGCGCTGCACACAAAAAAATATTAGTGGAAAAGACCTCACACGCTCCCTTACGTGTTTATACTCGAATAATAGTACTCCACTCGTGTTTCACTCTTAATTGGCTTTTTCCTGATAATGATCTCACACTCTCTTGCCTTTTACCTCAAGAGTTTTCCCACTCAAGTTCTTTTAGAACTAATTGAACTATAAATCAAGGCAATACAAACCTGTCTTATTCCAACTAGTAATTACGTCCAAGAAACTCTTAACAAGAGAAAATATAGAAAGAATAAAATGACACAAGACTCAAGGAAATGCTACGAGGGAAAGAGTACTCACAAGACAATACACCAACTATAAAGATATATACAGCCCCTTTGATGATAAAAAATTCGGATTCCTAAACTTTTTTTTTTTTCGAATTTTCTTTTTTTTTTCTTTTCCTTTCCTTTCTTTTCTTTTCTTTTCTATTCTTTTCTTTTCCTTTCTTTTCTTTTCTTTTCTTTTCTTTTCTCACCGATTCAATCACAAACAGCAATATTCAATTGTAACAATCAAACAATTGAATTCAAACACATAAAAATTAACAAGGAAACATAAGAGAATCAATGAAACGGCACTCCAAGGAATTGACAAACTTAAAGATGCAAGAAACTCCAGAAATTTCCAACCTCTATATGGTGTAAATTTTGGCAGCCCGCAAACAAGCAACTTAGCCAACCAATGTTGATAAACATGAAACCAAAATGATAGAGAAATCTGCTAGCCCAAGGAAAAACGAATTTCTGCACTTTTTTTTTTTTTACAACCCTAGAACAATGAAACCCTATAATTAAAGATGCAATAGATCAAAGATAGAATTACACCTGATTGGAAACCTTGCTCTGATTACCAAATGATGTGAACCCCAATAGACTTGCTTTGAGACCCAACAACAATACTGGAAAAACAACCCCAAGAAAGCCAAACTCAAGTATATGGATGGAGAATCTAGACCCGATGAGAACTCGTTCAAAGAACCTAGATTATATCAAAATCTAGACCTATTGAAGAACCCGTCTCAAGAACCTAGATTACAAAGGAAGAACGCCACAAAGGTTTTGATTTACCCTTGATAAGTTCAGAAGTTCAAGAAGAACAAGAGGAGATCACTCAACTCTCAATCACAATTCCATATAGTCTGCCTCTCAAATGAGGTTACAAGTGGTTTAAATAGACAATCCCCAAAAATCATAAGTAAATAATGCGTCGGGTACTGTAGCGTAAACAGTGCCATACGCCGCGCTACAGTTACTTCTGAAACCCTAGTAAGACATAAAATTTTAACTTTCCAACTAAACCCTTGGCCAAAAATACAAGGCCTTCCCAAAAATAACCCTAGTCCATTAGAAATAAGACATACGTGGGCCAAGCATCCTCAAGCCCACTTCTTCTAAACTAATAATAAAATACCGTTAAACAAATTGAAAGCCTTAACAACAATAGGCCCAATCTTTAAGTCATGTCTTCCATAGCTTGTATCAAGTGGATCAAAAATGGTTCTTTTTCCTTGAAGCCCATCTTGAGTGTTGGGCTCTTCCTAGCTTCATCCCAAGTGGATTGCATCAATCCTTGCATTGCTTCCTTGATCTTCTTGGCTCTTGATCTTGTAATTGGCCCATCTAGAATTTGGAAAGGATCTTTAAGGATAACTCCACCTTGGTTCCCATCAAAATCTTCTCTGGATTGGCTTCAATGCCTCATTTTGAGACCATGAACTCGAGGAATTTTCCCAACCCTATCATGAAAGCACACTTCTCAGTGTTGAGCTTCATCCCATACTTCCAGAGGATTGTAAAAGCCTCCCATAAATTGCCGATATTCCTTTCGGGCTCCTTACTTTTGATGAGCATGTTGTCAGTGTATACTTCTATGTTACGGTCGATTTGCTCTTTGAGCATTTAGTTAACCAGTCTCTGGTAGGTGGCCTTAGCATTTTGAGGCCAAAGGGCATCACTCGGTAACAGTACAGGCCTTGGTCCGTTGTGAAAGTGGTCGTCTTTTCTTCATCTTCATGGCTTATGATCTGGTTGTATTTGGAGTAGGTGTTCATAAAGCTCAACATTTTTTGCCTAGTTGTCGAGTCGACGATCAGGTTGATGTGTGGCAAAGGAAGTTGTATTTCAAACACACCTTGTTCAAGTCGCTGAAGTCGACGCACATTCTCCACTTACTGTTTCACTTTCATACTAGGACCATGTTGGAAAGCCATTCTGAGTAATAGACTTCCTGGATGAACCTCACGACAAGTAGCCGATTTACCTCCTTCGCCATTGTTGCGTATTTCTCTGCATTGAAACTTCGCATTTTTCCTAACCTTCTTGGCATTAGGATTTACGCTCAAGTGGTGTTCGATCATATTCTTGAAGATCCCAGTCATGTCTGGGTGGCTCTAGGTGAACACATCTTGATGCTCGATGATGAATCATATTAACTGTGATCTCATCTCACGGTTCATCTTCGTTCCTATCCTCATTCTCCTTTCCAAAACCGTAGCGTCTAGTGATACCAGTTTGAGAGATTCAATGGCCTCTCCCTGTTTTAGGTTTCACTCATCCTAAGTCCTGATCGATGAGCTCAAGGGGTGTAGGTAGCACTTGTGAAGTTGGCAAGCTTCTCTACTTCTGAAGTTGGCCTTGCCAATTGTTCCTCTGTCTCTAGGTGCACTCCTCGGTCGGCTGGAGCAGCTTCCTCTATGTGGGCCATTGAGAACGGGTTGTATGTGGCACGCGAAAGGCACGCTGATGCTATTAGATCAAAATAATTCTCTAATCCCACAGACGGTGCCAACTATTAAGGCATGTTTTGTAACTACTAGCTTCGAACACTTTCAAATGTATGCAAAAGGAAATAGGAAGGGTGGTCAGGTTTGTCCATGACACCTTTAATACCCAAGTTAGAAAAGTATCTCTAGAAAATATAAAAGAGAAAGAGCTAAGAGTTTGATGACAATGATTAACCTTTTTTCCTTAGTGGTTCTATGCTACTTATACCCCTCACGTTGGGGTCATGTCCGCTCATATTGTCATATTGTTGTATTTAATGTGGCAATTCCTTGCTAGTAACAGGATCTTCTATCGAGATTTCATATTTGCAGTGTGACCTTTTACGTGTTAGTTGGGTGGGATAACGCATAGGCCTTCTTGCAATTGTGGGTCGGACTTAGTAAGCTCGGCTCCAGCATTGAGAACATAGGCCTGGCCCAAAAAAGAGGGGGGAAATATTCCCTTCCGAAAATGTTCAGGGAAATGGTATGCCTAGAAGAAATGACCAATATATGTTTGTTTTTTCTAGATCGATTACTTCTTTTGATCATAACCATCGGTCGCAATTGCACCACTCATATTTTAAATAAAGATCAAATCCATATTTGAGACTTCTGATCAGCTTTCTGTATATATTATAAACAATCATATTTTACAAAATCTATGGTGAATGCTCGAATAAAATTAGTTTTTTTTTTTGAAAAGGAATAAAATTAGTTTTAACTTTCGCTATAGCTTTCCAAATTTGAAATTTGGATACCAAACATATGATAATCTCTCTATTATCGCAGATTAGGAATTTTCTTTCGAACAGATTTTAAGACCCGTCGTGAGAAAGGGATTTGACGCCTGCGAGCTGGCTGTAAATCTGGTGTGCTCAGCTACTGCGAGTGAAGCGCAAGGAACCCTGCTGGTTCGTGGGGAATGGCGCGGGGCTCTTCATCATCATCGAAGAAGGAGGTGCGTGAGAGTAGTAGGCAGCTCGATCCTGCTGGGACAGAGCGCAAGAGGCTCAAGAGACTGGCATTTGCCAACAACATACTCTCCGAGACGCCGGTCAAGGTCCACCAGCCGCTGAGCCCTTCAAAGGCCGTCATCAAACACCATGGCAAGGACATTCTCAAGAAGTCCCAGAGGAAGAACAGGTTCCTGTTCTCCTTCCCGGGTCTTCTCGCTCCAGTCGCAGGTGGTAAGATAGGCGAGCTCAAGGATTTGGGTACCAAGAACCCCGTTCTCTACCTCGATTTCCCTCAGGTTTTATGCTCTCTTTGTTCCTTTATCTGCTTGCCAATAAATTTTGCAGGAGAGAAGAATCTTTTTTTTTTTTTTGAAGCAAGGGAGATTCTATATTTCAATTTCTCTAGACTGTAGCTCTTTTTCATTCAGTAGCTATGATTAGTTGTTTTTCTCTCTGTTTTTTTTTTATAGGTAAACTAGCTATGTTCAGTTCTGAGAACATGTAGTAAAGGGTGAGAATTAGAGCAATTGGGATGCTTGCTATCACTAGCTATTTAATGTCCTCTCTTTGTACCTAGTCTATGTATCAAGAAAATGAAGATGGATCATCAGAATAATAAAACAGTATAATATCAGAACATTAATTATGTTAGGCGATATAATGGAGTGGTTCATGATCCGTATTGCAAATGTAGCTTGCCTTTTCTGTGCAACTAGTCGGAGGGTTTTGGTTGATAAGAAGATGAAGAAAATGCAAAAAAGCAACCTGGAAGTTTCGGTTGATAAACTCAAATAGGTGTGGTTTCTAAGATTTTTCATGTCTTTTTGCCTGTCTCTATATCGATAAAATTTCTTCTTACTTATAAAAAAAAAAATTTTCATGTCTTTTTTTAACTCTTGTCCTACAAGTCCGCTTACAAAATTCCAATCATTTTTTTCTTTCTTTCTTTATGATTTTGCTGTTAAAGGCTGTTTATTGTTCTCATTGGTAGAATTTGCACACATGGTGTCAAGTTGTCAACAGTAAATGCTATATCTACATGATATATACATATTTTTTGTGTGCCAATTTCAGGGTCGAATGAAGTTTTTTGGGACTATTGTATATCCGACAAACAGATATTTGTCATTGCAATTCCCAAGAGGCGGGAAGAATGTGATGTGTGAGGATGTCTTTGATAATATGGTTAGTCCTATCAGTTTTGCTCAAATATCTTGAGTTACAATGATTTTTGTTTGCATTGATTGTTATGATGTTGTTTTCAACTCTATGGTGATTGTTTTCTTTCTTCTTTGCATGCCCTTGATACACCCAGTATCTTTAGGACTTCAAGATGTTTCTCCTACATATTTGCAGTGACCAATATGAAGGAGAACAAATTAATGTCTGACAACGTTGAGGCACTTATAAAAGATAAAGTCTGGAAGTAATAGGGCAAAAACTGGATTGACTAGAATTGAGAATGGTGCTATTTTATAGATATACTTTAGACAATTTTATTTTTTTTCACAAGTAAATCAGGTAATTTTAACTTTTTAATCGGTGAGGAAAACCATTATGTGTGTTTATTTATTTTTATTATGGAAGATTACAATGCTAAGGATGACATGCAATCTTTAAATTTTTTTGATAAATTTAAGCTGTTTGAAGTTCAATATTTTCATTCTTTAAGCAGAAGCTGGTCACTAGAGTTCAATTTAAACCCCAGGGGGTTGGTCCAAGTGGTGAAGGTCTTGGTCTTGGGGTCTTACTCCCTTCAAGGACAAGGTTCAACACCTCATGGATGCAAACAATCCTTTGGGGCACACACCCTGGTGAAAAGCCAGTGATTTAACCAGTTCCGTGTAGGGAAACTTCAGAGAGTGCGGTGCACGGGATTGAGGTTTACTTTGCAGGGGTGGATCCGAAGGGTCTTGCCTTACATCAAAAGAAAAAAAAAGAGTTCAATTTACCTTGAGCTAGGCCAAAAGCAATAGTATAAAATTCTCCAACATTACATGCAAAGATGTGATTTTATGGATTAGAAAGTGGTGAAGAAGTTAGAGTTTTTAGTGGAGATATATATATATATATATATTTTGGAGGGGTGGGGGGAAGTAGAATGTCATATATTATTGATAAATTGCTAGGGGCACAAACCAAGTACAAGGGGAGCATACAAAGGGGAACACTGAACATAAGGAATGTTAGGGAGCAGGAACTAGTAAACTCTATAAAGGATTCAAAACAGGACTTGTTATGGATTGTAGTCCACTTATACAAGGATCTAAGCATGAAAGTTCTCAACTCTAGCAAATTTTTTTTTTTGCAATCCATGAAGTTTTGGGCTTACACTCCTTCCAAATCCTCCACATCCAGCACAAAGGCACCATCGTTCCAACATATATGCTCGTAACTCCACCTAGCACACCTCCCCAATCTGCCATTAGCTCAACCACTAAAAATGGCATCATCCATTCTATCCCAATAAGTTGGAACTTGGAAGATTGCTACGGACAAGACCCTAGCGACTTCATAGGTGAATCAACAGGTGATCGATGGTTTCCTTATTCTGCACTATACTCTTCCTGGGAAAGGAATGTATATCTTGGGGTGTGGGACATGATGAAGTGATCTGAGCTCAAATTGTCTTCTTCTTGCATGGATTCTTTGAATTTTGTTCTCATGTTCACCCCTCAACCTTAGTGAATACAGGAGGTCGAGGAGTGAAGTGATAGATTCCACTTCCCAATCCTACACCAATCTGATGAAGTAGATACTACACTGTGGTTTACCATTCGTAACCTAGAGAAAATCAACCACTGAGGCCTAACTGTGCAAGGCAATACCATAAAAATCTGGACAGGTTTCCTTTGAGGCTTGATCTCCACACCAGGTTTCCTATGAGAACCTGATTCTTGACTCATCCTCAACCTCTTATCTTTGATGGCTTTTGAAAAACTTCCCCATCCTTGATGAATGTTTTTCCACACCCACATTTCGAATGGCCCATTGTCCAAGTGGAGGTAAATCTAGAAGTTCTCATTTGAAAGAATCAACACATTTGTACTACACTGGACAAGTGTAAAGTGTGCTCCAAATGGAGGGTTGTGATGGTGCCATGTGTCCAATGAGATTCCCTAGTGATCCTAGGCTGATTTGGACATCCTATATGGTGATGTGATGGCTGTTTGGTGACGTGGCGCTCTCCAGTTGACCTATTTTTCACCCAAAAAACTTGAAACTTATTATTGCACCTTAAGATTCCAAAAATTCATACGAGTCTAATGGTGCAATCTATTTCACCTAATTATGATCCTAAGTGCCTCAAAAAAACAAGAAGGCAATCCGTCCCCTTAGCAAATCATAATTTGACTATGCTAACAGATTAAAACCTAATCAATTGTTTGATCCATGAAATCCTCCTAGATTTTCTTGGCATTCCTAAAGTCCAAAGAAATTACTTCTATCGCATTTCTATTGGGGTGTTACACGCACCGTGAATGAGGGTGCTTTGTTTGCTGCATCTGTGTGAAAGTTTGTTGACTGGGTGCTGGATGTGTATAGTGGCTGTTGAGGCCGCCATGAGAGGTTGCCTCCTGTTTCTTTCATTGCATGAGGGAGGGCCTGCAGCAGAGAGAGAGAGATAGAGGACATGCAGCAGCAGATGGCTGACGTGAGGCAGCAACAAGCCAATTGTTGTTGTTGATTTGGTTTGCATGTGTGGTAGCCCTAGGGAAGAAGGAATATATATATATAGGTTTGCACGCAGATGGTTTATGCTTGGGTCGGGTCTCACAGTTGTGTCAAACTTCATGGGTTTTGGGTCTAATTTATAGGCTTAACACGTGGGTTCTAGGGTTTTTCCTTGGATAGTTGATCTAGTCATGGGCTTATTTGTGGACTTTCAATGCCTTGGGCTTAATAAACAATTGGGCCATTTAACTGTCCTAACCCAATTCTTGGGCTTCCCTATATTTTTTTAGACCAAGTTGAATAATAAATTCAACTAGGAAAATCATTGGGAGGGTGAAGATACCTACTACGGTGGTGTTTTTCAGTTGGGTGGTTGCTCTAGGGAAAGTATTGACTACGGATAACCTTAGAAAACGTGGTTTGTGTATAGCTGATTGGTGTGTCATGTGCAAGAAGGATGGTGAATCTGTAAATCACCTTTTTTTACATTGTGAGGTGGCAAAGTCTTTGTGGAATGAGGTTATTGGTCGAACAGGTTTATATTGGGTGATGCCTAAGAATGTTGTGGATCTTCTTGCATGTTGGTGTGGTTTTGAGGCAAGGAAATGTGTAGCTGCCAGATGGAGAATGATTCCTTTGTGTTTAATGTGGTGTCTATGGCTGGAAAGGAATGAGAGATGTTTTGAAGATAGAGCGTTCTTTTGAAGATCTTCGAAATTTTTTCTTTTCTACTTTGAGTTTGTGGGCTAAGATCTTTGTCAGGAATGATGATAATTTACTGAATCTGTTTCTGTTTTAGTTTTCCTGTTTTCTAGAGTGTATTAGGTATTTCCTTTGTATACATCCTGTGTTCTTGGGCTGTGCCTATTCTTAGTAATAAAGATTCTTATTAATTATAAAAACAAAAATAATAAATTCTAATGGGCCAGGTTTGAGTCCAAAGTAAGCCCAACTTGTCCAATAGATACTTTTGGGCTCTTAAATAATTTATTGGGCCTAATACCAATTAAATAGGGCCCACTTGCTCCCTAAATATTCAATGGTTTTTAATCCAATTGTTGGGCCCAGTAAAAATCATTAACCTATTGCAATAGAATTTGGGCCTATGGTCTATTCAAAATTACCCGATAAGTCTATTTGACTCACATAAAATATTGGCCAATTAATATCAACCAAAATCATCCACTAGACCTCAATGGGCCTTAAAACCAACCTAAATAAATTATAGCTCGTGGGTTTATCCAGTATGGCCCATAAAACCTAATTTAGGCCCAATAAAATTACCCATATTTTCTGAATTTAGAAATATTGGACTGGGTCGTTACAGCTTGGTTTGAGTGGATTAGCAGGAGATAAAAATTAAGAACTACTTGGATTAAAGAAATTGATGACAAATACTAAGGTTTACCACCATTTGGCCAATTTGCAAAAGGGGTTTAATTTGTTGAGGGTATTGAGATTGATGGGAATCATTTTAGAGAAGAGGGAGAGATGAAAGATGTGACTGTGACGTTTCTTATGGGGATTGACATCCTCTGTTTGATTACTTGTCATTTGCCAGTATCCATGTGTGGGGTTGTAGTTGATTGGAGGGTTGATGTAAGGGGAGAGAAACTGGCTTTCCTCGATTCCTTTGGTCCTATGAAATTGGAGCTATAAAGATTAGATATCACATACCCCTAAGTTTAGCTCTGTGTTTTAAATTTACCGGTGAAGGTGTTGGCATGCAGTTTAAAGAAGTAATGGAAGAATTGATTTCTGATACTCAAAATGCCTAGGGGGTGGGGGGTTAATTATGGACTTGGTCTTGATTGCTAGTGAGTGCTTGGGAAATAGGTTAGACAGTAGAATTCCAAGAGTTACATGCAAGCTGGGTATTGAGAAAGCTTATGATCATTACAATTGGATGTCTAGTTTATATGTTGGGTATATATGGTTTTGGAGTTAAATGTTGATGTTGGGTCCAACAGTGTATTTCTTGTCAGGATTGTCAGATCTAGCAGTACATTACCTCACTTAGACTTTCTGTCTTATTAAATGGAAGGCTTCTTGATTTTTGTATGCTTAAAAGGCCAATGACAGGGAGATCCTTTGTCCTTTTATTCTGTTCATTCTACTGATGTAAATTCCTGGTAGGATGTTAGTTAGGGTAGTGCAGAGGGTGTAATTTAGGCTTGTTGGCAAAGGACCGGCAAAAGAGTTGGTTATCTCTCATTTATTGTTTGATGTTTATACATTCTATTTGTGATGCTGAGTCTACAACTAAAGCATATTAGGTGTATTATCTTGCATGTCATGGTTGTGTCTGGTTTCAAACTAAATTAGTTGCACTCCGTCATGATGCAAGGGAAAAATGTTAATTTTTACTTCTATTTTATTTGTTAATTTTGTTTATAATCTGATCGTGAAGTAATTGAAAGTGATTTTTTATTACTAATTTTAATTAATTATGTATAGACGAGAGAAGAAAAATTGATATAGATGAAAGAATACAAAGTGCTCGACTTTTAAAATTTAAGGAAGTTTTTACCTATCAAAAACAAATTCAAGGAACCTTCAAATTATTTTAAATTTTTAATTATTTAACATATGAACGGATGACATGGCTCAACAAAAACAGGGTTATTGTTTTGAAACTTATATATGTTGTAGATTACAAGTAAGATTGGCTTAGTTGGTGATGTTGTTGGAGTTGAAGATGTGGCTGTTGAAGTTCAGCCCATACACTGAATCCAATTCTTGGGGTGACGATCTTATTTTAAGCCATACAGAATTTACTTGTATAGTATAGAATATTGTATGGCAAAATAATAATCCTTACATAAGTTGCAGCTTGCAAGTTATACACTACATAATCCATGAGTTATATTCTGATATATTTGTTAGGTTAATTGAACGGGTTTGTGCATAGAAAACTTGTACCATATGTAAATAATGGTTTAAGGCGATTGTTACTTTCTCGTGGTTGTCAACCGGATGCAAACCATTTGGTGGTCTCTTCCAGGGCAGCACTTTTGACAGCCCTGCATGTCTTTAATCTGAAAAAATTTTACATTCTTCCCTTCCTTCTTCCTCATGTTCCTTCCTGGGTCACAAGACATTATTTGTGCCCCTTTATGATTATCCCTACGAGCGTGTCTCAAACTTCCCTTTGAACCGAGCCTCTCAGCAGTTACTGTTGATACTACAGGTTGTATTTTCTGAAGCATGGTGGATTGGGAGAAAAGATGAGAACCCTGAAGAAGCTCGACTTAATTTTCCTAAAGAACTGGATGAGGTTAGTTTTCCTCAATACAAGTTGCTTACTAGTTGAAGTGCATATTTTGTATTTGTTTGAATTTCGGGGTAGTTATGTCCCTTCATGATCCATGTATTCAATGTCCATTGTTTTCAGGGACAACTCATTGAATATGACTTTAAAGGTGGTGCAGGTGCTGCATCTACAAATCAGCCTGGTTTACATAAAACAGAGATTAGACTGGTTGAAGAACAGTCTCCTAAAGTTGAGTCCGAAGTTGATTTATCAGATGGTGAAAACATGTTGAAAGATTTTACGAAAGAGACTCCAGTTCGACATTCAGAGAGAACTGCTGGGAGAACTTTTAAGTATTAGCTTTGCTGTCTTATTTTGCTCGATATAAATTGTTATCCTAATAATTAGCTGTGAAATTCTGCTATTGCCTGAAGATATTGAATGCTGATCATGTTGTCTCTTTGCTTGGGTGGTAAAGGGATAGGAAGAGGTTGGGTTATATCTTCAGGGATAGGAAGAGGTTGGGATAGGGATAGGAAGAGGTTATAGTGTTTACAATCAGAAAACTTGAGCGTAAGCTCATATTTTTTAGACTATTGATTGTACATGGTAACCACGCCCCCCCAAACAACCCAAAACCCCCCAAAAAAAAGATAAAGAGGAAAAAAGATTGTTGATAGTTAAAAAAAAAAAAAGAAAAAAAAAGTGCTGTTTCTGAACTTATCATATGTTGACATAGGCATGGTCTGCCATTTCACCTGAAGGAATGTGGAGAGATTGTCACGCATCCATCAGATACAAGATCTATAAACTACAAGATTATTGTTTGTGGTTCCTTTCATGATGGCTCCCTATTCCCTCTTTTTTTTTTTTTTTTTCCTTTTCCTTTCTTTTTAGTGAATTTCTGACAAGATAATAAAGCTTTCAGATCACCTCAAAGACACCGAAATTTGAACCTGTCATTCATTTGCTGATGCTTCTGCTCATGTCTTAGCCAACTCTGTTAAATTTTTCATTGATTAAGCTTTGATTCCTATTTGGTTTTTGTTAATCCTGTCTTCTAAAATTTCAATAGTTCCATTTACCTCTAATCCATTTATTGGTCAGTTTTGCAGAGTCTTCTTCCAGGGAGGATTCTGTTGAATGCGATGCTGATGTATCATCAGAAGAAGAGAAGAAAGTAGTGGAAGTTGATTCTTCAACCACAAATTGTACTGCTGGAAATATCCTGATCATATTATCTTGATTAGTTAATGTTTTTTACAAGCAATAAACTTCAAAAAACTTTGCAGAAGGTAAAATTAATATTCAAGGGTTGCTAAACATATCTGCAAGCCAGCTGCACTAGAACATTGACCTTTTTCCTGTTACATTTTAATTACATAACCATTCCATTCAGCTGCAATAATTTGATTCCCTTAAATTTGTAACTACAGACTGAAAATCTCAGCAATGTAAATATTGACATTGACTATAAGGATGCTGTAGAAAAAACTCAAATTCCTGAACAGGATGAAGGCTCCTTTGTGTTGGCGTCCAAGTTGAAAAGGCAGTCTCACACTGCCACTCCAGGGACTGAATCTAAGGGAATGCCTGACACTAGTCATGGTTCGCTTGTTCAGGCTACTATATCCACATTGTTTAAGAAAGTGGAAGGGAAGGTAAGGCCTTTAACTTTATTTTAACAACTTAAAGTGCAAAGTAGTTGTCAAATAACTTCGTTTCATTATCTTTTGATTTTGGCCAGAACTTGAATGTGTTGTTGAGGTGCTATAGTATTTCGAATATAAGGTTTTTTCCTTGGTGCTTACAATCCTGCACCTTCAATCTTTCTTAATATATGATGCAATAACATTCACTATTATCTACATCCATTCAATATTAGCTAAAGCCCATGTTTTTTTTCCTGAAGTCTAACAAACAGATCCCTCTCTCTCTCTCTCTCTCTCTCTCTCTCTCTCTCTATTTTTTTCCTTTTCTTCTTATAATTGAGAAGTCATCTTTATCTTTCATTGCATTTAAGCTTTATAGCACTTGCTTGATTCCATCTCTTTATGATGGTGTTATTACTTTTTCTTGTTCTTGAAACACTTGTAGGATTATGCCTCTAGTTAAATAAAAAGTGTTAAGGAAGGAATATTAGTACAAGGAAAACATTATTGTAATCAATATCAGGTCAACTGTATTGATTGTTCAGACTATATAATAGAATACCGAGGAGTTATCTTTTTGTTTCCAAGTTGCATTCTTAACATGGTATTAAAGCAAGGTTCTCTGGTTTAGCTTTAGCTTTTTTCTGGCCCAAGCCCTTCCTCTACATTTCTAAGCTTATTTCTCTATTGACACCAATTCTAACCTACCCAGGGGTCATTCCCTGCCGATTGACACCAATTCTAACCCCCTCGGTGCAGTGCAATTGCTTTGATTGCTTTCAACCAAAAAAAAAAAAATGGGCTCTTTTTATTCATTTTGCTTCCATGTTTTTCCTGGTTCTTTCTGCTTCCTTCTCCATTCTCAGAAATGCAATTTAATCCTTCAGCATCGTGGAGTGATAATTTTTTTTTTCCTTTACATTCAACTTCATTGAGAGTATTGCACTAAGTTCCATCAGAGTACAGGACATTTCTTTTAACCATGCCCTTGGTTCCAAAAACAGTGTGAAATGGAAAAAATTCCACTATGGCTTTCATATTAACTCGTTCTGATAATATCCAGACAATCTGGCTGGGATGCAATGAGATTTCATCAATAGTTCCACCATACAACTTGTTCAAATGCGATATCACTTTCTCAGAGTTAATTTTCTATACCAAGTACTAACGAGTAAGGACCTTAATATCATTGTTTCCATCTCTCTTCTATTATCTAATGTAGAAACTCTCCTTTGTTGTATAAATACTGTTGATGGCTGTAAAGATGATATTGGTATTTTTTTTTGTGAGTTGTTTGCCAATAATGTAACGCCCTGGTCCCGCAGGGGTCGGAGAGTTACTTCCTGTAACTTAAAACTCACATTTTATCAAAATATTTACAGACTCCAAAATTTAAAATCATTAGAATACTACAAAATCTCTTAATAAAATCTGCCAATCCTTAGATATCTTCTATGAGTAATCCACTATGCTTAAACAATCATCTCACCCATGTTCCATAATTCCAATCCTTAGTTGAACCATTCCAAAATCATTTGAAAAATATTGTGGAGATAAGGAGTGAGTTATCAACAACTCAATAAGTAGAGAACATATACTAGTGTGCAAACATGAGCATTTACAAAGTTCAGAATACAGAACAAAATATTTTTACTTTCAGAATGCAGAATTAGAACATATTATCAAAAATATTAGAGCGAAAGTTCAAAAATGTTCTTATTCAAAATTCTTTTGGCATAGCATAATTGACCACCTTCATACCAGAACATCATATCAAATCAGAGGTCATGTTTAACCCCCGTGTTAGGGTTGTGCAAACCCTAGTAGCTAGCCGAGCAGAAACAAAATGTGAAATTTCCCCTTATAATTCTCGGAACCCCAAGTGTGCACACAGAAAGACCACCAGAAAATCACTTTGTTTCCAAATTGGGTGCACCAGAAACAGAACCATTGGTACCAACCCAAACAGAAGCCTCTATCAGCACCCGTGGTAGGTCAAACAGATCACCATCCACAAACCACATCCCAAATTCAGAATGTTATGCCAAAAGTTTTTAAAAATCACATTATATATCATATCAGAGTTCAGAACATCTTCAGAACAGAACAGAATCAGATTACAAAAATATAATTTATGCACAAAATTTCATATTCGCTCTCTTTTGCATAGTTTAGAAACAAAATGCTAGAAAATAAGCTCATGTCTACATCAGTCATGACAAAAATACTTTCGCTTTCATATAGAGTTCATGAGTAATGCTGAAACAAACAATTGAGGTTGTTTTTTATGTTTCATTTCAAAAACCAAAAGATGCATATTTTTTAAAAGTCAACCTCGTTTCATTTTCCTTTTATGCAAAGTCTAGCATAGGAACCCCGCTTACCTAGACTTCTTAGCTTTGAAGAAATTTTCCTCAATAATGCCGAACAAAAATTACTTGTCACCTATAAAATCATTACGTAATTCTTGTAAATTTCTGGTCATACTCACATTTTGATATTTAAACCTGAAATGCTAAATTAACCTATTTTAAATCCTCAAAACCTAAAATCCTCAAAATTCCTAAAATATCATCATTTTCCAAAATCATTAGTTATCCCCTTAATATACTTAACCTAATTCCCACTCAAACATCAGTCTATTTAAGAAAATCAAAACCCAACCCTCTTAATGAAAATATTATACTGATTTTATTTCAAACAGCCCCTGGTTACAAAATAACATAAAAATACACGTTCCAACTTTTAAAATAATTGAATTCTAAATAATATAATTTTAAAACTCCTTCATTTTCTTTCTAAAAACATCTATTTAAAAAACAAGATCCATACAACATGGGTTTAATATAAAAAGAAAAAAGAAAGCAGGCCACATAAAACCAGTAGTATTATTTTTGAATCTAACCATAAAATGCAGTTTCTGGAGGAAATCTCAAATATATTGTTTAAACCCATCGTGCTTATAACTTTGAGGACAAAAAAAATATTTGTAATATTAACTAAAGGGCAAAATTGTAAAATCATAAAACAAAAACTTCAACACCTCCTGCACACGAAGCTTTACGTAAAGAAAGTAGTGCAAAGCTTATTTTAGTTTACAAAGAGCAAACCCCCTAACGAGAGAAAGAGATCCAGACCGAGCGATGGAGACTCACTGAGAGGAAGAGGCAGCGAGCAGAGGGACCAGGGTTAGCTGGTGGTCCTGGGTGGTCGACGACGTGGAACAAAAAAAAAAAGCTGAGAGAGAGTGATGAGAGAGCGATTTGAGAGAGAGAGAAAGAACAGAGAAACAGACAATGGAGGCAAGGCTCAGCGTGGGCTTACCGAGAGGAGCACGGTGGACTTGGGGTGGCACGCTTGTACCGTTGAGTGCTTCAAGGTTGAGCAGCCCAGTGGCAGCAGAGGAGCTGTGATCCACGGCCGTCACTGCTCTGTTTTTGGGAATAAAAAACAGGGGATTCACATGGGCTGAGTTGGGTGGTTCGGCTGGGTCACACGGTGGCTGTGCAGTGGTGCTGCTGTTTCGCATTGGCTGGACATGAAGGGGTGGGGCAGCGTTGTGGCGGCTGGGCTGTTTTCAAGGCGTTGCCGAAGTGAGGCTGTGCCTTGTGAAGTGGTTGGAGTTGCCATGCGTGGAGCTAGGCAGTGGGGGTCACGTTGTGAAGGTTAATCTCGGTGGTTTGGTATGTGATGGTTCTCAGCAGGTGCTGGGGCCACATAATATTTTAGGAGAACGTGAGGGAGAGACTAAGGTGGTGGCTGGCCATTCTTGGTGTTGGGGATGACATATGGGGTATTTCTGTGGACTGAGTAATTCTGTGGACTGAGTAACATATATATATATAGAAAACTGATATAACCCTAGAGAACGAAGGAAGGAGAGATGTGCATCAAGTATGCCATGAAAAACGGACGTCATGAAGCCGTGAATAAAGAGGAGTCTGTGGGGTGGTTGCTCTATAGCTGGCTGCTGGAGGAGGTGCAATTGGCTCTGAAAAGGAAACCTAGGGTGCGAGAATGCAGTGCGTGCATGAGGGTGGTGCAAGACGTGATTGAAATAAAACCCTAGAGTTAAAAACATGCATGTGAAGGACACGGACACAAAGAAGCCGTGCATGCAAGATCTCACGGGCTTGGACTTTTTCTCCAAATTTTGGGTCTCGACTCAATCTTAAAAAAAATAATCTAATTTGTTCAAAAGTTATCTTGGCCCATAAAAGATTTTTAACTTAAATATTAAACCCAAAGAAAATTATAATCTACCAAAATAGAGATTTTTAGGCTCGTAGTCTATTTAAAAAAATATATATATTTTTGAAAACTCAGATGGGCTTTTAGCAAATATAAATCTAATAAATAGCTTGGCACTGGATCCGAATGTTACAAATATTTTTGCTTTTTCTAACCCATGCTTAATGTTCTCTGCGATCTAATAAGCCCCCCTTGGTGCTTGTTCAATTCCTTAATGATCTTAATAAAATGGGCTCTATGAAGTCCCCATGGTCAAAGATGATGCAGTTAATTTTATACAAGGTTTTTTTTCTTTTCTTATTTTTTTCTGTTTCAGTTTTTTAATTTACTTGAGAAGGACTTGTGTTTTGCTGTGCTTTTCTGTGCAAGCCAAATTGCTTTATGAGAAATTAGGGTTTTGATGCAGTTTATGTTTTGATGAAATCCATTAGCTAAATTTGAACTTTGAGCTTTTGGAAAATTCAATGCAATGCATTTGGGAAAATCAAATGGAAACTTAAAATTTAGTTTCAAAGTTCAGTATGCAAACCGTAATTATCATCTTTGTTACTTTTCAGTTTTTTTTTTCAACTTCGTTAGGAAAGGGATTCATGTAAGTTTATCAAACTCCAATAAATTTAACCTTGTTGCTAAGAATCTTTTATGGATAGACCTTATTGGTGAGCCTTTCTGAAGCTCACGGTGGCCTCAATGTTAGTGATGTTGACATGCTATTACTGGGGCTTATCCTTGTACAATATATTCTAGATGGCCAAATTCATTATCCATGCATACCTGCTACAATTGAATTGTTACTTGATAAGTTATGAGGAGCCTTGTTTTTAAACCAGATAATAGGTTCACCTTTTCATGCCTGCTTTCATCTGAAGTTGCCTGAGGAGTTCTTTATTTATTTATTTATTTTCCCCCTGCCTTTATAATAGCAGAATAGTGCCAACTAGCTTTAGCTCCAAACAGACCTTCATCTGTGCATATGAGTAGAGTGGATGATAAGGTTGTGAGCTCAAGGCTCTCCAGGTGGGTGCAACTTATCAAAAGATAAAAAAAAAAAAAAAAGAAAAAAAGAAAAGAAAAGAAGGCAGAATATTGCTCCATGGACGTCAAATTTGTTTATCATCATGCCCATTGATATCTAGTTTCCTGCATTTATTCCATTACAGGTCATATTGTTAAAATAAACTTGAGCTATACTGCTCAGTACACTGGAGCTAACTGTTATTCCTAGATTCTGAATAGAACTTTTCATTTTTCAGGTAGCACCAAGAAATCCTAGGAAATCTCCATCTCAAAGAGGTTGCTAATTTTCCCAGTTTATTTTCCTTTAATGAGATTGTTGGGATTAGAAGACTCAGAAAAACAAACTATTGATGTTTTCCAGTTTCTGGCCAGAAGTCAAGGAGTACTGATTCAAAAAGGAGAAGAAATGAGGTGAGAACTCTGTGCCCTGTTTTTTTCTTTTGAAGTTTGAGTACAGCGATCTCTTAGCGATTGCTGCTTTATGAGGGACAGTTATAGGATCCAGGTAACTGTGTTAGCTGAACAAAGTTAAGAGTATTACATGTTCTTGCAGGATGGACCTAGAAAGAAGGCAAAAGTTATCAGGGCAAAAGGTGCTGGTGATTCTCTCTCTCTCTCTCTCTCTCTCTCTCTCTCTCGGCCTGTCACTAGCACCTCTTAATATCCCCATGCTGTTGCCTACTATACGTTTAATTTATGGATACTTCAAAATCTTTCAATATATGTTACGAGGGAATCAAGATTTAGAAGCTAGTTTGTACTGCGATGGAAGAATACTTTTTCCTTTATGCCTATGTTGTTGTTGGGATGTAACATTGATGCTATTTGACAACTTAGTATATGAATATTAACCTTCTTTTGTTGGTATGCAATCTTATTTTATTGGAGGTATTAACTATCACATGACTACTATATAAAAAAAAACTATCACATGACTACTAAAAATTCTTGATATTTATTTTGTTATGGACTATTGGTCTGGATATTGATAATGAAAATTTATCATGGATCTAATCATAATTTGTGAATGATTTATATAGTTGCCCCTAAATTATATGTGAAATTATGTTAATTGGGTCAAAATAAATATACAGGTAAGCTCAACCCATTTGTATGAAACGGGTTAACTCAACGCAAGTTGATTAGTAAGCGGGTTATATGAGTTGCCTTATGTCACCCGTTGTTTATATGGGTCATGTTAAGGTTTTGGGGTAATTAAACGGGTCGTGTTTAGGTTTTAACCCATATGGTCAAATACTCATGACTTGACATAACACGAACTCAACTCATGAACATGAATTGCTTATAGGTTTCTTAACTCAAACTATATATAAAAACTATATAGCTTCTGCTATAGAGAAAGTTTATGCCTAAATTTCTTGTCTTTCCACTTGAGTTCCTGATGTTTGTAATCCGAATTTAATCTCTTAATTTTTGATTGAGCTGTTATCATATATGTTTGTATTTATAGATTTCTGCATAAAAATTTTTTTTGTTGCTTGCATGTTGGATTTTGATCCGCACTTTATAGACAAACTTGGGATCTGCGATCTTAGGTAATATTGTTTCATGATCATGGGAACCCTTTGTTATTCCTCTTTTTAGAAAAGCAGGAAATTTGGTCAGTTTAGTAGTTCTTTTCATTGTTGTGGATGGTAATAATAGCAGGAGCATACTACTTTTGTTTTATCAGGCCTCTCTACCTTCTGTGGGTCTTCATTTTTCACAATTTAATATCAGATTTATGAATTGTTAGTAATAAAATTTGTTTAAAGATAGTTCAGCCATTCTAGTTGTGTAAATTGCATAAAATTATTATTATTCTAATTAAAAGGCAGTCCTTTCTGGAAATCCACACATCTATATATATATATGTATATATGTGTGTGTGTGTGTGTGTATTGATGCTTCACTCCTAAACATACGGATTGTTTATGTCATTTTACTTGTTAAAAAAAAATCATTACAAAATGTGAATATAAATGTTATTAGCAAACTTACGTGTCAGCATTCCTGTGTTTGCAGGGGGAAGAGCCATGGCAAAGAAAAAAGATCGGGTATTTTGTTTTAGTTTTAGTTCATTTGTGTTCTCTGTGTATTTCTGTCTTCTCATCATACCAACTGATAAAAAAATCATTTATCCTTACCATGAGAAGTTATTTCTCTCTCGTAATATCTTATCATGTACTAGGTGAAACAATTCTAGCTACCAAAGGTTTTTTATGTTGGCAAAATGAATTTAAATGCCAATCAATATGAGAGCTTTTAGAAATGATTATATGTGCTGAATATGAACTGATCATTCTGTCTAGTAATTGAGGTTATTTCTTGTTGCTTTCAAATCATTGATCAATAATTTGTAGGATGGAGAGGTCAAGGATGTGGCTCTTAGAATAAAAGCACAACGGATGAAGTGGATAAGTGCATCAGGAGAATTGTATGACCATAGATAACCTTGAAAAGAAAATACAGTAGGATTGCTTTGAGACCAGCTATGCTGTATGGTACAAAACTTCATTTTTTAAGAAAGATGTTCATAAAATTAATAAAATTAGAGTAGCCAAAATGATAATGTTATAATTGATGAGTGAGAATACTAGGAAAAATTGATATTAGGAATGAAGTCGTCATTCAAAGGTAGGGCAGCCACTATCGAGGTAAAGATGACGAAAACTTGCTTAAGATGGTTATAGTCTTGTGCATGAAACTGTTAATGCACTACTGCATCGGAGTGATTTAATGTAAGTTGAGGGGTAAACTTAGGTAGGGGGAAGCGTAGAATAATATCAGTAGATGTAAGGAAAATGATTCGCAAGTTAGGGTGGCAACAGTGTTGTTATTTCGAAAATTCTTTGCTCAAGCCTTTATTTTAACACACCAGTCCACACTGTCCAGCTGGAGGAGTAAAGTCACCAAATAGCCCAGGTAAAAAGAATTGAAAGGCACGAGCTCTGATATCCTTCCTGTGACCTCCTTCCCCCTTCGCACCAACCTCTGCTTCCCTTCCCCTTCGCCCTTCCTCGTTTCTTGCCGGCACCGATCTAATGAATTTCCTCTTCTCGCCGGCGTTTCTCTGCTTCCCGTGAGGGAAGGAATTGAAAGGCAGTCACACTTTAAGCTCAAGCACTACAATTAGACAAAGTTATATCTTTTAGTATCAAAAGACCAGAAAAGGAGGGATTTGATAGTGTGAATCGAAGGGTGCCATTACTTCAGATTTGAAAAGAGAAACCGCCCATTCAAAGTCAAGGCTAGGAGAAGAATGGATTCTGACATCTAATGGGTGCTTTTCACTTGGCCATTAATTGAAAGAAACCCAACCAGTTCAATTAAAGGATGGGAGAGGAAGGGAAAATCATTACTAGGTTCCACTGACTCATTTGGCCATGGCACGAGAGAGCGTGTTGCAAAAAGCACAGAAAATTATGTCAAATTCTGCGGGATGGTGGATAAAACACTGCGGCAATACCTCTTACTCTGCTGTGGGATGGTGGAAGCTGGGGGAGACAAATGCTGTGGGATGGTGAAAGCTGTGGGACAGTGGAAGCTAGAATTGACAACTGCTGGGGGACGGAACCCTAGATTGCAGTGTTAGAAATCGGTTCACGATGAAGAGGGCTCAAGTTTTTATGTTTCTATTTGTTTTATTTAGCTAAATTCCACATCAGCCGCCATGCTGGCTGGTGTGGCCTGCGTGTTAAAATAAGGGCTACTCCCTAGCAGTTCTGGTGTTATTTTAGTTAGGATGTAGTGGAAAATAATACGGTGGCTGACCTTGTTTAGCCAATGGACGTTGTTGGGTACAATAATTTTTTTGATAGGTAAAAGAAAAGGATTAAACTATATATAGTTTATTAAACAAAATGGTTGGTTCACAAAAGAATCATAAAAAAAATTAATTTACAGATTGACATAACTTGATGTGATATGTTAGATTATAAGTATACTTCTCTCAAAAAAATATGTTAGATTATAAGTAGTTGGGGACAATTATAGTAGCAAGAAGTTGCTGAATGTCTGATTTGGGGATAGACTTTTGAAAGGAGCTTTCCAAAGCTTCAGATAGAAGACAACTGTAGAAGCTATATTTTCTTTTTGCGGACAATTGTATTGTCACCATAGATTTGTTAGGGACCAGCCTAAGGTGGCGTTCTTCAAACCTTCTTTTCCACAATCTGATCGCCTGTCAGCTTTGTTTTTGGTCTTTGATTTGTCTGGCTTTTCTTGATCATTACTCAAGTCTATAATTTAGTTTCTGGAGTGTTAGTGTAAAGCAGCTAGTAAATTAAGGAAGGCATAGATCCTTCTATATTTAACGATTTGGCTTCTATACTTGTATTCAAGGGCCTATGAGTCATGATGGGTTTCATAGATCCTTCTATATTTGGCTTTCGGTTCAACCTTCTAATGATGAGATTGAAATCCCCGAATGTCGTTGAAAGGTAACTAACATCTTATGTAAACCCTGCAGATTGAAGATGATGATATTGAACAATTCTCGAGCTCTTCACAGGTGATTTCTCGAACAACTAAAATATATATCTAAATTGCATTTGCAAATTTTTCAGTCTCAGGACACGGTGATAAACAACTCATCATATATTTCTTTTTTATCATTGGTAAACTGATGATATAATGTTATTTGAAGCCAGCTTATGATTGAATTATAGTTTGTGTTGATCTTGCTAATTTACTTTCATGATCATCTTGTTTAGGATGGCCATGGAAGTGATGAAGATTGGGCTGCCTAAGATTCTTATCACACATTCAGGAAATTCCAAAATAGTTTTCAGGCAAGTGATGTATATTACTTACCTTCCTCGTGCCTATATGTAAGAATTGTGTTTTAAGGCGATTTCAGATTAAATAATGGGAAAAGATCTGGCGCTTTGATAGAAGCTTTTGTCATACAACCCATCAGTTGCTTTGAATGCCATCTTCGGCATTTTTAGTTGGAGCGAAAATATGAGCAATCAAAATGAAGGCCGAGGAAATTGTTCTGAAGAGAGAGACATGACTTCAAATGATATCGTGTCAATGTCTCCTAGGGAAAATTAAGAAACAGTCCCATTTGTTTACACTTCAAAACATGGTCTCTGGATTTGACTTCTTAGTCCTTAGGTTATGTGGTTTGTTAAAAAAGGTTTCTTTGTGTTATGCATGACATGCCACGTCTTCAAATCATGTTTAGACGGTATGTCGTTTATTATCTCAGAAAATAAAATACATCACATCTTTCACCTTCGTGAAAATCTCCCAAAGGCATTCATTCCATTTCCATTTGAACACCTTGCCGTGCGCCTTTTTAGTTAAGAAGCCGTCCAGACGCTTATTCGAACAGTCATCGAATGAAGTTTCGTTTGTCAAAGACCCAATTTATGGTTGTAGCAAAAGTTCACAAAGCTGTGTTTAAACAAGGTTTAGGTAAAAACGTGACATTAAATGAGTGGAAAATTATTTAACAAGTAATGAATAGTAATAAAAAGTAATAAAAAGTAGGTGAAAAGTAATAATAAAATAATGAATAGTAATAATAAGTAGGTAAAAAGTAAGAAATAGTAATAAAAATAAACGAAAAGTAATAAGAAAGTAACAAATAGTAGTGAGAAGAGTTGAGAAGTGTTAAGGATACTTCAACATCCAAACACAGTCAGAAAATAATATTAAGGAATATTGAGAGAATGATGATTAAAATGATGATAAATAATAATTTTTTAAAATAAAATTTATTCTACGACCCAATCTCTAAAGTCGAAGGAGATAAAACTATGATTTAATTCTCTCTGTGCTGTATGTATATTGTTTCATGTAGAAAAACAAAATAAATAACACCACCTTCGGCCCAAGAAAAATAGTCGGTCATAAAAAATAATAATAATAAAAAAAATACTATATATAATAGTGAAATGTGCAAGTATTATACAATTATTTTGAAAAAAAATGAAGTTTATTATTAAAAAATTTAAATTTTTTTATATGATTTCTTATTTATTTTTATTTTTAAAGTGATTACGCGATATTTATATAATTTTTCACAATAAAAATAGAACTCCCGCCATGTTTAGAAAATTTCCCATGATAAAGTTGAGATACTTCGTCGCAAAACGTCCCTTCTTTTCGTTGCTAAAAGTCGTGCACCCACAATGACATCAATTTCTTCGTCTTATAAAGCTTCCTTCAGCAATGAAATTCTTCAATCGATGAAAAGTTTGTTGCCAGCGAATGTGAAATCTTTTGTAGCTAGTCAAAACTCGTTCAATTCCGGGTAATTTCTTCTGATTTTTGTTTATTTATTGAGCTCAAAATAGAGACTCAAATATATCTAAGAATATACACCGCTATAATATAATTATTTTGTAGTAAGATATCTCTTATTTTTTTATGATATTATTTAGGGATAGTTTGGATAGTGAGATGAGATGGATGATTTTACATGAAAGTTGAAAGTTGAATATAATATTATTAGAATATTATTTTTTAATATTATTATTATTTTGAGATTTGAAAAAGTTGAATTGTTTATTATATTTTATGTAAAAATTTAAAAAAATTGTAATAATGAGATGAGATGAAACCGTTTCTAACATTTTGTATCCAAACTAAGCCTAGGTGTGACCATCATATGGAATACATTTGATCGGTAACATCAATGCAAATACATCACAGATCATCCCCATCAAATCATTTCAGCTTTGATAACATATACGAGATGATTCACACCCACAACTTTTTTTTAAATTATCTTTTAAATTGAGGGTATTTTTATAAAATGTGTTTATTTTTATAAATTATTTTTACAAAAATAACAACTTATTTAAAACATGGTTGTGTAAAAGATTGTGAAAATGGTTGTTGTGTATCATTTTCTTATATTTTTTAATGGTGGATACAAAAAATAGTTTGTGGTTTGCTAAAGGCAGATTTCTAAAAAGAAAGTGACAAAGTTTAATTTGATTAATAATGAAATGTCAAGGAGTAATTTAAAGTATTTAACTTTATATTAAAAAAAACAATTACTAAATACTACTTATAACACCCTTTAGGGACTCGAGATTATGTTTTGAAGGTTATGAGTGAGTTGTTTACTCTTGTCCCAACTACATTCAATTATTCATTGAGCTCAAAAAGCAAGGTTAAGGCTGTGTTTGGGTGTTGAAAATATCTCAACACTTATCAACATACTCCACTACTATTCATCATTTTATTATTATTTTTCATATATTTTTTATTACTATTCAATATTCTATTATTATTTTTCACTTATTTTTTCACTACTATCTACAATATACCTCAACATCCAAACCCAGTATCAAGTAGGAATTGGGTCTGGTTAAGCCTTGTCTTTTTATCATCTGAAGTGCTTGAGTTGAGGCTGGGCTGGACTCACTGAATTTTACGGGCTTAGGAGATTAGAGGCTGTTATTTCTTTTGTTGCATTTCCTTAAAAGGGCCAGGTTGTGTTTAGGCCTAGTTGTTTGTATTCCTTTTATGTTTAGTTGCATTTCCTTTTGTGTTTAGGCTTAGTTTCCTTAGTTTCTCGCCCAAACACTTTTGTGTGTTAGGTTGCTAGTTTGACCATGTAACAGTCTTAGGGACATTAGTGGTTTAGCTAGATTCTATTTGAAGGGGTATTGTGTACTGAATTCTTGAATGATCAAACTCTAGAGTTGGGTTAATGTGTGTCATGAGTTGGGCCCAATGGTCCTACTTGGGTTTGAACCTACTATGCCTAATGGCCCTACTAGGCTTGATCTTGAAGGGCCTATTGGGCTTGGACCTTATGGGCTAGACCTCTTGTTGGGCCCTTTTTCAAGTCCAAATCCTAACCTCTACACTTTAGGTCCTCAAACATTGCACACGGGCTTAAGCCGAAGTTCACTTCGTACCCTAACTACCTTCTACAAATGGAAATCCAGGAAGTAGGAATTCCAAAACTTTCACCTGAAAGTTTGGGGTGTTACAGTCCCAGCTCAATCTTGCCTTGGTCATACTTTATTCAATTGTTCAATGAGCTCAAAATGCAAGATATAATTCAGTAGTTGGGTCTAGTTTTTCCTATCACACACAAAGACACTCTCTATGTTTATTTACCTTTGAGACAAAATTCATTCACTGGCAAGCAAAGAACTCTCAATGAGCTAATGCAGTGGCTTTTATTTGGAAACTATATACTAGCTAGAAATGCTAGAAATCCTATATTCATAACGAAATTCAACACTCATGTTTTAGATACATAATTCACGTACTGTCCAACATATGCATTTTTGCAACAGCATGCAGTTAGACCTGCGCGCAGGCATATCCACAAAGATGGAATTTTAACAAAATTAGAAACCAAGCTATGCATGTAGATTTATTGATGTTTTGATCATAAGAATACGTCGTTTTCTTCCAATCCACGTACTCATCCATGGCGGATCACCAGAGACAACTTGATAGCCTGCACTTGCATACAATTTTCGTGCACCTAAATCATCTTCATAAGCTCGGAGGGCAAGATACTCGAAACCCCACAGAGTGGAGAGCACGTCGCAGGCTTTTAGCAACACCGTTGCGATTTTCTGCCTCCTGTCAAAACACCAGAACATGACATCAATCATGGTAAGTGGGAGGAGAAATGAAGCAGCAGCAGCTGAAGTAATGAAAGTAGAACTCATACCAAGTAGGATGGACGTATTTCACCTGAATTCTTTCAAGACAGCAATCCCAGACACATAAAGATACTCTTCTGCTCCAGCCGGAAGATGCTCAAGCACAGCTTTATCTCTCAACACTGTAACATCTACAACGCCCACAAGTTGCTTTTGTGCATCAGAAGCATTGGTGTTAGGCTCAGTGACCAAACAAGCGTATCTGTTCATGATATATATCAATTGCAGGGCTGAAATAATGAAACACTTTGGCTTAAAAATTATTTTTATGATTAAAAGCTGGCAAATTCATGTTCCCTTTAACAGTGTCTTAAGAATATAATATCATTCCTATTAATTATAGATGACATAGTCGTGATGAATTCATGCCTTTTTTTTTCATGGTCAAGGTTTACCTGTTAGGAGGTGAGTTCCTAAGTTTGTATAGAAGTCCAGAAAGCACTTCAGCCTGTATTTTCAGCAGGACACCATGAATCTGTTATAAACTGATGTTGATCCAATGGTGGAAACAAAACTTAATTGTTATTTGATTTCTTTTTAATTTTTCACTTGGGTTAAGGAAGATAAGGATATCTTCCAGAGGATGCATGCTAATATAAAAATACAATGAATTCTGTAGAGAGTGCTAGGAGGGCCCTGATGAGATGGTTCAGCTATGGAACTCTCAGATTCCCTCCCAAAGACAAAGGGATGTGATCAGTCCCCAAGGAATCATTTAACATGAATCTATGTTCAACTTCCAATGTCGATGAGCTTCTCCTCTAATGTAAACAAAAAGAGCAAAATGTGAAACCTGTTGCCTAGGACATAAATAAATTCAGTCTAAAGCAATTAAGACATGACAAACAAATTAAGTATGATCAACCATTCTCCTGTCAGAAAAGGCAAGAGTTCTACCCCTAATATAAGCAACTAGGCTCACAGACTCACGAGCAACCAAATATTTAAAACACAGTAACACACCAAGCGAAATATCTCACTCAAGCACCACCCTCTCCCATCCATGGTGCCCTGCTCCTACAGAGGCCTTAATGCCTCTAACTGAGGCCACCCCGTCCAAAGCAGCCCCAGGAGAGCCCTTACTCCTGTACCCTTTATGCCTTCGAAGTGGATTGTACATAGCCTTCAGGGTCAGACCTTATATAAGCAAATATTAAGGTAACTAGAAGGATAACCAACCCCAGCAATGAAGAAAACCGATCACCATATACCTATTCTGCCCAAGAATTGGACGGGAGGAAACCTCTAGGGGTTCTCATCCACCACCAAGGTAGACATATCTTCCCTCAAACTGCAAAGAATGAAGCCAACCCTGCCAAGCTCTTCCATGCTCAGTGTTGGTACTTCCAAAGCTACAAACTAATAAGGACAATGGTTGAGGTAAGTAGTAGGGAAGGGAAGAAAGGACAAAAGAATGCCCACCTATTTGTCCGTCTCCTCAACTCATGGGAAAAAGCAAGATCTACACCCCAACGAAGGGTGAAAGACAACCCAGACAAAGGCTTGAGCATCGTCCCACGCAGCAAACCACAAACATCAGTATAGGGCCCTGTCGGCCTATGACAATATAGAAACTGCCATACCATCGAAATGCCAAGAGCCCTAAACAAACAGGCCATAGCACACCATGCAAGGACCAAAGTCCTTCCATCTTGAGGCAGGAGCTACTCAAGGATAGCCTTGCCATTGAAGATCCCTCACCTAGTGAGGCATGGGAAGATGAAGACTAGCCTTGAAGGTGGCTTCGAACAGGCTGCGTCAAGAATCAAGGTTTTATCTCCAAAAGTTGGAAAGCTAAGTTCAATTGACAATGATTCTCAAACTATGAAGATCAGCCGAGAGAGCGAAAGTATATAATGAGGGGATGTGAGAACCGATACTGAACAGTGAACAGGATTCCCTTCCTGTATCTTTATGCCTCGAGGTCAATCAAAAAATATCATACCATAATGCCTCAAATCCTTTCAAAAGGTAAGGAAAATTATGCAAGAGGAAGGGAAACTCCGAAATCCCCACCACAATTAACATGCTGCCAAGGGAATCGCTCACTCAATCATTACTCTCTTGTCTCTCAGAAATCCCCTTCTCTCCTGTAAGGCTTTAACGCCTGTACCCTTGATCAACGCTACTTACTTGGGAGTCAGAGGGATGCTTGTGTGTACAACCAACAGGTTCCCGTTGACCAGTCATTTGGCAATTCCTCCAAAATCCGACCCAGAACAGTGCAATCTATTGAGCCATGAAGTGCAAATATACTAAACCAGAAGAACTTGACATGTGGTTTACGGCATTCTTTCCTATTAACGATATTCAGAGTAACTATTCATTATTCATTAATCTACAAACAGCTAAGAAATGTCGAAATATAATATATATATGGAAAACAGCAGAGAGAGAAAACGTTCTAGCCTCATTGAATGGAAGCGGGCTTTTAGCAAAACAAATTCTTTTCTTAAATGAAAAGGGGGTAGATCCAAAAATCAGAAGTTAAAAATTAACGAAAGCAATAATACATGTAATTAGGAGAAAAATGTGGGGGAGAAACCTGAAAGAACTCGAAGAAGAAGTCATTGAAAAGAGCTACAGGTTCGTGGAACGCTTCAGCTTGAACTTGTGCTGCCTTTCTCATCTCATCCTCCTTCACAACCAGCCTTCTCACCTTCCATCCATACTCATCTACCAAATATCTACTCTTTCCCTCTGCGTTAATTGCAGAATTGCCATTTCCAACCAAACCCACTTCCTGATCAGCTGATGAGGTTGAACAATGCACTGCAAAAGCTCTAGCTTTCGCCAAATATAGCAACGGCTGCTCACTTTTTTCCCCACTTGGAATTGCATTTCTCCAACTTCTACCAAAATCCATCAAACTAGTATTCCTACCTTGTTTACGACATGTAAAAACACTGGAAGGCTCTGAATGCAATCTTCTCAGAATATTATTGTGATTTGCTAGCAAATGAGCCATGTGTTTTTTAGGATGGGGAATTAAGTTTCTGAAAGATACCTACATTACACGACGTTGTAACAAGTGCGCATGCGTGGTTGTCCCGGACTAGCTATCGAGAGCTACCAAAGGAAAGCTGTGGAGCGTATGTTGATGAGAATCAGGTTTCTATACCTTCTGCAACTCAACAGTTGATGCTTTGGCCCGATGCCCCGTCTCAGACAGAGAAGAAGAGCCTTGTCATTTTAGTTGAGGTGGGAAAAGGTTGAAGGGAACGATAAAGGGATATGCGCACTGAGTGGTCATAGAGTCTCGCCTGCTTAAGACCACGAGAACCAAAGACGTCCAAAAGGGTATGCAAAGCTAAATCTTGTCCATAAGTTCACTAGTTCCTAGTGTTGTCCGCTCCTATGTACGTGCGATCAAAAGTGAACTATACCAACAGAGGTCATTTGTGTTTAGATAAGGAAAGCTAGGTAAGATTAATGTTAAAAGACCTTGAAGTCCAAAATTGGTAGAGGGATTGCATGAAGTAGACCCTACGGTATATATTGTTGTTGTATAAATATTTCAGACAATATTAAATAAGTAATAGATTGCAGGTATGACTCTTATGTTGCGTTCCTTTCTTCAACTCCTCTAATCTATTCATTATAACTTTTTCAACTTTTAACACAAAATATAATAATCAATTTAACTTTTTCAAATATCAAAATAATAATATTAAAAAATAATATTTTAATATTTTATTCAACTTTTAACTTTCATCTCAACTTAACTCAATTCAACTCAACATCTAAATCGGCCCAAATGAACAAGGCTACTCGACAAGCAGATCAAAATTCAATTAAATTCCAATTCGATTCGAGTTAATTATTAAATGGGCTATTCACAAACTATGAATTATATTCGATTATTCAATGATACAAACTTGTATAAAACTCATCCAACTCGTTTAATGTTCGTGAACAAGTTCGTATAAAGCTCGAATCAACTTGTTAGCTCAACTCATATATATTTATACATATGTACACAATTATATATACATTATATTACATATATATGTATTACGTATATATTCCACTACATATACTATACATATATATATATATATATATATAAATATATATCATATTGAAGTTATGATGAATACATATGTTATCTACTTATATACAATATTACTTATCAAATGTCCCACAAAAATTTATCCTTAGATATAGATAGTAGTAATATAATAGTATTTATTCTTACCTATAGTTATCACTTATCACGTACTATATATAGTCTATTCCTAGTATCTTATTATTTTATCTTATTATTTTATATAAGTAATATGCATATTTAGTATTCATATGCAATCTTAATAATTAATAAGCTCATACTAGTGCATAGTCTAGTATTAATTCTTACATATACATTATAAATCTAAGCATAATTTATTCAAATATATGGTTTGCATTAATATTAATGTACTAAGTTTGTGGTTAATATAAGGTATATAACTATAATATTATATTATGAGTAACAATTTTAGATAAATATAATGTTACACTTGAACATGTTACATGTTAGCCACTAACCCCGAACCAATTACTCTTCCTCAAATTTTTATTTTTATTTTTTTCCCATGATAAGTTGCTAACCCTTTTTATGATTCGGAGGAGGATGAGTTTTATTATCACACCTAGGATGAGATGATAGAAGATGATGAGACCCCCTTTGAGACCTGAGCCGTAGTATAGTTGGTAAGTCGCACTTAACTTTTGTTTGATGCATGCCTTAATTTTACCATGACCCTGATTTTGTGGACAAAATCTTGTTTTAAGAAAGGGGGGGGGGGGGGGGGGGATGTAACACCCCGCCTAATCACCCATTAGGATTAACCTTTAAATGCCCTTAAAATAAGCTTATAATTTTGGGCTTCATAATTTTTTTTAGAATTATTATTTTATTAGAAATAGTTAGACTTGTCAGATTATGGCACTTAGTATCAATAATGGTTAAGCTTGAAGGTTAAGACAAAGCAGTTTAGTGAACAAGCCCATTAGTATTTCACTTAATACCCTTAAAACTTTAGAATGTTAATGGGTCAAGACTTAGAAGGCTTAAACCAAGCCTCGTAGGATTAGAAGTCTAGGTAGGTTAGCCTTGGTAAGGATTGGCCCAAGTATGAGAAAGACATAAGGATTTTTGGGCCTAACTTGGTATTATGTTGACCCATAGCTCATTTATGATAAGACAAGCCTTTCAAGCCCCATTTTTATGAATCTTGAGGCTTCTCATAATCCCTTAAAATCTAGAACCAAGGCCTCCCATCAACTCACACACAAAACCCATGAACCATCAACTCACACTCAAGGCCTTTTAAGCCTAATTGCCGAAAGACTTTGTATTGTTTTTGTTTTTCATTATTCTATTTGAATCTCAATACACCATCCCATTGGTTTCCTCAAGCCTATATTAATTCTTTGGACTCAAAAATTAAGTTTTGAATTTGGGTTAAGAGCATTAATAAACTTGCCCATTATTAGTGATTTTTAAACTATGTTTTGAGCTTAATTTTCTTTATTAATCTTTCTAGCCTTTTTGATTTGAAATTTTCTTGTTTTATTATTAAATTTAATCATTTTTAGATTATATTAAAACCCTAGATAAATCTCCACACATGTCATTAAAAGAAATGACATATCATTTCCCAAAAAATCCATCAATCGGCTCACACATGCACTTTCATGTGCATTGCACAAAAGCAGCCCCATAACTCAGGCCAATTCCATCTTATTTTAGTTCTAGTCTCACCAATCACACATCATGTCATCCCTTTAGAAACAAACTAAGCCGTGTATGAAATTGGTTTCAAGAACCAAACCAAAAATCCCAAACCAATTGCACCTAAATACTAGTTGGATGCAAACCAAATTGGTTGTGTTTTAATCTCACTTCTGCCCATGTCTGAGCCACCACCACATGCCACCTCCCTTTCCACCAGTCCCTATTGAACCCTCAAGACACTCATGAGTTGGTTTGTCACCTTATACCCCAAAGAAGACCCAAACTAATTTGATAAAGGAGAAGGGTGAGGCATGTCACAATTGAACCACCACCATCTTACTCCTCTTCTTTTTCCTACAATTGAATGATCACTTTGCAGCCAACCAAGCACCATACCCTCACCTAAAAATCCACCACAAGAATACTTCAGACCTGAAACAAAACAAGAAAAAAAGACAAGACAGATGAAGAAAACTGCCCAGCTTGAAAACCCCTCACTCGACAGCATAATGGCAGGGCATCATGCTTGAATTTTATTTTTATTTTCTCTTCTTCCTTCTGCACCACGATTTGCCTTGCACTCTTACGGTCATTGTAGCATTTGACTTGATGAGATTATGGTGGTTTTAGGGCACTATTCACTCAACACAAGTGGCAAGACTGAACCCTTGCACTTATCACCACCACCGCCCACTCCACCAATCACAAGCCACCTTTCTAAGCCATGACTGGCATCCCCTCCCCCATTACTTCCTATAAAAGGCCCCTCCACTCCCTCATTTCCTCCACACCTCATCTCTAAGCTCATCTTGAGCATTAAGAGCCTTGTTCCTCCTAAGAGTTTAGAGTGAATCCAAAAGGTGTGTGTGCTTGAGTGTTTTTGGGAGTTCTTGAGTTAGGAGCTTAAGAGGGCCACGAAAATTGTAATTTTCTTGCTTTAGATCTTAGTTTGCATGTCAAGTCTTGCTTTTAAGTGTTAAAGTGAGTTTTGGTTGAGTTTGGAAAAGGTTACCATGTTTAATTCAAAACCAGGTTCATCAAGGATAGGTTAAGTGTTTAAATTGTTTTAAGTAGAAATGTTAGCTATGGCATGTCTTAGCATATTTTGATATGATTTATTAACATCTTATAATAATCACTGAAGGTTTGATTTTGAGATTAGAAGCATGCCATGCTAGGTTTTAATTCTACCTTATCATGATCATCAAGCATGCATGGTTTTTAATTAAATTTTGATTAAGACTTGAAGTTTTGATTTATTTTCCCTAGGCTTGATAAATGAGCATTTAGAAAATCTTGTGAATGGGATAAGAATGAAAATACAAGTTTTGGGTGAATTTTGAAGCATGCCTTTGTGATTTTGACTTGGAGCATCAAGTTTGATTAATTGATGGTTAAAGAAGATTAAGATTTTAGCCATCATTAAGTATTGGGATAAACTTGCTGACCCAAGAATTAGCTTTGATCATGTCATTAAGAACTATAATGATTATTTGTGATTAAAGAAAATTGCATAAGCATGCATTCATAGGGATCAATAATTGAAATCACACTTAGGCATCAACTAGAGTGCATGCCACGGGTTGAGTATGTTTGAGCTAGCTCCACTTGGAATTTTAAAATTATAAAAGTATAGATGGTTTTAGGATATGAATAATATGAGGTCCATGAAGTTTGATTAAATTTGAAGTTTGTTTGTAAATAGTGAAAAATTAAGGCCTTAATGGCAATTTTTAAGAGTTTAGAGCTATTTTCATAAGTACCCATGTCCTTTTTAAAACCTTGTTGATATACATCTTCCATAGTAGTATAAATCTTAATTTAGTATGAATTTGATTTTAGCCACCACAATTTTTTAAACTCAGGAAGTTTGTAAATTGGCCTCTTACTTGCACATTGATAAGTTATTTATAATTTATTGATAAATATCAAATTCATGTTATAATTATCGTGCTGAACATGAAACATCATGTTATATGATACATTGAGTACACAACTATATGACATATGAGATTTTCATCATTTTTAGCATATTGCATATAAATGTCATTTTCACATGAAAGCTTGCTTCATACACACATATGTAGTAACCCCTGGGTTGACAAAGAATAATCAACAAGCTTCGAATAGGCTTATTTTTTTTTTTTAAAAGAACGCAAGAGCGAAGTCAAATGTTATAACAGCTAAAGCTAGTAGGTGGACATGTTATGATATTATGTTATGTTATCAATACATTGAGAACAAGTCTACAGACAATATAGTTTCAACGTGAGTTGTACTACAATCACTAGTAGGTATTAATAGTGCATATGGGGAACTGTGGTGATATCACACGTTATGATGTTATGATTAAGAATGAGTTGCTAATAATGATAGAACATTATTATGTTTTGTTAATTGAAGTATGTTCTCTATAAGAAAATGTGTGTATTAATTTTTCTAAAAATGTTAAGAAATCTGGATGGGAGACATACATTGATTTTTCTGCACTGCATGCATTTCATACTTATTATTTATTATGCTTAATTTATCTTTATGGGCATTGGTTGTCTAACTTACTGAGATTTCAAGTAAATCTCACCCCTTGTGGACCTACTATCATTCTACCCAAAATGATAGAAGTTGTATCAGGACCTGACGAAGACGGACTAGTGGATCCAAGTGATTGAAGAAGAGCCAGATTTTGAGAAAAGACTGAACCTCATCTTGATGTTTATAGCCCTAATCTTTCATGCATTAAAACGCATGAAGTAGTTGATTTAGTTATGGAGACTTCTTATCATGAATAACTATACTTAGATTATGCTGCTTTTTGGTTTGAAATTATGATGGTTATGAATGAGTTGGAATCTTTTAGTTAATCTAGTATAAGTTTGATTTAGTCGCCCTTAATTCGCTACGAATTTTGCATTATGTTAGATGTATTTATAGGATGTATTGCATGTTAACTGTCATGTATAGGGGTATGTAACCTCATGTTACATGTTCCGACACTCTAAGTCTCCGTTTCATCCCAAGCGGAGGTTGGGGGTGTGATACCCAGTTTTTATGTTTATTTTTATTGAATGAGTATTTTTAATTCAATTAAAATATTGTCATTTTGTTTTAAATTTATCGAATTTTAATTTGATTTATTTAATTGTGAAATTTATTTTGAGGTGCTTTCTTAATATTAATTATTGTTTTGTGTTTAATTTACTCTTTAATTTAATTTAGTTTATTTTTGAATTTTAAATTTTGTCGTTAGTTTTTACCAATTATTTATTTTATTTTAGCTGGATCTTGTGTTTAAATGATTTTATTCAATTTATTGCTTTTAAAATTATTTTCGTTGAATCAATTTCTAGACCCTAGATGTGAGGATTAGACCTAATTTTTTTCCCCATTTTTTTTCTCTTTTCATTTTTCATTTTTTTTCTTTTTCCTCTTTTTCCCCCCTTTTTTTTTCCCTCTCTTTCTTCCCACTTTTCTCTCCCGGTCTCTCTCTCTCCCCGCACGACACTCTCTCTCTTCCCTCCTGTTGAACCCAAGGTTTCAAGTTTTGTATAATTATATATCTACACATGGATTTTGATGATAACAAATGAATTCAAAGAATAAAGGAGTCTCAAGGTCAAGTTGTCTACACAATGGAGTCAAGCACATCAAGGAAATTAAAGTCATAGAGTAATGTTGTAAATCTCTTAAAAATTCGAAATTAGGATTAAGGCTCAAAATTAATATTTTATCATAAAACATTAAAATACATTTTCCACATGTGCATGAATATTTTGAAAATTAAATTTGAAAATTTTGAAAGATGATTGATTGTCATTTTTCACATGTGCATACCTTGATTAAAGGGTTGCATTTTGAAGATATTAAAGATGATTGATTGCCATCTTTCACATGTGCATGTTTTATTTGAATATTTTCAAAAGTGATTGATGCTTTTTTTGACTTATACAAAAGGTAGATAATTTTGTTTGAAAAATTTAAAAAGTAAAGTGTGCTCATTTTGTCATATGCAAAAAGTAAAAGATTAGGTTTGAATTTTTTGAAAAGTAAAGTGTGCTCCTTTTGTCATATGCCAAAAGTAAAAGATTAGGTTTGAAATTTTTGAAAAATGAATGATGTTGTCTTTGACAATTGAAAAAGAAGAACATTTTATTTGAATTTTTTGAAAAAGTGAATGATGTTGTCTTTGACATGTGAATCTTTTTAAATTTGAATATGAAATCTCATATGCCTATAAATAGATCATTTGAGAGCTTCACATTTACAATATTCAGAGCATACAACATTCATTCAAAATTTTCATTCTCTATTCTCTAAGCATTGAGCCTTAATTCTTGTTCATTTTGAGAGATATAGTTTGCATTGTATTGTTCTTATTCCACTCATTGAGGAGTGTTTTCTGATAACCTACCCACTATCAACTCTTGTATCAGTAAAAGGGTGTGTATAACCCTTGTGCGTGTAGAAAATGTTCTACATAGGGAATAGTTGAATCACCACGTGTAAGGTGATTGCAAGTGTAGAGGGTATTCTACACGGATCCTTTGTAGCGGTGTTGTTCAAAGGTGTAATAGGTTTCTATCTCCATCTGAAGGAGGTTGAATAGTGAATTTGGAAATTCTCAAGGGGTAGCTTGAGGCGAGGACGTAGGCAGTGGGACTGAACCTCGTTAACATACTGAGTTTGCTTCTCTCTTACCTTTACTCTTTATACTTATTACTATTTCGTATTTTGTTTATATTTTATATATTGTATATTTGATTTATAATTGTTATTTTTTTTAATACAACTCAATTCATCCCCTTCTTGTGTTAGTCATCTGGACAACACCTCCCGTTTGTTTTTTTTTTTTTTCATTCAGCCATTGCATCGCCACCGTGTTTCTCACCGCCCCCACCGTTTGACTCTCCACCGGCGGTGCACCTCCCCAGCAAATTTTAGCTCCAACCGAGCCGCTGTTAAGCTATACACTCCCCGCCAAGCCGCAACCCAAAATCCTCCCCGCACTGTCTTTGTGCAACCACCAGCCACAATTTCTTCACCACTTCATCACCAACCCCTTGCCGACCTAACCCACCCATTTCCAGCTCCGATTTGTCACCGGAGCAACCATCACGAGCTTAACTCCGTTTTGGCCATTTTTCATTTCCACCGCCATTTTTGCCGCCACCACTTCCACTAACTTCACTAACACCTCTAAGCCATTCTCTATCAATTTCAAGTCTTGGTTCGTCCCCATTCAAAAGTAGGTATTTTATGACCGTGGTGTATTTTACACTCACATTGCTTTTCTGCCACTTTTTATAGCTCCTTGATCCTTTGAAAAATATTTTATAGCGCTGTAAGTATTTTCCAAATTTCCTTTAAGATTTAAATATATTTTTGTATTAACAATAATTGTGATTTGGTTGGTTGTACTGGACTGAGTCCAAGGAGTCGGGGGTCGGTTGGATTAAAGGATGGAGTTGTGTATATAATTGTTTGATGTTGATTGATGTTGGAAATCTTTGTTTTCGGTCAATTTTGGTATCTTGTCGTAAGCATTGTATAGTGCATGCATGTTCATGTTTAAAAAGGAAAATAGGATTTTCGTGTAATTGCATGCATGTTCATATGTTGGAACTTGAAAACTAGGTTTTCAAGCGGGAAATGATTTTGGGTATATTTGAATAATTGGATTTATTGGTTTGAGTCAGAGGTACTATAGGGATGGTGGTAGAGTCCTGCTTGTGATTCCCGCCTATGGTGCACGCGTAAGGATGGTGGTAAGTAGGGATGGTGGTAGAGTCTCGCCTGTGATTCCCGCCTATAGTACTCTAATAGTCAGTTATTGAGTCATTTTTTGAAAAAATGGCGAGACTTGGATATGTGGAAAATTTTCTAGGAAAATGACGGTTATTTTATTGGATTGGAAAAATGATAATTTTTGGGAAATGATGATTTTCGGGACATATGCATATGTCATCATGTTCATGCATTTGGTTATTGTATGAATGTATTTTTATCTTGAGGTTTGTTTGGTTTGTTACTTACTTGCGGTACTGTCTTTGGTACCGTAGATTTTGATGCAGAGGACGAGGAGGCTGAGCCCAAGGAGGCGGCTTCGCCGGAGGAGTGATCAGGGATCACTCGTGAATTGTGATTTATTTCCTGTGTTGTTTATTGTTTTTGATTTGTAATATATTTATGCTAGTTAATTGTAATATTTTTTATATGCTTGTTTTAAGCGAGCGAGTTTGTATTTAAACAAAGTTCTGGTACTTAGTTGAAAGACTTTTATTACCCGCTGCGTTGTTTTGTCATGTGTTGCATGTACACACACTTGACACTTGGTGATGGGATGTGTGACTCGTGTTGTCATCATCTCGACGCCTCAATTTTCACATGTACGTACGTGGGAGTTAGAGGCGTCACAGGGGGTGTCACACATCCCAAGCAAAGGTTGGGGACATTACAGATAAGAGCATTGGCATTGGCTTCATCAAAAGCCAAGCCAAATACATAAATAGATGAATATGTGAAAAAAGAGCTGCATTGGATTAGTCAAACCAATAAATTGGTAACTTTGACCTACAGTAAATGGTCCGGTCTTTCATATTTGAAGTGCTCCTGTGCACTCATCTTTGTATTATTTTACTCTATTTTATTTCATCCACCGGTCAATTTTCTTTTCCCTCTCTCCCCATTTCCTCCCCACGTTTTCTCTCCCCATTTCTCTCTTTTTCATTTCTCCCAATCCCTTTGGCTCTACACTTCGATTCTTCATAGTAGTTCGATTCTTCGTAGCAGAACACTCAGCTCTACACGAGCTTCTTCTCCAAAGGCAGCTGGTATGTTTTCTCTCCCCCTTTCTCTCTTTCTCTTGTTTTCAAGCTTTTTTTTTTTATTCTTCCTTGGAAATACCTTGCAGAATCATTCGGGGGTTTCTTCTACCGGTTTCAAGCAGATTAGATTCGTGTGGAAGGCAAATATTTCAGGTTCGTTGGATTGCTTTTCTCCTGCAACCCTAATCTTATTTCAGTTTTTGATTTCCATTCAGCCCCGATTGGGGCTTTTGCTTTCGGATGTTTGGCTGGAAAAAATTTATGGTTACCATTGAGCATTCGACTGATGTTGGTTGAATTTATTTTGTAAATTTCTTGCAGATTTTCTAAGGTGCACTCAGTCCCTTCGGCTCAAGCAACCACACTCATTCTAGTATTGTAGTTGTTGGATCCGTAATGTAATGTTGCCTATAGGAAGATTTGTGTGGCTGTGTGTGAATTGGTTTTGTATGCACTCGGTTATATGGAGTTCTTCCCTAGCAATTCTTCCATTTGGTTATGTGTTTGTCTAAATATTTTCTTCAGGATGATGAGCAAGTGATACTTTCTTATAAGTTTTCTTATAAGATACGATATATCTAGTATGTCCATAAATTTTTATTTTTCCAAATGATGAATATTTTTGAGTCTGTTGTTCTTGTGTGTGAGTGGGTAGATTTGACTATCATCTTTGGTTTGTTACTATTGGAAACTACATCCAACATGCAGATCAAAGTTACCTCACTGATTTGAATTGGACACTGTTATTTGATAATGTAAAGAATGACATGCTTGTGTTCTTGTTTGTGTTTGTAAAGAAGAATTTGGTTTGTTCTTGTTTGTGTTTGGAGTTTTGCTTCTGAACAATGACATGCAGCATCTATTTTTAAAACTTGGTGAGGTTGGAGCTAATGTTTGTTTGGGAAGTAACTGATTGGGTAACACTCTGCCCACTTGTGGTATTTGTATGGGCTGAGTTCAGTTGCAGCATGTGGTTTTGATCATTACTCTTTACCCACCTGAGTAACATTATAGTATCCACCAATGAACTCATCTAATGGTCTGCTATGATGCATGATTAGTGATCGATGCAAAATTGCAAGTGCACAGTATCATAGTTTTATAATAAAGTGATAAGAAAAGATCGTCCTCAAGGAATGGTACCTTACTTTTGCCAAATACCAAAATTATACTAATCTCGATTTTATCTAGAGGAATCACTAAGATTTTTGTAGTTGCAAATTAAACTAAGATCAACTCAAAGAGAAATACGCAAAGGAAATAAAACTGACGTTCAAAGATCAAATTTATGGGAAAGAGAAATTGACTTCACCTAATTCTTCACTATGCTTTTCTCATCCAGCTAATGTAATTTAATTCTTTTCGTCTATTAGCAAATCTCTAATTCATCCAAAAGCCTCTTTCGATAGTCAATTGGAAATGACTTTTGTTTATCAATTCACACAAGAATATGCAAATTAAATAATCAAGAAAGCAATAAGATCAATGATTTAATTACTATATAGGTTCATACAAGTCTTTTGATCTCTATATTTACCTATGCTGAAATATTCAAGATCTATCATATGATTCCCTCTTTCGATAGTGTTGCCCAGATGACTAACACAAGAGGTGGGTGAATTGAGTTATATTTAAAAAAAATAATTATAAATCAAATATATAATATAAAATATAAACAAAATGCGAAACAGTAATAAATATAAAGAGTAAGGATAAGAGAGAAGCAAACTCAGTATGTTAACGAGGTTCGGCCCCACTGCCTACGTCCTCGCCTCAAGCTACCCCTTGAGGATCCCCAAATTCACTATTCAACCTCCTTCAGGTGGAGATAGAAACCTATTACACCTTTGAACAACACCGCTACAAAGGATCCGTGTAGAACACCCTCTACACTTGCAATCACCTTACACGTGGTGATTCAACTATTCCCCGTATAAAATACTTTCTACACGCACAAGGGTTATACATACCATTTTTCTGATACAAAAACTAATAGTGGGTAGGTTATCAGAAAACACTCCTCAATGAGTGAAATAAGAACAATACAGGGTAAACTACATCTCTCAAAATGAACAAGGATTAAGGCTCAATGCTTGGAGAAGAGAGAATGAAAGTTTTGAATGAATGTTGTATGCTCTGGATGTTGTAAATGTGAAGCTCTCAAATGATCTATTTATAGGCATATGAGACTTCATATTCAAATTTAAAAAGATTCACATGTCAAAGACAACATCATTCACTTTTTCAAAAAATTCAAATAAAAGGTTCTTCTTTTTCAATTGTCAAAGACAACATCATTTACTTTTTCAAAAAAATCAAACCTAATCTTTTACTTTTGGCATATGATAAAATGAGCACGCTTTCCTTTTCAAAAAATTCAAACCTAATCTTTTACTTTTTGCATATGACAAAAGGAGCACACTTTCCTTTTCAAAAAATTCAAATCTAATCTTTTACTTTTTGTATATGACAAAATGAGCACATTTTACTTTTCAAAATTTTCAAACAAAAACATCTACCTTTTGCATAAGTCAAAAAAAAAAAAATCAATCACTTTTGAAAATATTCAAATAAAACATACACATGTGAAAGATGACAATCAATCATCTTTAATATTTTCAAAGTTCAACCCTTTAATCAAGACATGCATATGTAAAAGATGACAATCAATCATCTTTCAAAATTTTCAAATTTAATTTTCAAAAATATTCATGCACATGTGGAAAATGTATTTTAATGTTTTATGATAAAATATGAATTTTGAGCATTAATCCTAATTTTGAATTTTGAAGAGATTTACAATATTACTGTAACGCCCCCAAAATCCCCACGCCCGAACAGGGGGAAATTGAGACGTCCGGATGGTGACAACCCGGGTCACCACCCCAACAACGGGTGCCGAGTGTGTGCAAGGCAGCAAAAGTGTACAGAGAAACACGCAGCGGATAAGATAGTCATAACTAAGTACCAGAATTTTTCTTAACATAATACAAGCTGTTTAAAACGTACATAGATAAAATATTACATATACCACAAATACAGTTTTAAACAAATAAAAAGAAAACATCAGCAACCCGGCGGAGCCGCATCCTCGGGCTCAGCCTCTTCCTCCTCAACCTCATCTCCTGCACCAAAAGCTACGGAACCACGAATGGTACCGCAGGTAAGTAAAACCCAAACACTACCAGATAAAAACACATATAACTCAAACAAGATGCATGAAACATGCCCAATGCACAAACCCGTAAAACACAAGTTTTCCACGCACGCCAAAAGACACATTTGACATCTCAAACCATTATCCAATTTTAACCGTATGCACCATGACCTCCCCTAGGGGTCATCCGCACACCTTGGCTCCAGTGTCACACCGCAGAGTACCGCCACGCATGTGACACCCAACGAGCGATGCCCAGTTCCGCGTCCCGCGCGTGCGTAGCCAAGCATCCTCTAGCCCTCGCCAGCGAAGGGCCACGGAGTCGGTGAGTAGGCCGATGCCCGGTTCCGCGCCCGGCGCGTTCGTAGCCAAGCACCCCCTAGTCCCGCTCCCATTATCGCTTTCGATAACTCAGGGGACATCACTCAGTTTATTCCGCTCCCGAGTGACCAGAGGAGCTCCACCGAGATAATAACCCATCCCGGCTTGGGCTCGTGATACACACGCACCCGCAACACACTCACGCCACAACACAGGCTTTTCTCATAAACCCACAACACACGTGCATGCATCATGTAATGCCATAACAAAGCACATTAAAATGATCCAATCACATAAATCAAATAATCAAGCAACTCCATCCTCCATCCATCCGACCCCCGAAACTCCTCGGACTCAGTCCGGAATCAACAACCAACAACAGATAAATAAAATCTGAAAATAGGGTTTGGAAAATACTTACAGCGCTATACGGCAATTTTAGAAAACAAGCGGCGTTGCAAGCGGCGGAAAAACAGCAACGTCACAGTGAAAATTCACTGTGGCCGTGGGTCCGAAAAACCCACTTTTGAACGGGGACAAACTAGGTCACGAAATTGATAGGGAATGGTCTAGGGATGGTTGTGAAGCTATTGGAAGTGACGGCCGGCCGTGGGGGGCGGCGGAATGGCCGAAAATGGCCGGATTACCCAAAACGGAAACTAAGCTCGTAGGAGCTGTTCCGGTGGTCGTTGGAGGCCGGAAATAGGTGGGTTAGGACGGCAAGGAGTCGGTGATGAAGTGGTGAAGAAATGGTGGCCGGAGGTGGAGCGACGGCGGCGGATCGGAGCAAAATCCGTGCGCCCTTTGGAAGCTTTTTCCGGCCAAATGGCCGGCCGGTTGGGGGTGGGTTTTGGAGGGAAGGTAGACCGGAAGGAGAGGAAGAGAATGGGACCGGTGGGAGGCCGAACGGTGGCCGGACGGCGGCGGTAGGGCTTAGGGAAGGTGACGCCGGCGTAGGGAGAGAGAGAGAAGAGAGAGAAAGCACGGGGGGGGGTGACCGAGTCGAGCGGGAGAGAGGAGAGAGAAAAGAAAGAGAAAAAAGAAAAAGAAGAAAAAAGAAAAGAAGGGAAAAAGAAAAAGGAAAAAGAGAAAAAGAAAAAAGATGTGAAAAGAAATGAGGTCCAGTCCTCACTCCGGGAAAAAGAAACAAACCGCCAAAAAGATTAAGACCACAAAAACAACTAAAAGAAATAAAACACAACCTCAAATAAATTAAAATAAATTAAAAACCGACTTTAAAAACGCAATTAAAATAAAATAAAATATCTGATATATTAATTAAAATAAAAACAATTATTTCAGCGAAAATACACTTAAAAGCGGGTCATCACATCCTCCCCTCCTTAAAAACAATTTCGTCCTCGAAATTGCAAGATCACCACCAACTTAAACCAAGCCACACAAACGCACACAAACTAACAGAGATCAAGATTAAAATGCATACCTTCATCATTCGAACAGATACGGGTACTGCTCCCTCATGTCCGCTGCTCGCTCCCAAGAGAAGTCTTGAGCTAACGGATCTCCCCAAGCCACTTTAACCAACGGTATCGTTTTGGACCTCAATTGTTGCTCCCTCCAATCTAAAATCTGCGACGGAACAACCTCGTAAGTGAGATCCGGTTGCAACTGAATACCTGCTGGGTCGACGAAACGTGGCTCTTGCTGTCCAAAGCTCTTCTTCAGGGATGATACATGGAAGACGTCATGAACATCTCCAAAATAATCCGGCAAAGCAACTCTATAGGCGACGGACCCTACTCTCTCCAGAATCTGAAAAGGGCCGACGTACCTCGGATCTAGTTTCTTTTTCTTACCAAAACGCTTAACACCTCTCATGGGAGAGACTTTAAGATAAACCCAATCACCAACTTCAAATGACAATTCTCTCCTCCTGGTATCAGCGTAGCTTTTCTGGCGACTCTGAGCTGCCGCCATTATATCTCTAATGATCCGGACTTGGCTTTGCATTTCTTGAATTATTTCGGGTCCAATAATTCTACTCTCCCCAACTTCATCCCAACACAAGGGCGACCTACACTTTCTTCCATAAAGAGCTTCATAGGGAGCCATCTGAATGGTCGCATGGTAGCTGTTATTGTAGGCAAACTCAATGAGAGGCAATTGATTTTCCCAACTCCCTTGGAATTCCAGGGCACATGCTCTCAACATGTCTTCCAAGGTCTGTATGGTGCGCTCTGACTGGCCGTCTGTCTGCGGGTGATAAGCAGTGCTGAACTTCAACTTAGTACCCAAAGCTGCCTGCAAACTCTTCCAGAACTGCGACGTAAACCTCGGGTCTCGATCCGACACTATACTCTTCGGTACACCGTGTAGTCGCACTATCTCCTTGACATACAAACGAGTCAACTTACCCAAAGAGTCAGTGTTGTTAACAGGCAGAAAATGAGCACTCTTCGTTAACCGGTCCACAATCACCCAAACAGAATTCTTCCCACTAGGCGTTCTCGGCAAACCCACTACGAAGTCCATCGTGATATCATCCCATTTCCACTCAGGAATAGGGAGGGGTTGGAGCATACCTGCAGGTCTCTGATGCTCGGCCTTTACCTGACGACACGTGTGGCATTTCTCCACATATAAGGCAACGTCCTTCTTCATTCCATCCCACCAGTAATTTTTCTTCAAGTCACGATACATCTTTGTACTGCCGGGATGAACTGAATACGGGGCCGCATGAGCTTCCGCCATGATTCGTTCTTTGAAATCTGAGTCCTTCGGGATCACTCTGCGATCTCGGAACCGAAGTATCCCATCACTATCCATGCTATAGTGCAACGGCCCTCGAGATTTTCGGACTCTTTTCCTGATGTTCAGCAGCTTCTGATCCTTTCTTTGGAGAGCTTTCAATTCTTCAAAATCTATTACCCGAATGTCCAGAACCGAAGACAAAATCTCTACTTGCTGCGAACTCTCTATAAGGAGCCTTCTCATCCCATAAAGTAACGAATCCATTTCTGACGGTTCGGCTTCATCCTCCACATGAGACTTCCGGCTCAAAGCATCAGCAACTATGTTAGCCTTCCCCGGGTGGTACTTGATCTCACACTGATAGTCACTGATTAGCTCCAGCCAACGCCTTTGCCTCATATTCAGATTTTTCTGGGAAAACAAATGCTTCAAGCTCTTATGATCAGTAAATACCTCACAAGCTTCCCCATACAAGAAATGCCGCCAGATCTTGAGTGCAAAAACAATCGCAGCCAACTCTAGATCATGCGTCGGATAATTCTTCTCATGGTCCTTAAGCTGACGAGATGCATAGGCTACAACCCGTCCTTCCTGCATAAGGACACAACCCAAACCGAACTTAGACGCATCACTGAAGACTACAAACGGCTTATGCGGTTCTGGGAGTGCTAACACTGGTGCCGTCGTCAGCCTGTTCTTCAATTCCTGGAAGCTTCTCTCACATTTCTCTGACCAAACAAATTCTGTATTCTTCCGAGTCAAAGCTGTGAGAGGTCCGGATAAGCGAGCAAAACCCTCAACAAACCTTCGGTAGTAACCGGCGAGCCCCAAGAAACTCCTGATCTCGCGTACTGTAGTTGGGCGTGGCCATGACAAAATGGCTTCTACCTTACTGGGATCAACTGCCACTCCACCCTGGGAAATTACATGCCCAAGAAATTTAACTTCTTCCAACCAGAACTCACACTTGCTGAGCTTGGCGTACAACTGGTGCTCTCTCAATTTCTCAAGTACCAGACTAAGATGATACACATGCTCTTCAATATCTCGGGAATAAATCAGTATATCATCAATAAATACTACCACAAAGGAATCCAGATAAGGTTGGAACACCCGATTCATTAAATCCATGAAAGCGGCAGGAGCATTAGCTAGCCCAAATGGCATCACCTTAAATTCATAGTGTCCATACCTCGACCTGAAGGCAGTTTTCGGCACATCCTGCTCTCTGATTCTCAGCTGGTAGTATCCTGACCTCAGATCAATTTTTGAGAACACCGCTGCTCCTTGAAGTTGGTCAAACAAGTCATCAATCCGCGGGAGAGGGTATTTATTTTTGATGGTCACCTTGTTCAACTCCCTATAGTCAATGCACATACGAAGGGTTCCATCTTTCTTTTTAACAAATAAAACTGGAGCACCCCACGGCGACGTACTAGGCTGAATAAACCCCTTCTCTACTAATTCTTGCAACTGAGTCTTCAACTCTTTCAATTCAGCCGGTGCCATGCGGTAAGGAGCCTTATGCACAGGAGCCGCTCCAGGTTCCAAGTCTATAACAAACTCCATCTCTCGCACGGGGGGTAGTCCGGGCAAGTCATCCACAAACACATCGGGGAACTCTTCCACAACTGGAATGTCTGCCAAGGACTTCTTCTCAGACGGCGTGGACACCATCTGAACCAAGAATGTATCCGCTCCCCATGCAATCTCTCTTCTTGCCTGTATCGCCGATATAATCATCGGCTTTTCTTTTAATCTACTCCCCGCAAATTCCAGACAATCACCATCCGGAAGCTGAAAGCTAATTGTCCGACTTCTGCAATTAATAGTCGCAGAATATCGGTATAGCCAATCCATCCCGAGGATGATATCAAAACCCAACAGCTTGAATACCACCAGATCGGCATCCAAAAATCTTCCCTCAAAATTTAACGGGCATCCCAAAGCAACCTTGGAACACCACACCATCTCGCCATCGGGTAGCGCCACTACCATAGCCTTCGGCAACGGTTCCGTGACCAAGTTACACACCCGAGCAAATGTGGAAGACACAAACGATCGTGAAGCACCAGAATCAAACAAGGTACAAGCATAAAACTCATACAAACGGGCTCTTCCTGAACCAAACACACAACCCATGAAATCCAAAAAAAAACAACGAAGAAACCAAAAATACCAAAAATAAATCCAACTTAAAAGATTAAATTAATCCATACCTGTGATTACTCCAGCATCACGTCCACCTCTCCGGGCGTGACAGCATAAACCCGGGCTTGCACTGCTTGTCTCGGGTTGGTTCTTCCACCGTGTCTACCTCCACGGCTTCCTTGAGCTCTGACAGGGCAATCCCGAACTATATGTCCCACTTGACCGCACCGATAACACTGGGGTCCGCTACTCGTGCGACACTCGCCCTCATGAGCTCTATTACAAACCCCACAAACAGGCATACGTCCTCCCATGCGAACACTGGAGGATGCTTGAGATCGGGTTCCAGTCCGCTGAACAAACTTCTGAGGCGAACCCGAGCTGCTTCCTTCACCAGAAAAACTCCGCCTCTTTTGCCCTGAAGGGGATCCCATACACAGATTATTTTCCCGCTCTATAAGGGTGGCCACATCCACTAACTCCTGAAAAGTGGATATCCGATGGCTGACCACCAAACGGCGTATATCAGGGCGTAGTCCCTCCTGAAAACGCTCAGCTCGCAGCTCCTCTGTGGCAACAAGATGAGGAGCAAACCGCTCCAGTTCTATGAACCTCCGGGCGTATTGTTCCACTGTTGCGCCCCCTTGGACCAGATTAGAGAATTCTCTTGCCTTTTGCTTCCTTACCGATGCGGGAAAGAAGCGGTCATTGAATTCCTTCTTGAAACGCTGCCAGGTCACCGCAGCGAAAGATCCCAGTTCAGCTTCCAACATCACCCTCCTGGTATCCCACCAATCAGAAGCGATACCTTGTAAGAGGTAGCTGGCATAGAGTACTTGTTGTGCTTCAGTGCACCCACTCACCTCAAAAGTCTTCTCCAAATCTTTGATCCATTTCCCAGCCTGAAGTGGATCCTCATTCCCATTGAAGTGTGGAGTCCTATGCGCCAAGAAGCGCTCATAGGTGCATCCGGCTTGCACCATGCTACTGGACCCTCCTTGATACATCCAAGGCCCTCCCTGATATGGCCAGGGACCTCCTGGTTGTGGCCAATACACTCCCTGTGGCGGACAAGGCTCTCCTGACGGTGGATAGGGCCCTCCTGATGGTGGCCAAGGACCCCCTTGTGGTGGCCAAGGTCCTTGTGGTGGCCAAGGCCCTGCCTGTTGTGGCCTAATATTCTGTTGCATGAACTCCGTCATCTGCCGAATTGCTTCGGCTATGGAGTCATCCCTGGATGTATTGTCTTGCGGTTCCTGAGTATTTTTCCTTGGTCTACCTGGTCTCCCCATAATTCTGTCCCAATACCACTCTTGACCCTCCTTTAAGAAAACAAATAAAACCATCATAAAACCAACAAAACAAAAACAGCACCACGCAGCGAGAAACAAAAGAAACCCGCATGCCAAAACATAACTAAATAAAACAAGCAAACAAACATAAACAAATAAAACAAATAAAACAACTATACTTAACATAATTTTAAAACACAACTTTAAAAACATTCTGGTACTACCTACGGGACTTGTGGTTTTACCCAGAGCCAAACCGCTCTGATACCACCTGTGACGCCCCCAAAATCCCCACGCCCGAACAGGGGGAAATTGAGACGTCCGGATGGTGACAACCCGGGTCACCACCCCAACAACGGGTGCCGAGTGTGTGCAAGGCAGCAAAAGTGTACAGAGAAACACGCAGCGGATAAGATAGTCATAACTAAGTACCAGAATTTTTCTTAACATAATACAAGCTGTTTAAAACGTACATAGATAAAATATTACATATACCACAAATACAGTTTTAAACAAATAAAAAGAAAACATCAGCAACCCGGCGGAGCCGCATCCTCGGGCTCAGCCTCTTCCTCCTCAACCTCATCTCCTGCACCAAAAGCTACGGAACCACGAATGGTACCGCAGGTAAGTAAAACCCAAACACTACCAGATAAAAACACATATAACTCAAACAAGATGCATGAAACATGCCCAATGCACAAACCCGTAAAACACAAGTTTTCCACGCACGCCAAAAGACACATTTGACATCTCAAACCATTATCCAATTTTAACCGTATGCACCATGACCTCCCCTAGGGGTCATCCGCACACCCTGGCTCCAGTGTCACACCGCAGAGTACCGCCACGCATGTGACACCCAACGAGCGATGCCCAGTTCCGCGCCCCGCGCGTGCGTAGCCAAGCATCCTCTAGCCCTCGCCAGCGAAGGGCCACGGAGTCGGTGAGTAGGCTGATGCCCGGTTCCGCCCCGGCGCGTTCGTAGCCAAGCACCCCCTAGTCCCGCTCCCATTATCGCTTTCGATAACTCAGGGGACATCACTCAGTTTATTCCGCTCCCGAGTGACCAGAGGAGCTCCACCGAGATAATAACCCATCCCGGCTTGGGCTCGTGATACACACGCACCCGCAACACACTCACGCCACAACACAGGCTTTTCTCATAAACCCACAACACACGTGCATGCATCATGTAATGCCATAACAAAGCACATTAAAATGATCCAATCACATAAATCAAATAATCAAGCAACTCCATCCTCCATCCATCCGACCCCCGAAACTCCTCGGACTCAGTCCGGAATCAACAACCAACAACAGATAAATAATTGAATGAGCAATATATATTAAAATCTGAAAATAGGGTTTGGAAAATACTTACAGCGCTATACGGCAATTTTAGAAAACAAGCGGCGTTGCAAGCGGCGGAAAAACAGCAACGTCACAGTGAAAATTCACTGTGGCCGTGGGTCCGAAAAACCCACTTTTGAACGGGGACAAACTAGGTCACGAAATTGATAGGGAATGGTCTAGGGATGGTTGTGAAGCTATTGGAAGTGACGGACGGCCGTGGGGGGCGGCGGAATGGCCGAAAATGGCCGGATTATCCAAAACGGAAACTAAGCTCGTAGGAGCTGTTCCGGTGGTCGTTGGAGGCCGGAAATAGGTGGGTTAGGACGGCAAGGAGTCGGTGATGAAGTGGTGAAGAAATGGTGGCCGGAGGTGGAGCGACGGCGGCGGATCGGAGCAAAATCCGTGCGCCCTTTGGAAGCTTTTTCCGGCCAAATGGCCGGCCGGTTGGGGGTGGGTTTTGGAGGGAAGGTAGACCGGAAGGAGAGGAAGAGAATGGGACCGGTGGGAGGCCGAACGGTGGCCGGACGGCGGCGGTAGGGCTTAGGGAAGGTGACGCCGGCGTAGGGAGAGAGAGAGAAGAGAGAGAAAGCACGGGGGGGGGTGACCGAGTCGAGCGGGAGAGAGGAGAGAGAAAAGAAAGAGAAAAAAGAAAAAGAAGAAAAAAGAAAAGAAGGGAAAAAGAAAAAGGAAAAAGAGAAAAAGAAAAAAGATGTGAAAAGAAATGAGGTCCAGTCCTCACTCCGGGAAAAAGAAACAAACCGCCAAAAAGATTAAGACCACAAAAACAACTAAAAGAAATAAAACACAACCTCAAATAAATTAAAATAAATTAAAAACCGACTTTAAAAACGCAATTAAAATAAAATAAAATATCTGATATATTAATTAAAATAAAAACAATTATTTCAGCGAAAATACACTTAAAAGCGGGTCATCACAATTACTCTATAATTTTAATGTGAACTTGTTCCCTTCTTGCTTATGCTTGTTTCCTTGATGTTCTTGACTCCATTGTGTAGACAACTTGAGCTTGAGACTTCTTTATTCTTTGAATTCATTTGTTAACATCAAAATCCATGTGTAAATATATAATTACACAAAACTTGAAATCTTTGGTTCAACAATCTCCCCCTTTTTGATGATGACAAATACTTGATAGAATCTGAAACTTGTATTAATACTTAAACTCCCCCTGAGAATGTGCGTTAGTTTTTCAAGCAAAAGTATAAATATAATTCCAAGCATATATAACAAGTTTAGCAATTTAAACAATGTTAATGTTCTAGTCTAAAACTTCTCCCCCTTTTGGCATCATTAAAAGGGATCCACAACAAGTAAATGGATCTGAAGAAAACGGTACGTTAGTAGACACTGTAGATAGTTAAAAAAAATAAATAAATTTCATCCATCCGTGACCCGACAAGTGCGGCTGGAGATTTGAAAAAATCGCCTGATGTTGTTGACAAACGAGATTGAAGGCTCCGAGTTTCTAAAAAATGTCATTTTCACCGATCAAGAAAAAATACATTGCTCTTTGACTTAGATGATAGCTTGTCTTGTTCTTTATGCTATCTCTATAAAATCAGTCGTGAAGTTCATTCAATCCGCATCAAGTTTTCTTCTCATCTCTATAACTCATATGCATTCCTTCAACATTCTCGTGTTAAGCCTTCTATTCTTTTCTCAATGGCTCATTCTTCTAACATTTCTGTAGATCCATCCATGAGGCATTCTGCATCTCAACCTCCTGTCCTTTCTGCAGCTGCCATTGGTGCCATGTTACAGCAAGAAAATAATAATCTGAATAATAAGTCAGATTCTAATGCTTTTTATGACTTGGTGAGTCTTGGGACTCGCTACTCTTCCTCTATTGTTGCTTTTTCTCAACGGCTACAAGCCAAAAATCATGAAGTTGAAAAGTTCAAAAAACAAATTGTTGTACTTCAACGAATTGTTCAAGAGTCTCACACAAGGGAATGAATCATTCGGCAGAAGAATAAATAGTTGAAATCTTTATTAGATTCTTCATTCCGCTTGCCGGTTCCCATGGATAAGAATGACATGATATTGTATGAAGAGAATGAGCGTCTCAAACATGAGGCTCAGAATCTCAAGTTTATGTAAAAGTATTTAAAAAATTTATCTCTATTTTTATTGACTTTGGTCTATCTTTCAAGAGATATTCATAGCATGCATCATACCTATTTCTCTTCTGATCATACATAATCTATCTTCTGATAAAGGCTTTGTGAAAATATCTACTAACTGATCGTGTGTGTTTGTGAACTCTAGTACTATATCGCCTTTCTGCACATGATCTCGAAGAAAATGATATCTTATTTCAATATGCTTAGTTCTAGAATGTTGTATTGGGTTCTTTGAAAGATTTATAGCACTTGTATTATCACATTTGATTGGAATGTGATTATACATGAGTTTAAAATCTTCAAGTTGTTACTTCATGTAGAGAACTTGAGCACAACAACTACCCGCAGCAACATATTCTGCCTCAGCAGTAGATAGTGCAACAGAATTTTATTTTTTACTGAACCAGGAAGTAGTGCATGACCTAAGAAATGACATACTCCACTAGTGCTTTTTCGATCTATTTTACAACCAGCATAATCTGCATCTGTATAGCTGATTAAGTCGAAAGATGTGTGTTTAGGGTACCATAACCCTAGGTTAATTGTACCACTAAGATATCTAAAAATGCGCTTAACTGCAATTAAATGTGATTGTTTTGGAGATGATTGAAAGCGTGCACATAAGCACACACTAAACATAATATCTGGTGTACTGGCTGTTAAATATAATAAGCTACCAATCATACCTCGATATATCTTCGAGTCAATGGGTTTACCGGATTCATCTTTATCAAGTTTAGTTGATGGGCTCATTGGTGTTCCAATTTCCTTAGCATTTTCCATTCCAAACTTTTTCAGTAATTCCTTAATATATTTTGATTGATTGATGAATGTCCCACTTTTTGCTTGCTTAATTTGCAATCTGAGAAAGAATATAAGTTCTCCCATCATGCTCGTCTCAAATTCTTCCTGCATAGTCTTAGCAAAAACTTGACACATATTTTCATTAGTAGCACCGAATATTATATCATCAACATAAATCTGAATCAAAAGAATATCATCATTTTCATATTTAATGATGATAAATCTCGTACCAAGTTCTAGGAGCTTGTTTAAGTCCATATAGTACTTTTGTGAGTTTGAAAACATGATTTGGGAAAATATGATTTTCAAAACCTGAAGGTTGCTCAACATATACCTCTTCATTTATAAAACCATTTAAGAAAGCACTTTTAACATCCATTTGAAAAAGTTTGAAATCTTTATAACAAGCATATGCAAGTAGTATTCGAATAGCTTCTAATCTTGCGACTGGTGCATATGTCTCATCATAATCGATTCATTCTTCTTGATTAAAACCTTGGGCTACAAGTCGAGCCTTATTTTTAGTAATGACTTCGGACTCATCTTTCTTGTTTCTGAAAACCCATTTTGTTCCAATAATAGTATAATTTTTGGGTCCAGGAACAAGTGTCCAAACATCATTTCTTTCAAATTGATTCAACTCTTCTTACATAGCTAGAATCCAAAATTCATCAAGAAGTGCGTCATCAATATTTTTGGATTCAATTTGAGATAGAAAAGCAGTATGATTGCAAATATTTCTAAAAGATGATCGAGTACTTACACCTCGTGAAGGTTCTCCCAAAATTTGTTCCACTGGTTGATGTTTCACAAATTTCCACTGTTTGGTTGCATCTTGTATTAAATTTTGATGATCTTTCCTGGTGGCTCCATGTTGAACTTCCTCTATTGTTTTCTCTTTGTTGAGATTGAGACTTTCCATGTTATTTATACCTCCTGTTTCTTTATCAATAGATTTCTTGGAGAGTGGAGAATTAGATTCATCAAATACTACATGCATAGATTCTTGTACAGTCAAAGTTTTTTTATTGAATACTCTTTAAGTTTTACTATTAATAGAATACTCGAGAAAGATACCTTCATCAGATTTTGCATCAAACTTGCCTAAATTATCCCTGTCATTCAAAATAAAACATTTGCATCCAAATACATGAAAGTAACCAATGTTGGGCTTTTTCTTATTCCAAAGCTCATAGGGGGTTTTATCTAACTTAGACATTAGCATAACTCTATTTATAACATAACATGCAGTACTTACCGCTTCGGCCCAAAAATAACTAGGCAAGTTGTTCTCATTGAGCATTGTTCTTGCCATCTCTTGAAGAGATCTATTTTTCCTCTCTACTACCCCATTTTGTTGAGGAGTTTGAGGAGCAGAAAAATTATGCACAAAACCATTTTCATCACAAAATGTTTCAATATTTTTATTAACAAACTCTTTTCCCCTATCACTTCGGATACTTGAAATAATATAGCCATTTTCATTTTGAATTCTCTTGCATAACTTGGTAAAGGCATTATGTGCCTCATCTTCATGAGCAAGAAAGATGACCCAAGTATATCTAGAGAAATCATCAACAATAACAAATGCATAATATTTTTCTCCTAGACTTGCAACTCTATTTGGTCCAAAAAGATCCATGTGTATCAGTTGCAATGGTCTAGTAGTGGAAATATGTTTCTTAGTTTTAAAAGAAGTTTTTGTTTGTTTACCAAATTGACATGCATCACAAATTTTGTCTTTAAGAAAATTTATTTTTGGTAAACCTCTCACAAGATCACTTTTTGAAAGTTTGGAAATAAGTTCCATGTTGGCATGACCTAATCTTCTATGCCATAACCAACTAGTTTCATTTTGAACTGAAAAACAACTAGCATCTTGTGAGGTAATTTCTTCAAAATCGATTGTATAAACATTATTGTTTCTAAAAGCAATAAAACAAATATTACAATCATGATCATTCAAAATAATGCACTTATCTATTTTGAAAGTAACTGTAAATCCTTTATCACATAATTGACTTATACTCAAAAGATTATGTTTTAGACCTTCAACAAATAGAACATCTTCAATTATGAGAGAAGATTCATTACCAATTTTACCTATTCCCACGATCTTCCATTTCGAGTTGTCTCCAAATGTCACGTGTCCTTCTTCTTTAGATCTAAGATAAAAGAATTTAGTCTTGTCTCCCGTCATGTGTCTTGAACATCCACTATCTAAAAATCACTTGTTTTTGCTTGTGGATGTCTTCATGCATACCTATAAAAACAATTAAAATGATTTTTCTTGGTACCCAAGTTCTTTGGGTCCTTTATTTATTAGTATTAGAAGAAACAAGATTTTTAGGTACCCATATGACCCTAACAATCACTGTATGATTTCTTGTAATAGGACAAGTATGATAATTATGACCATTTCTATTACAGAAATTGCAAATAGCATGTGACATATATGAAGAACTTGAATGATTATAATAATATCTTTTTTTGACAAAATTATTTTTATGAAAAGAATTTTGATTATTGGTTTTTGATATAGAAGGATTATCAAAGAAATTTTTATAAGGTTTGTATTTTTGTTTTGGCATATATCCCAAGCCTGCCTTGTCAAAAACACATCTTTGACTACCAAGAAGTTTTTCAAAATTTCTTTTTCCATTCGTAAAGTTTTCAACAATATTTTCTAAATCGGTTTTCTTCTTATTCAATTCAAGATTTTCATCTTTCAAAATGATACTTTCTTTTCTTAAAATTTCAATTTTGTTTGTTAAAGAAGAATTTTTCTTTTTCAAAGCAGTATACTTGATACCCAATTTTTCAAATTCCTCATATACCTCTTCTAAAATATTTTACAATTCTTCATATGAAGGATCTTCAATATTATCAAGATTTGTTACCTCAATGTCATCTTTAGCCATAAGACAAAGATTTGCTAATTCTCCATTGCTTGCTTAACTATCTGAACTACTTGAATCATCATCCCATGTAGCTTTCATTGTTTTCTTGTCCTTGTTTCGATCTTTCTTTAGCAGAGGACAATCTGGTTTGATATGATCAGGCTTATTGCATTTATAACAAATTAAAGTGTCATTTTTACCTGAATCTTTCTTGGAAAACTTTTTGAAAGATTTCTTTGGAGGAGTTCTATTTTTCTTCAAGAACCTCTGAATTCTTCTTGTTATCATCGCAACTTCTTCATCTTTATCTTCATTTTCCTCATCTTCATCACTTTCACTTTCATGAGGAACAGCTTTAAGTACTAAGCTCTTCTTTGGCTTTCCTTCTTCTTCTCCTCTTTTCAATGTGTACTCATAGGTGATAAGTGACCCGATGAGTTCATTGACTTCGAGTTTCTTGAGGTCTCTAGCTTCAAGAATCGCTGTAACTTTTGATTCCCAACGTTTTGGTAAAGAGTTAAGAATTTTTCTTACTATCTCCACCTTGGAATAAACTTTGCCAAGAGCTGTTAAGCTGTTTATGATGTTAGTAAAACGAGTGTGCATACTAGAAATAGATTCATCATCATTCATCTTAAACATTTCATATTCATGAGTAAGAATATAAATTTTTGATTCATTGACTTGCGAAGTTCCTTCATAAGTTACTTCCAAGTTATCCCAAATTTCCTTTGCTGTAGTGCAATTCATTATTCTATTAAACTCATTTCCATTAAGAGTATTATATAATAAATTCATAGCAGTTAAATTTAAAGTATAAAGTCTATCGTCTTCATTATCAAACTCTTCTTCTTCCTTTTTGACCTTTACTCCATCAACCACTTTTGTTGGAATATAAGGTCCATTTACAATACATTTCTAGATTTCTCTACCTTGAGCCTGAAAAAATATTCTCATTCTAACTTTCCAAAATGAGTAATTATCTCCACAAAAGAGTGGAGGCCGATTGCTAGATTGACCTTCACCAAATGAAGCTGCAATGTTAGCCATACGATCTTAACTCAAAAGATAGTTAATCTTATAATAGAGCTCTTAGCTCTGATACCAATTGTTGCCCAGATGACTAACACAAGAGGGGGGGTGAATTGAGTTATATTTAAAAAAAATAACAATTATAAATCAAATATACAATATAAAATTTAAACAAAATGCGAAACAGTAATAAATATAAAGAGTAAGGATAAAAGAGAAGCAAACTCAGTATGTTAACAAGGTTTGGCCCCACTGCCTACGTCCTCGCCCCAAGCTACCCCTTGAGGATCCCCAAATTCACTATTCAACCTCCTTCAGGTGGAGATAGAAATCTATTACACCTTTGAACAACACCGTTATAAAGGATCCGTGTAGAACACCCTCTACACTTGCCTTGAGAACCTTACACGTGGTGATTCAACTATTCCCCGTATAGAATACTTTCTACACGCATAAGGGTTATACACACCATTTTTTTGATACAAAAGCTGATAGTGGGTAGGTTATCAGAAAACACTCCTCAATGAGTGAAATAAGAACAATACAGCGCAAACTATATCTCTCAAAATGAACAAGGATTAAGGCTCAATGCTTAGAGAAGAGAGAATGAAAGTTTTGAATGAATGTTGTATGCTCTGGATGTTGTAAATGTGAAGCTCTCAAATGATCTATTTATAGGCATATGAGACTTCATATTCAAATTTAAAAAGATGCACATGTCAAAGACAACATCATTCACTTTTTCAAAAAATTCAAATAAAAGGTTCTTCTTTTTCAATTGTCAAAGACAACATTATTCACTTTTTCAAAAAAATCAAACCTAATCTTTTACTTTTGGCATATGACAAAATGAGCACACTTTCCTTTTCAAAAAATTCAAACCTAATCTTTTACTTTTTGCATATGACAAAAGGAGCACACTTTCCTTTTCAAAAAATTCAAACCTAATCTTTTACTTTTTGTATATGACAAAATGAGTACATTTTACTTTTCAAATTTTTCAAACAAAAACATCTACCTTTTGTATAAGTCAAAAAAAAAATCAATCACTTTTGAAAATATTCAAATAAAACATGCACATGTGAAAGATGACAATCAATCATCTTTAATATTTTCAAAGTTCAACCCTTTAATCAAGGCATGCACATGTAAAAGATGACAATCAATCATCTTTCAAAATTTTCAAATTTAATTTTCAAAAATATTCATGCACATGTGGAAAATGTATTTTAATGCTTTATGATAAAATATTAATTTTGAGCATTAATCCTAATTTTGAATTTTGAAGAGATTTACAATATTACTCTATAATTTTAATGTGAACTTGTTCCCTTCTTGCTTATGCTTGTTTCCTTGATGTGCTTGACTCCATTGTGTAGACAACTTGAGTTTGAGACTTCTTTATTCTTTGAATTCATTTGTTATCATCAAAATCCATGTGTAAATATATAATTACACAAAACTTGAAATCTTGGGTTCAACAGATAGCAAATCACAAGATTAAAAATCATCTAATCAATGGCCAGTTAATTAGAAGCAATAAACTTAGAATAAATCAGATAAACAAAGAGAGAATTGCCTTAAATTAGCATAGACAATCAAGCATAGTTCAGAAATAGGTTACATCGTTTTCCTAGAATAAATAAAATTTAGCTCATGCTAGAAATGGAATTCAACATAAACGAATTCACCATAATTATTCTGAGAATATTGGAAGAAAATAAACGCCGAAAAATACTCCTCGCAGTCGCAACTCGTCTTCAAAAACTCAAGGAAATGATTCAATGCTTTTCTCTCGTCTGTGCTCGTGTATGATTCCAATGTACGTACAATATATGGAATTCCCTCTCCAAAACAGATGAATTGAATCCTTTTAGCTGTGTTTTTCTGTCCCAAAAAGTGTTCTTCAGTCAACAACCACGGCCATAGAGTGAAAAATTCCTTTTATATGGTGTGACGATGAAAAACCCTAAATCTGTCAAATTACGATGTTCGCTCGAGCGGGGTGTCGAGCGCTCATCGAGCATTCGACTCTGCCTGATTTTGCTCTAGCGTCCTATCGAGGACACGTCGAGCATTCGACTCTGCCTGATTTCGCTCGAGAGGCCAAAAGCCTCCGCTCGAGCGATCTTTGTTTTCCTGCAACCCGCTCGAGCTCGCTGTCGAGCGGAAGTCGAGCGTTTGAATCTGCCTAAATTCGCTCGAGCGGCCAAAAGCCTCCGCTCGAGCAATCTTGTAAAATCTACAATACGAAATTTTGCAAGTCATCAATTAGTATAAAACATCCAATATGTTAGTTCAAAGAGGTCGATTAAAATGTTTATGTTTTTCTGTTATTTGAACTATTTTTTAATATGAATATGAGACTGTAAAAAATGGCCAATTTGAAGTACAAAATGGTCTAAAAGTCCTGGCAACAGAGGCATGCATGAGAGAACAAAACATTGGCTTAGGAAAAATGGTAAGGGCATTGTGTTCAGCCTGTGCCTACCAGTTGATTTACTATATGCTCCCATACTTAAGGCTGAATTCTAGCCTGTGCCTACCAGTTTATTTGTAGCTCATTCTGTGTTTAAAGGCATCACTAATGTATAGTTTACTAGCTGATCATCCATCCAATCTAATCTAATATGTCTTTAGAGACATCTAATCTAATCTCACTAATAAATTACAGTCTCATATTCTAATAAATTGTAAGCTGAATTTTTATACTGTTTTTCTATCTATGGAAAACTTGGTTTCCATATATTAGTTGAATTTGATAGGCCTTAAATAGAGCTTGTGTATCTACTGTTTTTCTATTTTTTTATACTGTTTTGCTGTAAACTGTCTTGCTGGACCTTTTTTAATGCAAAATACGTTGTATGTGCTGCTGTTTTTCTATTTTTGTTCTTTTTTTTTGGATCTGTTTTGCAGTCATTTATTTATACGATTTTTCTGTTTTTGTTATACAATTTTTCTATAAACTGTTCTGTCTTGTTTAGCTATTATATTTTTCAATTGCAGTCATTTTTTAGAAGAATTACCTTGTTTATTGTGATGAATTTGGTTGTGTCTGACAACTTAATAATTGTAATTTTTAAAGGATGGACAATCTTTTGGAGGAGGACCCATTCTTCACCACTCTCTTACAAAATGGAGGAGAAGGTCCTATTACCACTCCAACATTCACACCCCATTCTAATACTTTGGTCAGCCCAACTCCTCTTCAAAGTGAAAAGAGGCCTCCAACAAAAAAAGTTCAAAGAGGAGTTTTTTTCACTGTTGAGGAGGATAATGTACTTGTCTCTGGTTGACTCAACATTAGTATTGATGCCATTTGGAGAACTGATCAGAAATCCACTCAAATGTGGGAGCGGATTTCTAATTTTTATCACGAATATAAGAAACCACATAATGTGAACCGTTCGGTTGGGTCATTGATCAATCGTTGGTCCATGATCCAAAAATGCACAAATAAGTTTTGTGCATATCTAGCACAAGTTGAGTCATTGCACCCGAGTGGTGCGACCGAGCAAGATAAGGTATGTACTATTTTCCTTTAATAATGTGGTCTATTTATGTAAGATTTATTCTTTGACAATATTTCTTAAACTTTTTTTCAGATTGAAAGAGCAAAGATATTGTACAAAGAGATGGAACGAGGGAACTTCACATTAGAGCATTCTTGGAATCTTTTGAGGCACCAACTCAAATGGCATCAACACATGAATATGCTGAATACGAGGAGAAAGCCACATGATAGACAGCCTTCCAATGAGCAGTCAAGTGAAGTTTTGGGCGATGTTGTGGAGGAGAATGTTGAAAGGTCTGCTGGAAAAAAGGCTGAAAAGGAAAGCTTGAAGAAGCGGAAGGCACAAGAATCATCTGATGCTGAGTTCAACATGGCATTAGGAGCAATGACTGAGGATAGACGATTGTTCATGGCGGAGAGAAGAGAATGGCAGACGAAGGTTGATCGCGATAGAGGTGCACAACTAGATCTTGATAAAAGAAAGTTTGATGCTGAGATGATGAGCAATGATCTTTCTGGTATGAATGCCATGCAGCAAGCCTACTTTCGTAAAGTTAAAAAAAAAATTTTGGGAAGAGTCAATGAGTGATTCAGATGGTATATCCGAATGACCTATGCATTTCCAGCTTCTAGTGGCTGCTTAGCCACAAGACTTCTTGAGGAAGCATGTGGCTGGGCAGCCACTATGAATGGATTTTATTCTATTTTTTTTAATGAAAATGTTTGAAAAATCTGAATGTTAGTTTAGTTTTTGGCACTGTTTGTGGATAGAAAATCTGTGAAGTACCCATCTTTTTGGAAGTGTTTGTGGAACTGTTTGTATGTGATGCAACTTGTATTTGCTGGAAGTATTTGGCGAATGGAAGTTGTATTCTTAAACTTTTCTCTTGGATCTGTTTGTGGACATTAAAATGATAATGGTAGTTGTTTATGGTGTCATTTAGTTAGGCTGATTTTGTACGCTGTTATGTTGATGTTTTGAGGCTGTATTTTTTATACGAGAGAAGTTGAATTTGTGTAGGTTTTAGTAGCTCCAGATGTTGCAGCTGTATAGTTTAACTTAATAGTATAGTTGTTGTAGGTTTTATTAGCTCCAGATGTTGCAGCTGTATAGTTTAACTTAATAGTATAGTTTGTGTAGGTTTTATTAGATCCATACGAGATGTATGGGTGATATTGTGTACCAGTTTAAGAAGCTGAATTTGTAGAGATGTGTAGAGATAAATCTAGCTTTTAAGAAGCTGGTTTTATATGAGATGTGTAGCTTTTAAGAAGCTGAATTTGTGTAGCTTTTAAGAAGATGTTGTAGCTGTATACGAGATTTAATTACTATATAATTATTTCTGATACTGCCTTCAATATAAATATATCCATATAAGTTAATAAAAGGCACAATATATACTGCCTTCAATATAAATATATATATCCAAAAAAAGTTAATAAAATGCACAATATATACTGCCTTCAATATAAATAAATATATATATATATCCATATAAGTTAATAAAAGGCACAAGTGATACTGCCTTCAATTAAACAAACTAGTGATAGGTTCTCAACATTAAAATAATAAAAAGGAAGTCATAAAAAGAAGCTGAATTTTAATGAGCACTACAATACACCATAAGGATGTTGGCTATTCAAGAAATCCATATTATGCTCGGCCATGCATATTCCATAAGTGCTCAATAAGGTTGACTTGGAGTTGAGAATGAGTGCCTCTATCTCTAATACGATGATGTTGGGCAATGAACTCCATGAATTCAGGTATATTATCGTGTGAAATTGGCTCGGATGGAGTATCATCATTAGCTTCATAATTGAATTGATCAGTCCCGAGATATAGATGACGTTCATCTTCAACAATCATATTGTGCAAGATAATGCATGCGTACATGATATCTTTTAGAACTTCAGGTTGGAAATACCTTGCAGGTCCATGCACAATTGTAAATCTAGATTGGAGTACTCCGAACGCACGTTCCACATCTTTCCTTGCAGACTCCTGGCAAGTAGCAAAATGTTTTTTCTTTTTCCCATGTGGAGCAGGAATTGTTTTTACTAATGTTGCCCACGAATGATATATACCATCAGCAAGATAATATCCCATTGTGTACTCGTGACCATTGATAGTATAGTTGTATGGAGGAGCACGACCTTCGGCCAACGCAGCAAAAACAGAAGATCGATCAAGTACGTTGATGTCGTTATGAGACCCAGGTAAACCAAAAAAAGCATGCCATATCCAAAGATCATAAGAGGCAACAACTTCCAAAATAATAGTTGGTTCATTTACGTGACCAGAGTACATACCTTTCCAAGCACTAGGACAATTCTTCCATTTCTAGTGCATGCAATCAATGCTACCCAACATTCCTGGAAATCCACGCCTTTGTCCAACTTCTAGTAACCTTGCTATATCATTGCTAGTTGGAGACCTCAAGTACTCACCCCCAAAGATTGACACGATCGACTTTACAAATTTCTTCACACTCAACCGTGCAGTACTTTCTCCAATTCTTACATACTCATCCATAAGATCTGCTGTTACCCCATATGCGAGCATCCTAATTGCCGCGGTCATCTTTTGAAGGGAAGACAATCCAAGCCTACCACTGGCGTCTCTCTTTTGGACAAAATAATCATCATGAGTCTCAACTGCAGAATGCATTCATAAAAAAAGATTACGATTCATTCGAAATCGCCTCCTAAAAACGTTTGGCGGATATATTGGCGGTTGAGCAAAGTAATCATTCCAAAGGCGTTCATGACCTTCCAATGGATTGCGTCAGATGAACATACGAGGTTGAGAATTAGGACGACGTGAAGAAGATGCTCCGAGAGTTTCATGTCTTTGTCTATGTAGGGCCATTGCTTCTATCATAAGATCCTCATGATCGAAATAATCTTCATCTAACATATAAAGAGTATTGCTATAGGGATCCATAGGGAACTAAGAGAAAAAAATGCGAAGAATTGGAAGAAGAAATATTGGTTTTTGATGAGTGGGAAGTAGTTCAAGAATGGATATATTTATAGGGTTTAATCCAAGACTATTAGCTACATCTAAAAAACTTGGCAAAGGAAGGATGGTTAGCTACATCTACAAGTTGGTTTGAAGAATTATGGATATGAATGTTGAGTATTGTGTATGGTGGAATGAATGTGTTTGATCAAGGATAGAATTGTAGATGTAAAGTTTAGGTAGAGAAGAAGGGTGGTTTGTAGTTAGTTTCAAACATAATATTTTATCTTGGATGAACAAATTGTATATGTGTTTATTGTTCCTTAAATTATTATATATTTGATTGTTAGGTAAAAGAAGGATTGGCAAAATGTGTTTGTTGGTAATTAGGTTGAGAAAAAAAATTAATTGGAAATCAATAATTTAAATATCAAATTAAATTATTAATGTACATATAGTAGGTTTAATTGCAAAATATGAAGAAAAAAATTATTATTAAAAATATAATATTATATTATTATTTTGATGAATCTAATGGCTAATCCAATGTGAGATTATGGATAGGAAGATTTTAGAATTATGGAAAACTTGTACTTTTCATCAAAATTTGAAGATGGCTTTGATGAAGCCAATGTGGATGCTCCATAAGCATAACTATGGTAAACATGAACATGCATTGTATGGAACCGTATTTTTCACCCATCCAGATTCCTTTTCAAAATTTAGTAAATTTAATGGCTTCATAACAAACTTTCTTTCATCATACTTCATGCGTAGTTGCTTAGTTGTACATATGGTTAGCTCACAATTCCCTATAGACCGCATGTACTTATTGGTTATCTTCACCACATGTGACGTTACTTGTCGTGTGGCTTCATTTCAAGAATTACTTAGATAGTGTGAAATGGCCTTCATTATGAGTATTCTAGCGCATCCACCATCGAGAATGCTCCTACCTTCGCTTCGGGACTGTTACTATCTCATCCGAAGTCGTTAATTATTTTTCATCAATCCAAGAGACACCGCTCAATTTTTAATTACTCCAGAGTGAACAGAGGAGTTCCACTAAGATAATCCTTCATCCTAGCATTGGGGTCATGACAAAATCATTTTTAATGCATGACGTGCATTTCTTTGCAGGGACATGTGATAATGACATTTAGTCATGGCATGACATGTATGTAACTTATCGTCAACGAATGCATATACATAAATCGTAAAGCATTTATACATCATATTTATTTTATCGAAGAGTAAGTTAGAAGTTAACTTACAAATTCTTTGCCTAAATTAGGGTTGCCATGCTGCAAAGAGTGATCCTAAAAGTTAGGACTTCTTCAAATATCATATAAAGAAGTATCGAGACTCTAAAATTACAAATCAGCCCCTTAACTATATAAAATTACAAAATGTCCATTAAAATTCCAACGTTCGCAAATGGAACCCAGAGCTTATGAAACTTGACATGCATCATCGTAAGACTTCTATATTAAACTCATTTCTATCCTCAAATAGTGATATTCACACATTTCACCAAAGTAATTGATCAAAACCGATAATCTTAAATTAGTCAAAATTGCTTGATGCATTTAAGCCTAATTCAACATAGAGAAAGTCGAAACATTACTAGCTTATTTTCTAAAAGAGAATTTAAATGTACACTTACTCCCTTGATTCATACTCTTCCCATTCAGATTCAAAGGACACACCAACAAGCACATTTATATGAGCATTGCTACCTTAAAATTGAAACCTAGTCATATTAATCTTACTCCTTTTTGTGCTCTTAGTAAATAAATAATCCATGCTATTAGAACTCTAACTATAAATATGTTCAAAATGCTTTCTTGAAGAAGGTAACCCTTCATTAATTCTTTAACCGAAATACCTTTGGAAAGAAACCATAGATACAAACATAAAACTTGGAGCCAAAACATGCTTTGACAAGCTTGCTCCTTTGATTTACAATCTTATGCATCTTGATGGTTTTTCTTAGACATATGGACTATACGCTTCATTTACAAACCGGATCTAAGTCTTCAAATATCATATCATGCATGGGCATCCTTTCTCTATAAAAATTAACTGAAAAATTTCCATGTGCAATAACAAAGCTCCAACCAAAACAGGCATGGGCTTAGATGACATTCTAACTTTTATTCCCCAAATCTTACACAAAAATCATAAATATTAAATGATAGACCTCATAGATGCATCCAAGCAAGGATCTGAGCACAACACAAATCGTGAAAAACCCAATTCCCATCTGATTCAAACCGAAACTAACAAGTCTGACACTATCAAGCTATTCTCCTCCTGAAAAAGATCTTCATTCAAACACTAACATGGCCTTCTAATAGGAAAAGAATATCACCTACAAAGTTGAAGAGCTCGAGCTCACAAATGAAGACTCTCCATCACAAGCTCACTAACTCCTCTTTCTCGGTTTTACAACAAATAGAAGGTTTGGCTTGATGTCTCAAACTATGTGTAGCTGTTTGGAAGAAAAGAAGGAAGAAGACAACCACACTTTAGAGCTCTCGGTTTCTACATTGTTAAATGAAAGAATAAGCACAGGTCCTCAAGTCATAAATCGCCCGTTACACCTCTCGTTTTAGCTTTTTGTTGCACAATGGTTAACCACCAAAATCCCTCATGATTAAGCTCATATTAGAGTAATCTTAGGGGTGTATACCTACCTTTGAATGCTGGAAAAGGGGCGTGAGCTGCAGCAGGGAGGTGATAGAAAATAGGCTGGAAGAGGTGCCCGGTTTCAATCTTAGTGACCAATGTGTGACCTTGGATTCCAATGATATTAATGAGCAGAAGTTAAGTAAAACAATTAACCATACTGCATGAACCCTATTGGTGGTAAGGGAAGGCATGCTGCAGTAGAAAAGAGAGGTGTAAAAAACACTATTATACCCGACCGGCTCCCAGCTTCTCTCTTGTTAATTTTATTAGAATCCATCCGTATCTTCTTATTAGTGATAGGTGTAAAATAGTAAAAAACACCCGTCCGGCTCCTAGCACCTCACTTCTTGTAATCACTAACTAGGTCTTAGTTCCTAATAATTGCCTAACTATAGAATTTAGAATCTGACGCAAAATGTAGGAGTTCTATTGGTGAGGAGGGGCGTCACGTATTCGGAACCACAAAGATCATTATCCAGCTAGCTTTGGGCAAGGGCCTTAATTAATGAGGTAGCAAAGTGGGCTGCCATGTGTCAAGTCCGGATTGAGGCATTTGGTGCCACATCATCACAAAAATTTTTCTGTCTAAAAATTTTTAAAAAGGAAAATTCTTCTTATCATTCTCACACTTCACACACCACATTTATTTTAATTTTTTTTTTATTTTTTCTATAATAAATATATAGTATGTGGATGACAAATAGAATAATTCAATTAATTTAATAAGAATAAAATGAAATAAAAAATAAAAATAATATTTTAATATATAAAATATGTGATATAGGATGATGTGTAACATTCCTCTTCTAAAAATTCTAACTAAAACAATGCTACTGGTTTTTTTCACATTGTACCTCTAATAATTCCAATAAGTTAGCCAACCTAAAAGGTCACAATGAATTCTCGGCCCAAAATTTCGCCCAACCCGTGACCTCCGTGGTTTAATATTCACATTTAATTTTTCTAGATTCCTACTTTTCCTTCAAATCTATTAATAATAAAAAAATATTTTACAATTTAACATATCACTTCAAATCAATTAAGACTGTAAATTAATTTTTCTTTTCTAATTCTTTTGTAAACTAAGAATTTCCATTAATAAACTATGCACAGACAAAGCCATGCCCTTAGAATATCAGAACATGTAGATGTGGTGGGCTATTCCTTGTTAATGGAGGATCCATGGGTGGGGTAAGACTCAAGAGAAGCGAATATTTACCTTCTTGATATTGTAATATGACAAACACATTTTTCCTTGATCACATCTGTGACTGCTTTACTAGATTTGTATCCACACCAGAGAGAAAAAGAAAAAGAAAATGAAAGAGAGACATCAGGGATATATTACAAGTCCTTTTATGCTCTAGCTTTAAGACATCACATGATAAGCTTAGCCCAGTGATTTTAAGAAGTTATCCACCTCAGCATTACTGCCTCGTGACAAGAATTTCATACAAATCGGTGGCTTGACCCCAGCCAGAGCAAGGATAGAAGCAGGCAAAGTCCATATCCCATCCCCACAGATCAAACCAGATGCTACTGCAGGGCCAAAAGCATCTGCCTTGCTCTTGTTTATCTTCTCCCAGATGAACAGTATTAAGCTTCCAACACACATGTCAATGGCAAAATATGGTCCTAAGTAGAAGGGTATTGCCATTGCCATTGGAAGTGGAATGTACCGTGACCACTTCTTATCCACTCTATCTCTTACCAAATTTATCAGAATGGCTGCACCAAAGAACACGAAACAGAGGAGAAGGCAATTCTTTGGTAGACTTGAAAAGCCCTCGACCCCCACAATAGCGATGTTACGGAATACAATAGCATTTGGTGCAGCATATTCACTTCCAGGAACTCCAATGTCTTGAAAAGCATTGTAAAAGAGCCAAAACACAGAAGGCGCAATTACACAACCCATTGATGTGCCAATTAGTTGACTCACAAACATGGCACGCGGTGAAGCCAGTGTTAAGTAACCAGTCTTAAAATCCTGCATTAGGTCAGAGGCCGTTGAGACGATGTTCATCATAACTCCACAAGCTGCTAGGCCTACAAGTACTCCACCAAGTGAAGCACCAGCCCATGCTCCGATGGTAAAGATGGCCAGGTTTCCATAGGTGGATGCAAGGGACCAATCAGTAAGCCCACAACCATAAGCATTACAGAAAGCCAATGCGGGTGCAAATATATAGATGACCAATATGTAATACCATTTGAGTTGATGAAAGATATGTGGAAGGGTGCCTATAGAGATTGCAGCAATAGCAACATAACCTCCAATGGCAAACCATGTGGGAATTTGATCTTTGAGAAAGAGTTGGCTACGACGCTTGTCATCATATGAGAGCTGAGAGCTCGTAGGTGAAGAATGGTTTGCAACAGGGAGTTCAGAGCTCAATTTTTTGGTCAGGAGCTGATGAGACAAGCCTAAGATGGTTTGACTTAGAACCTTGAGAAAGTTATATAAACCATCACCCAGGATCAAGGCTATGGCAATAAAGACCTGAAAAAAGGATATAAATTAAGTTTTCAATATTTTGAAAAGTGTTGACAAGGAATGAAAATCTAGAGGTGGTAGTGGTACAGCTGTCTCATTTAGTGGGAACTTACCTTGTAAGCTTGAAGACCAAACATGCTATCTGATTTGAGGTTTGCAGGATACCAGTCACCCTTCCTATTTTCTATGAGAGGCCACATCAGACCCCAAGAAAGAATCCCTCCCACCAGCACTGATACATTTATGATATAGGGGCAAATCATTCCGACGCCAACATATGCTGTGGAGAAATCAAAATAAAATCTGGGTAATAATCATATTTCCACATTAGCCAAAACATTCATAAATGAGAGTAGGGTTTAGTTGAGCAAAATGCTTATGAAATGAAAATTTTTCTTTGCATCAAGTAAAACAAAGTTTTACTAAGAGGAAAGAAAAAAAATGATTCTAGGTGTACCTATACTTATATGCCTCGAGCCCTAATGAAGGGAAGTATAAAAATCCACAGTTGTCTCCAGCATGGTAGAACCATTGAAAGAAACCCCATAAAAAGCTGAAGGTGAAAAATTTTCCCAACGCTCTCACTTGTTTCCTATAAAGTAGAATAAAAGACGACAGCTTTTATAATTTCCATAGGGTCAAGCTTTACCAGAAGCCGTAAGTGTCAGGGTGCCTTACTTTGCTAATTTTGCTCCATGAGGAGTGTGGAAGCTGTTGATGAGATAAGCAGTGGCAGTACCGCTGGGATACGTCAGTTTGAAGTCTATGATCATAATCTGAAACCAAAATAAACAATATCATTATAGAATGGGAATATGATAAGGTTTTTTTCTGTTCAATGAATTATTTATGTTCACTTTTCACCCCCACCCCCACAAGCATAACATATATTCACATTTCACAGGATAAGCATAAATATGCTGCCACATACCCTTCGGAGAGGCACCACCGAGAAGAGTCCTAGAAAGCTGACAACAAAGAGAAAGCCGATGATCCATCCTAATGACGGGTTTTTGAAATCATGAGTATTTGATGATTGTTTGGAAATGCTTTCACTCATTCCTAAGAGGTAATTTCCAAAGCCTCCTGTTATTACAAATCAATTAAAAGATGTAGTTTTCAGTCTGCAAGTTAAAGTTATTAGTTAGAGGAAAACAATATTACTTCTAGAGTACAGAAAATGAATTTTACCAATGAGATATGGTTGTAAACTTCTAGATTACTCATCAAAACTCAGAATCTTTGTGCAACACACTCAAACTAGGTCATCCATACTCTAGTTTTCAGATATTTTGGAAAACTCGACATATTGTGAAGGAAAGATTTTAATATGTCCATAATCCCAATGCATTCATGTTAACACAAATATGTGTATATATATGTATAATAATTCATCACAAATCAGACTGGTTATTGACACTTAACAATAAATTGTACCAATAAGGATCATGGACTTGAGTGGATATAGCACTCTGATGGAACCTAAGAAAAAGTGACCACCAACTGCCTCAGAAAATCAACTGAGCTAGTTTTATTGCAATTATTGGATGAACAGACCTTTTGTTTTGTTTTGTTTGTTTTTTTTTTTTTTTTTTTTTTTTTTTTTTTTTATAAATTTCTGTCGCTCAATGTGATCAAGTCTTAGCAGATGAAACTTGTATAGGAAGCAGGGTATGTTAATTAAAGCTCTAATCTCAATTTTCCCAAAACGAACAGAGCTGAAACATCCCACTGATATAGTTTATTAGCTTCATTTAGACCTTTACTTTTATTGGTCCCGTCGGACAACTTGCAGCTTGTTCTCTACTCGAGTTGCTTGGTTAGGGTAAAAAAAAAACACAAAAAGTCTAATCTTTGGGTGAATTGATAATGTAATAGAGCCAAGCCGCTTGAAATCTACACTGATGGGCACTATTTTAGGTTTTTTTATTTTATTTTTATTTTTATTTTTTTTTAAATTTTTTTAATTCAATTAATTGCTAAGAATTGCGACTTAAATTTGAATTTAGAACAATCTAAATATATATAATTCTTAATTTTTTATTTTTTTTTAGATAGAAAAATTCTTAAAATTTTTAAAGATATGATAAATACAGATTTCTTTTAATTAAAGGGGCTGAAAATTTGATCTTTTAAGTCAAGGGTTTGGCCAACAAATTCAGAGAGGCCATATGATTAACAGTTCCCTTAACCAAGATTGAGAAATTAGCACCTATTCAATTGATTACTCGCTATTTCAGAATTAATGTTCAGACCGTTCTAATGTTCAAACGCTTCTAACAATTCCATTATATTTATCAATAAAAAATTCTAAAATTACATTCAAATAATGGAGATGAAGCGACGAAGTAATGAACCAGAGAGATGAGTAAAATGAGTGCAGGGGGACTCATACCACTAAAGGCAATGCCAGAAGAAGCCACAACACAGGTCTGGATGACAGTATTTTCCTGCCGGGTGAAAGGCTGCTTCAACAAGCCAGATTTCTGAAGCAACCTGGTCCATGTCCTGACGAAGAAGAACCCCAAGAGACCAGCAGAGACATTGAGGGAAGGTATAATACCTGTGGTGAGGTTGAGCTTCATCACTATAAAGGTGAACAGTATGCTCAGGAAGAAGCTCACCACGAAGGCTCTCATGGTCAGCTGCTTCCTCCATGACGGAACCTCTTGATCTTCAAACAATCGCTCCACCGATATCTCCCCTACTTCTTGTTTGAGCTTCTTGTCCCCCGGATCACCATTATGTTCATCTTCCGGATCAACAACATTCTCCACCTTGTCCTCAACCTCATTCCGACCCATTATCTTCTCCTCTTGCTAAAGATAAATGGTTCTAAATCTCTAGGAAGTGCTTTATAATGGGGATTTTTCCACTTCTAAGCTGGATTTAGGCTGTGTGGCTAGTATTTATTATTATTTAATATTTTTCGTGCCGAAGGGAGTCAATAATTGATCGAGGTCGTAATCACGTCTAGCGCGATCGGGAAAAGTCTCGGAAAACTTAGCAGTGTGGGGACGAAAAAGGGATCCAAAATTCCAAATTCCAAATTCCAAATTCCTATCACATCGAGAGCATGCGTGAAGGAGTGTATGAAAGTATAATCGATGACACTGAAAAATGCTATTTGCACACGCGGAAGGGAACACCCCGCGTACACGGACACGCCTTTTGATAAAAAAATCATTTTTTTCTTGCTTCTTTCCATTTGGTTCTCCTGTCTCTCCCTCTATTTCGTCTTTAGCTTTTCAATCTCCATTCGTCTTTTCCCAGAAATCGAAGCCCCACGAAATTGAAGAAAAGTAGAGCTAAGCGTGAGTACATCTTCATGGGAGGAGAAAAGTAGAGCTTTGGTTTCTGTAGTCGTCTTCATCAGAGGAGGGAGCAAACCGAGTGGGTCTTGTGGTCGTCTTCGTGGGTGGAGGGAGTAAACTAAGTGGGTCTTTGTGGATTTCAAGTGGGCATCTTCGTGGGAGGAGAAAAAGCAGAGGCTTTTGGCATTCTCTGATTGAGAACGAAATGTGGTGAAGACGAAGAGCATTCGAGGACATAGTCAAACTCGCACAGGAAATAAGTGAAAATAATACCGAACAGGAAATAAGTGAAAACAATACAGGGATTGGAGGCGAGTTGGGTCATTTTGGAAAGGGAGCACATAACTTTAAATTTTACGGTTGCCGATAATTATATTATATTTTGCAAACGAAGCAAAGATAAAAGGTTGTAGAAAAGATGTTATTTTGCATCTTGGATGGGGTTGAGAGTCTCCAGCATAAAATCTCAGCTTTCACATTGAAAATGCATTTTCAAGGGATAAATCACGAAGTAGCGAGCGAAGTACTGCAGAATACAAAGGACGTCACAGCTGAGTTTTTTTATCTTCCACTAATAGATAAGAACGGGTATTCAATGCCATCGGATGACATACAAGGTTACAGAGATGCTTATGTGGTTTCTGAAGAGCAAACACTTAATTGGTCCGATGCACTTATTCTCGTCATTTATCCAACCCAACTGAAGGATTCTACAATTTGAAAACTAAAATTATCCCACAAATGCAGGGAAGCCATTGAGATGTACTCGAGTGAAGTCATAACCCTTTTTTGGAAAAAAATAAACCCTTTTAACTTTTACGATCCAACCATGAACCCTTTCTTGCCTATTTGGAATTACAATTCTAATTTTGGGATTCGTCCTCCTCACATGGGTGTTCTGCCATACTTGCCTCTTCATGTTAGTGGAGAAGTACCTCCAAAGACTTCACATGATTTTGATATCTTTCGGTGCAGAGGAAGTTTTTAAATAGCGAGATGATCAGTGAAGTTTTTAGCTAAATAAAGTTGACACTGATGAAGAAGAAAAAGAGAAAGAAGTCCCACAGATGATGGCTTTTCTCCACCACGAAGATGCATTAATTTTTTTTTTTTTTTAATTGGCCATGTCAACAGATTCCCTGGCGGTTCCCCACCGCTGGTTGTACGTAGCAGAACTGATGTCAAAAACTATTAATTGTCGGTTTTGTTTTAAAACACATAAACTAACGGTTGGAAGAAAGGAAAAAAAAAAAAAAACTATTACAGTTTATTTGAATTGAGACAGCATTTTGTCTTATTTTATTTTATTTAATTATTATAATTTATTTATATTTTCATATAAAATATAATAAAAAATTTAATTTTTTAAATTTTAAAAATAAAAATAATATTAAAAATTAATATTCTAACAATATTTTATTTAAATTTCAACTTTTATCTCATTTCAATTCACTATCCAATCCTCTCCTTAATTTCAGATTAGTTCTTTATATTTTCAATTTCTTACAAAGTGAAATGATATTTGCAGTCAAAGAGTGTGTATGTATCATGCATTCGTTTTTTAAAAAAGTAAGTAAATATGAAATTGACTTAAAAATATTTTTTTTAATGATGGACCTTCTCTTTTTTAAAATGAGTGTACGGCGCTTGCATAACTTATGATTGTATATAATATTAATATATAAAAATAAATAATAAAATTTATCTTTTTCCATCAGCTTAAACTTTTGATACAAATGGTGATTTCACATGTTATTAGAGCAGAAGTCCTGAGTTCAAATCTCGACTCTACACTCTATCCCATTTAATTAAATGTTTCACGTGTTGAACCACTCATCGAGAGGGAGTTTGGTTCACACGTAAGGGGAATTGTTAAAAATATAATACAAATAATTAAATCTACTTCTTCTCATTAAGTTAAATTTTTGGAACAAAAGGCACGTTGGGACACCTATATTTGTTTCTCTCTACAGCGAAAACGCATTCTAGAGAAGGTATAAAAATCTTACTTTCTCCGTCCAGACCCTCCTCCCGTTTGTAAAGTCCCAACACTATCATATCGTGGTTTTTTTTGGGTTTTCCTTCATTTTTCAACTGTAGCACGGAGAAGTGCCAATCTACTACTTTTCGGCCACCCATGACCACCACACACCACATTACAAGACTGAGTCGCCGATCATTTGAATGGCAAAAACATATCGTCGAAAAGAGTGGCATGCATGTCTCATGTGCAGCTTAAACCACACATTGATCATGTCGCCACACCAAGGTGAGTATGCCACCCACACGCTACATTTTTTGGGTCAGCAACCTTGGATCTGACAAACCTCCACTCTCTTAGTGTGGAGCGTGATCCTCACACGCCACCACAGTTTTGGAGGTCGCCTGCTGGCAATTTGACTCTTCTTCCGCTTATTATCTTCTTATGTTATCACTCCTCCTAACTAAGTATTGTGGAAAAAAGATAATGAAAGTCTCATTCAGTTAGTCCAGATCGACGACTATAGCACAAATCCATTCATCGAGTCCACTAGTAGTATTATAGTCCATTTATCAGACTGTATCAAAACCACTTATGAAAAATAGGTGGAGGTCAAATCATTAGCCTCATACCCATCTTTTTTTTTTTTTTTTTTTTTTTTTTTTTTTTTACTTTTTCATGTGTTGTACTAGCTGGTTTGGAATGAATGTTGGGGCCTCTCGCTCTATTATTTCTTGTATCTTGTAACGTTTTATATATTAATAATATACTTGCTTCGAAGAAAAAAATATTTGGGGACAAGTTGTGATTTTATATGGTATCAAAGTTCTGTCTCTACACGTGTTAGGTCCCCTTATTGAGAGAGAGTCTAACCCACACGTGAGGGGGGTGTGTTAAATTATAAAATAAATAATAAAAACTTAATTTTTCTCATCAATTTAAGTTTTTGAGACAAGTGGTAATTTCATATTGTATTATAACAAAAATCCTGAGTTTGAATCCTGACTCTACACACTCATTGAGAGGAATTCTATCCCACATATGAGGGTGAGTCTTAAGAATATAATATAAATAATTAAATCTACATCTTCCCATCGACTTGATTTTGGGATAAGTGGTGATTTTACATCTAGCATTAATCTTTTTATAAAAATTAGAGATATGTTATTTGCAGTCATAAAACGTGTAAGTAGTGCATTTCTTTTGAAAAAAGTAAGTAAATATAGGATCCACATAAAAACTAATTTTTTTAATAGTAAATCCCACTCTTTTTTAAAATAAGTGCACCACGTAGGGGTGTAATCAGTCCGACTCGGTCTAGTTTTGGACAAAATTTAGGACTGAACCAGTATGTACCAGTTTTGCATTTTTAAAAACTAATTATGCACTGATTATCCCCCTAAACTAGTACATCAGATTTTACCGGTTTTAATAAAATGCAAATTTGTAAAGAAAATCGGTTTATAAAAAAAAAACAACTTAAAAAAAAATCTGTTATATATTTTTATTCCAAAGTTTGTTACTATTACAAAAATATGCTTTACAAAAAAAAAAAATCTGATTTACTAAAAACTGCTTTACAAAAATCTGATTTACTAAAAAAAATCTACTACAAGCCTATAAATATAACTATTACAAAAACTGAAAAAAAAAAAAAAAACTGCAATAAAAAGAAAAATCTACTATGGAATAAAATAAGTCAAAAAGCCTAAATCAGAAGTCTAAAAGTCTCACAATTAAACAAATTACAAGTCCAAAAGTCTAAAAAATTACAAGTCCAAAAATCCAACAAATTACCAATCCAAATTAGAAGCCCAAATTACAAGAACATCCAATAAAAAACTTTACAAGTCTAGATTAACATATATAGATAGAAATATTAACATATATAAATATTAGTACTAGTAATTAGTATATAGTAATACTATAAGTATATAGTAAATTAGTAATAGTGTAATACACTAATGTATTTATAAAAATTATAATAGTAACTATACTATCATATATATATGATAGATTATACTAGTACTATATATTATACTATTATTTTTTTTGAAGAAAAGGTAACTTATATTCCATAACTCAATAAAAGGAGATTGTGAATATAATGAGGATAATCCTTTACAAGAATGCTCTCCTCAGAGAAGTCAAATGCATTCTTAGCTAGGCAGTGTGCCACTGAATTAGCCTTCCTAGGAACATGAACAATAGACTAACCATGAACCTGTGCTAGTAGTTTCTTAGAATCACGAATGAGCGAACCAACTAAGCTCCAATTGTCTTCATTATTTCGAATAACCTTGACTACTTGCATAAAGTCTCCCTCAAGAATAATATTGGAAGACAGTCCTACTTGAGGCAAAACATGATGGCTTTTAAAGTTGCAGCTGCTTCTCCCAGAAATGGATTAGGATACAAGTCACTGTAGCCCTCAATGTGCCAATGACACTGCCTTGCCAATATCTAATTATCACACCTATACCTATCTTGCAGTAAGTTTTGTCAATGGCTACATCCCAGTTGATTTTGAAGAAGTTGGTATGAGGTTTACACCACTGAGGAGGCGTGTCATCTGCAGAGGTTGTCTCCTTTTGCTTTTGCTGGTTCACCTTATACAACTGAAGTTTTGAGAGGCTGGATGCCATTGACTTGATGACTTGCTGGGGAGAGGTGAATTGAGACTCAAAAACCCACTTGTTCCTTCTCTGCCATATGTGTTGTACTGCATAAGCTGCTTTAGCAAGTTCTTCTCCTGACAGAGTCGAGAATATATGACTTAAGACCTCACTAAAAGGGCCCTCCATAAGTGAATATTTTTGAATCCTCCTCGAGCACCCACTCCAAATAGCTTGAGCTGCCTTAAAAGAGACCATAGTGCATGACTATTTTTGGATGGAGGAGACAAATTGGACAATCCAAGGCTTCCAACACTTTTCTCTTGAACAGGTTGACCTTTGTAGGAAGTATGTCTTTGGTTGCTCTTGTGATATCCACTCATTCTTTCTTCTTCTTTAATTATGAGTCTTGTTCCACGTACTGAGCTTCGATCGACGTGCTGAGTCTCGTCCTACGTGCCATACCTCGATAGCGTGTTCCGAAAGTTATTCAATGGATTTCAAAGTAAGATAGATATTTTAAAGTTTAAGGATATTTTAAATATTTTGGAACTATTTATATGAGATATTTCCAATATTATTAGATAAGTTTGTTTTAAAGTAACACAATTATAATATTTTAATCAGATCTAAAAATATTATAATTGTGGATAATTATTTAAGTTAAATATTTTAAGTCATTTTAAACTATTAAGAGATTTAACTTTATGTTGAAAACTCTAAATTAATTTAAACGATTTTATTCTCTTTGAGTAATTAATGATACTTCATCATTTTAAATAATGATGAAGAAATATTATTTATAAACTTTAGTTTATAAAATAATATTCTATCTTAATTCCTCTCAGTGTTTTATTTTAAACTTTAGTTTAAATAAAACACTTGCGTATTTTTAAATTAGTATTTAAACTCATCGTTAGATCATTTTGAGGATCCCAAAACAAAGGACTTGGATTAAATACTCAAGCCCATCTCTTTTCTCCTTACTTTTCCTTTCCTCCTTCTCTCTCCTCTCTCTCTCCCAAGCGCATCGTGCACTGCGTCTTCTTTCCACCCGTGTTGCATTTCATCTCCACAGCCCAGTATCCGCCGCCCATCGTTGGCCTCACCTCCAGTCACCGATCACTCCTCTCATACCGGCCAACACTCCCTCCCGTTGGCAAGCTCCCATGCACTTCCTCTCTCTTCCCACAGCCTCAATAGCCGAAATGGGTAAAAACCCATCCTCCACCTCCATGCCGTCGTACATGGCAGCTATGGCCTCACCGCCGGTCACCAACTGATCATCACCCACAGGCCAACACTCCCTCCCACCGGTGTGCCTCCACATGCCCTCCTCCTCCCTCCACGACATCATCCTTAAAATGGGTTTCACACCCATTTCCAGCACCTAGCACCGCCATACACTGCCAAAACAGCTACCGAACACCACCAATGGCTTCACCACATCATGGGCTTCCTCCCCTTGTCCTCCTTTTCCCCTACCAACTAATTTATATTTATATTAGTTGGTTGGTTGGATTGTAGATTGTGTAGTTAATAATTGTGGAGTTTGCTACGTAGTTGTGAAGTGTTGGGCTTGACTATGTAGTGTTGTGGACTATGCTATGAAGTGGGCGTGAGATGTATGCCGTAGTTGTGATGTGGCATGAAGCATGAAAGGAGTATGCATGGAGCGTACTCCGTGTAGTGTAGCGACGCGCCGTGTGATGCACGTCGTGATAATAAGTGGTGTAGCGAAGGGAGTACGCGTGGTGCATACTCCATGTCGTGTAGTGATGCACCGTGAGGCGTGTATCGTAGCGATGTGTGTCATAGTGTGGATGGAAGAGAGTTCACATGAGTGTACTTTGTGCTATGTCGTGACACACAGGATAGCGTATCACGAAGGGTTGGATGGCGTAGCGGAGAAGCGTGGAGTGTATGGTGTTAGTGTCGGGAACTGTGTAACAATATCCCGAATCAGTGGTGATGTGGCCTGTAGTCCAAGGTGATGGGTGTCACCTTATGGTTGACTATGGCTAAGAGTATATGGAAGTGGTGGGAAAAGTATCAGAGAGTGTAGTGGAAGCATGATGGGCGTTGTGACGTGACTCGGGATTAGTCTCGAGCTACGTGATGTGACAGAGGTGCATTTGTGGATGCATTCCTCTTGTTCAGTGGCGGGAACTGTGTAAGTATCCTGAAGCAGTGGTGATGTGGCCTGTAGTCCGGGGTGACGGGTGTCACCTTGTGGTTGACTTATGGTTGAGAGTATATGGAAGTGGTGGAAGAGTATCAGGGAGTGCAGTGGAAGCACAATGGGCATCGTGCTGTAATTCAAGAATTTGTCTCAAACTATGTGATGTGACAGAGGCTCATTTGTGGATGCAGTCCTCTTGTCAAGTGTTGGGATTAACTTATACAGGGCCGGAAAGTAGGAAGAGTCTTATCGACCGAGTCTGAGCAAGTTGGTATCAGAGTATGGAGTTTTTTTATACAAGTGGGTGTCCATTGGAATTATAAGTTGCTCTTAGATGATAAAAGGGGATAAGATACAGGTGTCTCTGGCAAGACACGTGTGCCGGACAGGTTTACCATATATAATGGATAATCTATCCTCAGCATGGTTACATGGTGTTTTAGCCCCAGAGTTGGCTTGAATTTATGTAGCCTAACTGGTTAAGAATGAGAATTTAGTATAGGCTAGGATACGTGAAGGTAGTAATGGGTAAGTTGTCTAAGGTTAGAATACGTGACTCTGTCGATCTGAATCATGTGTTGGAATGTGGTAATAGAAAAATGAGATGGAGGTCTTAGTGTCTTAACTCTAAGGTGAATCACGGAGGTTCACTTTAAGGAGTAAGACTCCGAAGGTTTTAGCATGGTAAATGGCACATAAGAGCCCAATGATGGATGAAGAGAGTTCCAAGTGAGCACACTTCTATTTTTAGAATAGTTATTTACGCATTAGATAGATGGTGACGTAAAGTTACGTGTATATATGTATGTTGCCATCTAACACGCACACGAATGAACTGCATGGATTAAGTATGGCATGAAGTCCAGGTAAGTATTGCGTTCATACTCTTCTAGAGTCTTCTTATATAAACGAAAAAGAAAATGAAAGCTTTTCTCTAAAAGGAAAATGAAACTTTTTCTCCACGAAAATAGACACGCTTTACGAGAAAGAAAACGAAGCTTAAGTTTTCAAGTATAAGTTTGTAGCGGCCCTCCTTGGCAGCCCCTTTTCACGCACCCAAAGTACGTACATGTATGCATGTGAATGGATGCTATAAGTGGTACGTATTGGTATGTTCACGAAAGGAAAACGAAAAGAAACGACTTTACAGAAAAGAAAGAAAACCATTTTCTTTTAAAAATGACTTTTATGAACTGTAAGAACTGGAAAGAATTGTAAAAGAAAGGAAATGATTGTAAAAGAATGAAAGGACTGAATGGATGATGTATGAAAATATGTAATGGGCACATGAATGGAAAAGGAAAAGGTACCGAAGGAATGGATTGGGCAGATTGCAATACCGGGTAAGTAGTATTGGTAGTGCATCCAATGCTGCACCTTGACGGAATGGATTCCCAACCTGTGGCCATGGGCGAAATCAGGTCCAAAAGACTGCTAATCTCAGCACATGGGGCATAACAGTGTGCTACAAGGCCAATGAAATAGATAAGAAAGAAAGAATGCATGTATGTATGAAAAGACGTATGCATGAATGTATGTAAAAATATGTGTGCATGAAAAGACTCTTTAAGAAATGAAGGCAACGATGCATGGGGAACTATTTTTAAGAAAAGAAAACATGCTTTTAAAGAAAAATCTCATCTCGCAACATTTTTTAAAACAAACTGAATGGCCATGCATGATAAGTACGAATGTATGTATGGAATGATGAATGAATGACTGAAAACCTATGTTATTATATTTTAATTGTATAAAGTAATGCTTAGAGTTATCGACTCATTTTAGTTTTATGTGTGCCTTCCCAGGGACAAGATGAGCATGATAGGTCAAGACGGGCACAGCCCAAGGGGAAGAGCACGAAGGCCTAGACAAGATATTTTGTATGAGAAACTTTAATTATAAAACTTAATGTTTTCCGCTGTAATATTTTACTTAAGAAAATGAATTTTATTTATAACATGGAGTCTTTTATATCTTAGCATGAAAGGAAAAGAAATTTTTAAAAGGAACCGTAATTCCTGTCAATTTTTATTAAAATTATTTTGAAAATGAACTACCACAAGGACGGGCGTTACAGCTCTTCATAGAAAGAGTTTAACTAAATGAGGGATTTTAAGCTTCCAAATGCTGTCCCACAAAGCAGGGGAGGGTCTTGGCATTAATGATTGTCCCGAGCTAACAGCATAAAGAGTACCTTGGAGGTGGTAAGCAGGCCTTACAAAGAACTTACCATTGGTTGTGCATCACCAAGTCAACTGGTCTGGGCTTCTGTAAGGACTAATGGGGAGTCTAACTATAGCTGTAGCCTCAGGCTCACTAAAAATAATCTCAATCAGATTGATATTCCATGTGAGGTGATTGAGCTGAAATATTATTCCATGTGAGGTGATTGAGCTGAAATATTGTATATTTCATACGTTCAAAACCAATACATTTTAATTAGTTCATGACATTATTACTAGTTTTAGATGGAAAAATGGTTAATAGGCATAAATATGAGTTGTGGTTTAAATTGAATATCATGATTTATGTTTAATTTTATAACCTATAATTTAATTGGGTAATAACTCTTCACATCCACAACACATTTTTAATAGTCTAGTCTTGCTTTTCTTATTTTTCTTATTTATTTTTAGATTCTATTTCCTTCTCAGTTTCTGAAAGTGAATCACTCAAACAAATGGTGCAGAACAATAAAATGGAAGTGAGTTATTTTTAGAATGGAATGGCATGCGGAAGAAAGAAAAAGAAAGGCATCAACTTCTCGTTGGACCATATCACACTGCAATTTCATTTGGACAGAGAGAGGCATCACGTAGGAGCCTTTCTTGGAGTTTGATGACTTGAGCTTTTGGAAGGGGAGGCATGCAGATGAATTTTGGGGAAATGAGGACAAACTTACGCAAAGGGAGAAAAACACCAAAATGCTGGATGAAAAGAAGGAAAAGAGGTACGCAGATGGGCTGTTTTTGACATAGAGAGAAACAGGGAGTGATTTACAGAGAGGGACCTTCAGCTTTTGGGTTTGATGAAAAAGGAAAAAGGGGAGCCTATTGGGAAGGGGAGACAAAAAGACTCGATGGAGACCTCTGCAGGAAAAACAAGAGGTATAGAGAGAGAGAGAAAGGTGGATGAAAAACAGAGTAGCATGAAAACGAGGAGAGGTTTTTTCGTTTGGGGGTCACGTAGCAAGTTTTTACAGACTGAAGCTTTGAGTGCAAGTTGAGCTTTTATTGGCAGAGAGGTCTGGTTTTTGTGAAGAGGAGAAGGGACTGACGGATTGGTTTTTGGGGGAGAGAAGTTGGAACGCAGGGAGGAAAAGTTTTGGGTCTGGAGCTTGGACTACAGGGGGTGGACGAAGAGAGAGGTTTTTTTCTTTAAAGTGGGTGGAAGAAGGACGCTTTACGTGCAATATTATTTTTCTGGTTTGATGGAGAGGGTTTTCTGAGCTTCTGGAGGAACCTTCAGCTTTTGAGTTTGGGCCTTCTTTTTTTGGGCAGTGAAAAAAAGGGAAAAGAGGTCTGGTCTTTGGACTAGGGGGACAGAGAGGGGATTATTTTCTTTTCTCATTTTTGGCTTCAAAATCGAAGGGGAGAACGGACGAAACCTAGCAGGAGGAGTGGGCAGTTTTCATATTATTTTTTTGGGCTTGGATGAAATGCAAAGGGGCTTTAGCTTTTGGGAGACGAAGGAGTTGTTTGAGCACATGGGCATTTATTTTCTGGGTTTTGAAGGACGCTACACGGGGAGATTATTGTGGGCTCTATCTTCTCTCCACTTTTACTTTATGGTCTAAGTTATTTTTCTTGTGTTGAGTTTTGTGGTTTATTTTAGTTTTATCATGGAGGATATTTATTTGATTTTTATGGGTTTTGTGATAAACATGGTTGGCTAAATTTTTGTTCTAAGATTAGAGGTGAAGTCTAATGATTTAGATATTTTTTTCAAATCAACATTAGAGTTTATATTGTGAGTTTGATCAATTGAATAGTTTTATTGTTAGATATTTTGATTATCTATATATTTATCTTGATTCATTGTGATTTTCGAATACATGGAATGTTTGAAAAAATTCCTGTTATATCCAAATGAGTTTGTGAATGTTATAATCATCAATCGTTCATGCTTAATCAAAGTGGCTATTTTTCTTGATTTTAAATGCTAAATCTTCCAATTAAATAGAATCATTATTCTAGTTTAATTGAAGTATATCGATTGGAAACAATATTCTAAATTATTAGACGGATCTTCGAAACCTTAGTCGTTCTCCATATCAATTTATTTTATCATTTTTGTTTTATTTTGTTACTTTAAAAATCATTATCTTAGTAATATTCTCTTCTATTCAATTGCAGGTTCTTTTTAGTAATTTCTTTTCATTGTTTGAGTTTATTTTTCTTATCATATAAGTCAATCCCTGTGGATTCGACTATGTTAGGTACTACAACACTTGTATACTTGCAAGTAAAACTGTTTTAAATTTTTGATTCACTAGTTTGAGTCAAAGTTTAGGCGCAACATGAGGGTATCCTGATCAATGAAAGATGAGAATTTGGCCTCTGAAGTAAGGATTTTAGGGGAGGGATTGGATTTTGAAATAAGAGGGGCAAGGGATCCATTTTTCATGTCAGACTCTAATCGTATCTCCATTTCCAACTTGCCATAGGAGGCCCTCAAGCAAGATGGGGTCTAGTAGCCATGATATTTTGCCACACAAAGGAGTCACCCCTTTTAATTTTTACATTAGGGAAATTTGAGCATGGGTAGTACTTGGCTTGTAACACTTGAGTAGCCAAAGATGATGGATTTTGAATTAACCTCCACCCTTGCTTTACATGTAAAGCAAGATTGAAAGCCTAAAAATATTTAGACCCGAGTCCTCCTTCTTGTTTCGCCACCCCTAGGCCCTTCCAACTCATCCAATGCAGCTTAGCTTTTTGTTATGTCTGCCCCCACCTATAAGACTGCATTAGCTTGTTGATGCTTTTGAAGATACCATTGGGGATCTTGAATATTCCCATATTATAGGTGGAGAGTGCTTGAATGACTGACTTGAGGAGAATCTCCTTGCTTGACTAATAAAGCAGGTTTGTTTTCCAGCTACCCAACTTAGCCTTGATTTTGTCCAAGATAGAGTTAAAGGCCCTTGATCTATGCCTACCAACAAAAGAAGGTAAGCCAATATATTTTTCAAAAGGACCTAAGGCTTAGGTACCTGTTGTAGCCAATATAGCTTGCTGAAACTCCTGCTTGGTGTTTTTGCTGAAAAAGATGGAGATCTTCTCCAAGTTAAGCCTCTAACCAGAGGCTAGCTCATAAGCACTTAAAATAGCATACAACCTGCTCCATTCAGTGGGAAAAGCCTTGCAAAAAAAAAAAAAAAAAAAAAGACTGCATCAGCAAAGAATAGGTGATTTAAAGACAAGGATCTTTGAGCTATAGGAAAGTTAGAGCCCTTTTGCTCAGCTTGATTTAAAGATTGGCTGAATACTTTTGAACAAATAATAAACATATAGGGAGAAAGAGGATCACCCTGTCTTATACTCCTAGAAGATTTGAATGATGCTTGTGGGGAGCCATTTAACAAAATGGAGTAGGAGACAATGCTAATACATTGCATAATGAGTTCAATCCATCCCCTTGCAAAGCCCATTTTTTCCATAACAGCTTGGAGGAAGCTCCATTCAACCCTCTCACAAGCCTTACTCATGTCGAGTTTTAGGGCTATGAAACCTTCCTTTCGCCTTCTTAACCTGTTTTGCATTGAATGAAGTAATTCATAAGCCGCAATGGTATTGTCAAAAATCAACCTACTCGAGACAAATGCACTTTGAGTTGGTGCAATCGGGTGAGGCAAGATAGATTTGAGTCTGTTTGCTATAACCTTTGCAATGATTTTATAGAGGACATTGCAAAGTCTAATTGGTCTATAATTTGAGACTAACTGAGGGGAGCTTTTCTAGGGAATGAGGGTTATGAAGGTTTGGTTTATAGTATGGAAGCCAGACCTTGAGTTGAGCAACTCTATCATAGTAGCTACCACGTTGTCCCCCACAATAGACTAGTGATCTTGGTAGAATAAGGCTGGGAAACCATCAGGACTAGGTGAACCAAGAGGGGTTCATTTAAAAAATTTCCTTTTCCACTTCCTCTTTAGAGTAAACCTTAGTTAGGAGCAGGTTCATCTCAGTAGTGACTATTGGTTCCATCTATGCCAGCAATTCAGCAATGCCTATAGGGTTCAAGGAGGAAAACATATGTTGGTATAATTTCTAAAATCCCTCCCCAATTTCCTCTCGAGTTGATAGCATATTTCCCTCCTCATCTAGGACTTTACTGATTAGGTTCTTTTGTTTTCTTTGAGTTGCACACTTATGAAAGTATTTAGTGTTCCTATCTCCCTCTTGCAACCATTTCTATTTAGCTCTTTGCCTCCAAATTAGATGCTCTCTTCCAAGATATCATCTATCTCTTTCTATAGACTTCTAATCTGTTCAGTAGCCTAACCTGTATTGGATTCTTGCAAACCTCTCAAAGCTTCCATCTTTTGTTCCACCAGTTTCTTTTTATTTCTACTTGAGAGTCTATGCCACTCTCTAAGTTGGAACGTGCATCTCGCAAGACCCATCCTAGTGACACAACTATTGGACTAGCTTGCATAGAGCCACACCGAGCTCTCTTGATTACTACTACACATTCCTCTTTTTTGGACCATGCCGCCTCATACCTAAAGACCCTTTTGGTTGGATAGAATTAGCCTCGAGTTCTTGGCTTGAGATAAATAAAGGGCTTTGGTTAGAGCATTGAAGTGGTAACATTGAGACTGAGCTTATTGCATAGAAGTTTTGCCAAGCACATTTGACTAGAGTCCTGTCAAGTCTTTATTTTGTAAACCTAGTCCCCTCTCAAGTGTTAGACCAGGTGAATTTGGAAAATCCTATATCACCTAAATCACAGTCCATGAGAGCTTGTCTAAAATCTTCCATCTGTTTTGGGGATCTAATTAGCTGAACCAGATTTTTTCCCTTGGGGTATGATCTCATTAAAATCTCCGACACACATCCAAGGGAAATTTTGGCTAGGATTTAAGAGCCTAAGAAGACTCAAGCTTTCCTTCCTTTTAGCAGTCACTGGTTGGCCATAGAAACTAGTGAAAATTCCATTTTTATTACTATCTTCAGACTTAGTTTGTAAGAATATATGACTTAGTGAATATGACACTAAATTAGCTGTGATGTTTTTAGTCCAAAAGGTAGCTAAGCTTCAGCTTCTCCCAACACACTCAACAATAAAACTGGATTCAAAACCCAACTTGTTTAGAATGTATTCCATTTTATTTCTGTAAAACTTTGTTTCAAACAGGATTACCAGGTTTGGGGATTTATCTCTCACCAATAGGTGGAGTTCACGAATATATATATATATATATATATATTATATTATTAGTCAATAGTATATAGTAATAGTATAATACTATTGGTATAGACTACCGTATAGTACCAAATCAATATGCTAGTGATAATACTATATTAAATAATAGTAATACTATTATTACTAATATATACTAGTACTATATATTATACTAGTATAGTGTTAGTGTGTTACTACTACATATAGTGATATTAGTACTATAGACTATATAGTTATATATTAAAGAATATAATAATACATTGATACTAACTATATATAGTTATAGACATAGTGATTTGATTATAATGATTAGTATAAACTATATAATAGTATTAGTATTAGACTATTGATATAGCTAATAACAATATATTAGTAATATTAGTTATAGTGAAAATCTGATACAATTATTCTAGAATAAGTTTCTCAATCAATATATACATAGTCTTCTCTCGTCTTTCTCTCTGAGAGCTCGAGGTGAAGTCCAAAGGCAGGCTAGAGGTCTGGTGGGGCTGCTAGTTACGTGAGCATAGTATGGAGGATATTCAAGAGCGCTGGAGTAAGCTGAGATTGTCAGAGAGTGAGGCCAGTGTGTTGAATTTTGACGAGGAAGGGTCGACTGTGACAAAAGAGAAGGGTGATAGAAGCCTGGTGGGGAAGGTGTTCTTAGATTGTATGGTGAGTAAGGAAGTGCTGGCTTCCACAATGGCCAAGGTGTGGTGGATAAGTAAGAGGGCTGACTTTCATGAGTGTGGCTCAAATACCTTTATAGTGACTTTTGCTACGATTGCTGATAAGCTTAAGGTGTTATCTGGGAAACCATGGCTCTTTGATAATAACCTATTTGCTCTAAAGCTATTTGATGGTTTTAATCAACCCAGTACGATCAAGTTTGATAGTGAAGAGTTCTGGGTGAAGTTACATAATTTGCCATTTGCATACATGGATCGAGTGCATGGGGAGAAGATTGGGCAGATGCTTGGGAGGGTCATAGAGGTGGATCTCCCGGATGATGGCATTGGCTGGGGTGAATTCCTGAGAATCAAGGTTGAACTGAAGCTTTTTCAAGCGCTGGATAGAGGAAGAATGCTTAGTGTCCATAGTGAGAATGTGTGGATTCCCGTTAAGTATGAAAAACTGCCCAAAGTTTGCTTTATGTGTGGGTTCCTTGTTCACAAAGAGAATCGTTGCATGGCTAAAAGTGAGTCTTCATCTCAGCATGTGGGGAAGATGCAACAGTTTGGGCCGTGGCTTCGTGCAACACCTCACCATGTCAAAAAGAGTCCATTCAACGTGAAGTACAGTAGAGGGGATGGTGAGAGGTGGAAGAAAGGTCCGGTGGAGGGTGCGGAGTCAGAGCCAGGCTTGGGAAATCAGTTTGGCGAGAAATTAGGATCTGACTTGAGTTCAAATTTAAATGTGGATAAAGATGACAGTGTTGAGTTTGTTGCATGTTCTCATCCAAATGAATTCGACCTGATGGCAGTTACACATGATAAGGGGAGGATTTTTGAAGGGAATAAAGTGGTTGATGATAAGGGTAGTGATCAAGAGATAGTTAATGAGGAGAGATATTCGTGCATGGGTGAACAGAATGTTCCTATGCAAGATGAGGATCTAAGCAAGGGGGTTGGGTTGGGCCTGTGTTTGGATTTGGACCCGGGCCTGCCTATGGGGCTGGGCTCTGAACAGCTTATTGAGGCTCAAACAGAAAGTGTGGCAGGTGAGGGAAATAATAGTACAGTGCAGGTGATGAAGGGAAATGGGCATTTTGAAGTTGATGCTGCAACTATCTTACCTGAAACTGGCCTAAGGCCTCAGAGGGCTAGAAGGGGGTGGAAAAAATGTGCTAGGGAACAAGGAAATGGTACCATTAGCAGAATACCAATCATAACAAGAAAGAGGGGTCTAGTGGAGGAAGAGGAGGTTGGTGATGGGGAGATAGAGAGCAAAAGACTAAAAACAGATGGGAAAAGGGTTTTGTGTAGTACAAAATCTAGCTTCCGCAGCCACCGCCAAGAGCAATGAAAACCTTAAGTTGGAACTGTCGGGGGCTTGGTAACCCCCGTACAGTTCATGACCTTCACTGCCTTGTGAAGGAAAAGAGACCAGATTTGGTTTTTTTGATGGAAACCAAGATAATTGCACAAAGATGGGAGTTCCTAAAGAGGAAGCTGAGGTTTGAGGGGTGTTTTGCTGTTAATCCTATTGGTAGAAGTGGAGGTTTGGTGTTACTATGGAGGCTGGAAACAGGGGTGACAATCCAATCTTTTTCTAGATTTCATATTAATGCTTTGATTAAAACTGGACATGAGAACTCTGAATGGCAGTTTATTGGATTTTATGGACATCCCGATGCTAGTAAGAGGCAAGGGTCATGGGATTTATTGGTGTCTCTTAAACCTGTAAATCACATGCCTTGGTTCACTTGTGGAGACTTCAATGAAATTCTAGAAAGAGATGAAAAAAGAGGAGGGAATGAGAGAAGTGAGTCTTAGATGAATAAATTCAGGCAAGCCATAGAGATGAGGGAGCTGTTTGATGTGGGATGGACTGGCTCTAAGTTTACGTGGTGTAACAAACATAGAGATGCAACCTTTACAGTTGAGAGACTGGATAGAGGTCTAGCCAACAAAGAATGGCTTGACTGTTTTAAATCAGTAAAGGTTGAAAATTTGGTGGCCAGAAGCTCGGATCACAGACCACTATGTTTTTCATATGGTCATCAGGCTCCTTTCTTTAAAGGGGGCCATCAATTCTTCAAGTATGAAGTGGCTTGGGGTAAAGATGAAGGTTGCAGACAGCTTATTAGGGAGGTTTGGTTGAATGAGAGTCCTCATGATGATTCTATCAGGACTGTTCAACACCACCTAAAGCTGAGTAGAGTGTCACTATCAAGATGGAGAAGATCTTCTAGTTCAGATTTTGATAAGGAAATAAAAGAGAAATCAGCAATTCTCCAACAGTTGCAAAATGCAGAAAACCAGCATAATGAAGTAGAGGTTCTGAAACTTCAGGAGGAATTGGGGGTTTTATTACAAAAAGAATATCTCAAATGGAGGCAAAGGGCAAAAAAGCATTGGTATCAAGAGGGGGATAGAAATACAAGGTTTTTTCATGCTTGTGTCATGCAAAGGAGGAAACAGAATTTAATTACTCAAATCAGAGATTCTGCAGGTGTTTTGAGAAGTGATGAGGCTGAAATTGCTCATGCCTTTAAAGAGCACTTTCAGAATATCTACTCATCTTCAAACCCGAGGGCAGTAGACATTGAGGCTTGTCTTCAATGTATAAGCAGCAGAGTGTCAATGGAGATGAATGCTGATCTTGTGGCTCCTTTCCAGCAAGAGGAGGTTTATTGTGCTCTGCAATAGATGGGGCCTTTCAAAGCTCCTGGTCCTGATGGGTTTGGAGCTGATTTTTATCAACACCATTGGGATAATGTGGGTCCAAAAGTGAGTAAGGCTGTTCTAGAGGTGCTAAATGGGGGAGGTATGCCAAGTGACTTGAACAAAACAAATGTTGTCTTGATTCCAAAAGTAGATTCTCCTATTTCTGTTAATGATTTTAGACCTATTTCTTTGTGTAATGTTCTCTACAAACTTATAGCAAAAGTCCTAGTGAATAGACTTAAGCATGTTTTACCTCACATAATTTCTAATTTGCAAAGTGCTTTTGTACCAGGCAGATCAATTATTGACAATGTGATGGTGGCCTATGAGATCCTACACACCATGAAAGCAAGACAGAAAGGAAGGGAGGGAAGCATGGCACTCAAGCTTGACATGTCTAAAGCCTATGATAGAATAGAATGGTCTTTCTTGAAAGCAATCATGGAGAGGCTGGGTTTTTGTGAAAAATGGATCCAGTTGGTGATGCATTGTGTGAAATCAATCTCATATTCAGTTGTTATTAATGGAAAGGGGGGAGAGGGGTTCTGGCCAACGAGAGGTTTAAGGCAAGGAGACCCCTTGTCTCCTTACCTTTTTATTATATGTGTAGAAGGACTTAGCTCTATGCTAAGTCAAGCTGAAACTAATGGAAGAATTAAAGGGGTAGCTGCTGCAAGAGGTGGGACTTGTATCAATCATCTGCTCTTTGCAGATGATTGTGTGATTTTCAGTAAAGCTAGTAGAAAGGAGTGGCTGGCTATTCATGATATACTGATGTTGTATGAGGCCTCCTCAGGCCAGATGTTAAACAGGCAAAAAACAGCCTTGCTGTTTAGTTCTAATACAAAAGAATCAGTTAAGAGGGAGATCTTGCAAGAGGCTGGTGATGATTCCTTGGGGGTTTATGGTAAATATTTGGGCCTTCCTACTATGATTGGTAGATCCAAGTATGAAACCTTCAAAGGTATTAAAGAAAGGGTGTGGAAGAAGGTTAGTAGCTGGAAAAATTCGTTTCTGTCCAGTGCTGGGAGAGAGGTCTTAATCAAGGCTGTGTTACAGTCTATTCCTACTTACACCATGAATGTATTCAGATTCCCAAGGAAGCTAAGTCAAGAGCTAAATTCCATGCTTGCAAGGTTCTGGTGGAATGGCAATAAAGAGGGCAGAGGCATCCATTGGAGAGGGTGGGGCTTAATGGGAAGTAACAAAAAGGAGGGTGGGATGGGTTTTAGAGATATCGATAACTTTAATAAGGCAATGCTTGCCAAACAAGGATGGATGCTACAAACAAGATTAGATTCATTGGCAGCAAGGATCTTTAAGGAAAAATACTACAAGACAGGCCATTTTGTTGAGGCTAAGATTGGTTACAAACCTTCTTATATGTGGAGGAGCTTAATGTCTGCTCAGGCCCTGGTAAAAGCAGGTTGTGTGTGGAGAGTGGGAAATGGGAAAAGTATTTCCATTTGGAATGATAGATGGCTTCCCAATGCAGCAGGTTTTATGGTAAGATCCCCAGTCAATCGGTTAGAGGCTGACTCTAAGGTGAGCTCTCTTATCTTTGAGGATATACATTGCTGGAATGAGGTGTTGGTTGGTGAAATTTTTAGTAGAAATGAAGCTGCCCAAATTTGTAGTATACCCTTGAGTTGGTATGGAGAGGAAGATAAAATGCTATGGGGTTACACCAAGGATGGAAGGTTCACTGTGAAGAGTGCATATCACCTGTGTAATGACTTGGTCAGAGAGGGGTTTGGTGAGTGCTCAAACAGACAGGCCCAGAAAAAGGTTTGGGAAGGAATATGGAATCTTGCTATTCCAAACTCTGCTAAACAATTCTTATGGAAGGCTGTAAACAGCATCTTGCCAACAAAGCATAATTTATGTATGAAGAGAATTCTTGAGGATGCTTCATGTCCAATCTGTGGTTTACATGAGGAGACTATTGGTCATGCGTTATGGTCATGCCCAGCTGCTTCAGATGTGTGGGCAGAAAAGGAGAGTGGCCTGCAGAAGTGGATCTGTGCAGAGAGGGATTTCTACCAAACCTGGACTGATATGCAGGACAGGTTGCAGAAAAACAAAGTAGAGGAGATTGTTATGATCTTGAGAGGCTTATGGTATAGAAGGAATCAATTGGTATTTGAAGGAAAATTTGAAAATCCCAGCAGAGTGGTCACTAATGCCATATCAAGCCTTAAGTGCTTTCAAACATCTCGAGCTGATATGATCCAGATTAAGGTCCCTAGTCCAGTCAGGAGAAAGGATACTAACTGGAAGCCACCTGATGTGGGAGTGTCTAAACTTAATTTTGATGCGGCTATAGACAAAGTTGGAAACAGAATGGGATTAGGCATAGTAGCAAGAAATCATTTGGGGGAACTGTTGTTTTCCTTCAGTACTTCAAGGCTGTTCAGTGGCACTTCTGATACGGCTGAAGCTGCTGGCCTTTGGAAGGCTATGGATCTTGCAGTAGAGCTGGGTATAAGAAATGTAGTCTATGAAGGAGATGCTGAAAGAATCATTAAAGGAGTGACAGAGGAAAAGGAAGCTGTTGCTTGGATGGATCAGCTGTTTAAAGACATGCGTGGCAGGCTACTTAATCGACCTGACTGGTCAGTGCAGTTCATACATAGAGAAGGCAATAGTGTGGCTTATGAACTGGCCAAGAGAGTTTTGAGAATTGAAGGTGAATGGTGCTGGATTGAAGAGGGTCCTGCAGAGATTGCTAGTCTCATTACTAGAGACAGAACTTTGCTATAATGTAGAGATTTTGAGATGATTTTGAGAGCTTGTAACCAGGTGCTATTTTTTGCACATTTTTGATGAAATGAATGAAAGATACTATTCTGATGTTTCAAAAAAAAAAAAAGTAATATTAGTTATAGTGAATCAGTGATTTAGTATAACTATATTCTATATTACTATATTATAGACTAGTGTATTAGTATTAGTATAAATATTAGTATTAGTTATAACTATATTAGATATGTAATTATTTTAGTATAGTGATAAAGTATTTTATATATAAACTTAAAGTATATTACTAATAGTAATAGTAATAAAGTATTAGACTATTAGTATTAGGCCATAAAATGTAAATTGTAATTAATATACATTACATACTAATGTATGTTAGTATTACTAATTTACTAATGTATTATGTACTTATCAAAAGAATATATTGAGTGATTTTCTTTCTTTTTTGGTAAATAATATTTTAGTGATCTTATTTACACTTTTGGTATTTAAATTCAAATCTTTTGATATTTAGGATTTTTTTTTTCAAATTTAAACTGATTTTAAGTGATAAGTTTATCAATTTCAGTTTAAAGTTTAAAGTTTATCAATTTAAGTGATAAATTTATCAATTTCAATTTCAAGTTTTAAAATTTCAGTTTATTTTTAAATTAATTTATTATTTATCAATTTTATGATTTATTAATTTTATTTTTAAGTATTTGTTCTCAATCTAAGTGGTTCTTATGATAAAATGTTATTAATATATATATATATATATATATATTATGTTTAAAACATATGGTCAATTAAATTTTCATGTTTAAAATTAAACCTTTATTTTATAAATTATAATAATATTAACTTATATATAATTATAATTTATATTATTATATATTATATATAAAAATTATATATAATATAAAAATATTATATATAATATTTTAAAAAATAATTTAAAATACATATTAAATGGAATCGGTCCTATTTGGTCCTAAAAAGCCTAGAACTGAAATTAGACCGGTTCTAGCCGGTTTTCCCATTAGTACTTCACTTAAAACCCTTAGAACTTTAGAATGTTAACGGGGCAAGACTTAAAATCCTTAAACCAAGTCTTATAGGAGTAGAAGTCTAGGTACGTTAGCCTTGGTAGAGATTGGCCAAAGTATGAGAAAAGCATAAGGCTTTTTGGGCCTAACTTGGTGTTATGTTGACTCATAGCTCATTTATGATAAGGCAAGCCTTTCAAGCCCCATCTTTATAGATCTTGAGGCCTCTCATAATTCCTCAAAATCTAGAACCAAGGCCTCCCATCAACTCACACTCAAAGCCTTTTAAGCCTAACAAGGCCCAATGACTTTGTATTTTTTTTCCTCACTATTCTATTTGAAACCCAATACACCATACCATTGGTTTCCTCAAGCCAATATTAATTCTTTGGACTCAAAAATTAAGTTTTGAATTTGGGTTAGGAGCATTAATAAACTTGCCCATGATTAGTGATCTTTAAACCATATTTTGAGCTTAATTTTCTTTCTTAATCTTTCTAGCATTTTTTATATGAAATTTTCTTGTTTTATTATTCAATTTCATCATTTTTAGATTATATTAAAACCCTAGATAAATCTCCACACATGTCATTAAGAGTTATGACATATCATTTCCTAAAAAATTCATCAATCGGGTCACACATGCACTTTCATGTGCATTGCACAAAAACAGCCCCATAACTCACGCCAATTGTGACGCTCCCAACTTCCACATACAGACATGTGGAAATCGAGGCATCGGGATAATGACAACACGGGTTACACATCTCATCTCCAAGTGTTGAGTGTGTGTGCAAGTAACACGTGTACAATAAAAATAACGCAGCGGTAATAAAAGTCTTACAACTAAGTACCAGAAATTTGTTTAAATACAAATTTGCTTAAAGCACAAGCGTACCAAAATATTACAAGTTTCAACATTGTTTCAAATCCAAATTACATAATATAAAAATAAGTAAGATAATTCCAAAAATAAAACAACTCCAAGTGAATAGTCTGGCGGAGCCACCTCCTTGGGCTCAGCTTCCTCCTTCTCAACCTCTTGCACCAAAATCTACGGTACCAGAAATGGTATTGTAGGTAAGTAATAATCCAAACACCACAAGATAAAAATATATTAAACTCAACAATATGCATGAACAAATGCCAAATGTCATGGTCAGAAAATCCTCATTTTTCCATGCACGCCAAAATCCCATTTTGGCCCAAAATATATCATTTAAAACAAGTCCTTGCCATTATCCCAGATAATGGCCCAAACCAAGAAAACCACAATTTTCCTAGAAAATGGATCACAATATCCTCTTACAAAATCTCGTCATTTTTCCAGAAAATGACCCATATCTAGTATCCAAAACCAATTCTAATAAAATGCATGCACCATGATCTTCTCTAGGGATCATCCGCACACTTTGGCTCCTATGTCACACCGCAGGTAACGACTACGCATATGACATCTAAACGAGCGATACCCAGTCTCACTCCCAGCACGCACTTGGACCAGGCATCCTCTAGTCCCAGCCAGCCGAGGGACCACGGAGTCGACACGACAATGTTACCGTATCGTGCGATTCGGTCGTCGCCCAGCGACAACTTAGGGGATGTCACTTAGTATTATCCACTCCCAAGTGATCAGAGGAGCTCCACTGAGATAATACCCTATCCCGGCTTGGGGTCGTGATACACACGCACCCGAAAATCCATTTACAGCTGAAAATCCGATTTTCTCAATTTAACAGATGTACATGTATGTCACATGCAATGCAAATGACAAGACATATCAAGATACAAATTAACCAACTAAACTCAACATCAACAACAACAAACAACTCCATCCTCAAATCGAACCGACTCCCGACTCCTTAGACTCAGTCCGGAATAACCAACCAGTCACAATTTATTGTAAAAGTAATAATATATTTAAATCTAAAATGAAGTTTGAAAAATACTTACAGTGCTATAAAATAATTTTTGAAGGATAAAGGGGCTGCAAATGGCGAAGAAAAAGCAACGTAACAATGTAAAAACATTGTGGCTGTGGGTTGCAAAATACCCACTTTTGAATGAGGATGAACTAAGGCTTAGGATTGATAGGGAATGACTTAGAGGTGTTTATGAAATTAGTGAAAGTGAGAGTTGGCTGTGGGTGGCAGAGGAAACGGCGGTGGAAGGCCAAAAATCCCAAAACAGAAAGTGAGCTTGTGGGGACTGCTCTGGTGACGGATCGGAGCCGGAAATGGGTGGTTTAGGAATACAAGAGGTCGGTGATGAAGCTGTGAAGAGATAGTGGCCGGAGGTGGAACGACGACGGTGTTGGAGCTCAAAAACACCTTGGCTTAGAGGAGCTCGTGGCAGTTAACGGTGGATTGGATGGAGGTAAAATTTGGTGGGGATGATCACCGGTCGGAGGGGAAGAAATCTGGGTGCATGGTGCAGGTCATGGCGACGGCGAACGGCGGTTCTGGGCGGCCGAAATAAAACAATGGGAGGGAGAGGGAAGAGCATCGCGCGCACTGGGAGAGAGAAACCAGAGGAAAAAAAGTGGGGAAAAAGGAAAGAAAAAGAGAAAAGAAGAGAAAGGAGAAAAAAAAAAGAGAAAAAGAAAAGATGGGGAAAAGAAATGAGGTCCAGTCCTCACCTCTGGAGTCCAGAAACTGATCCAATGAAAGCAACTTTAAAAGCTTTAAATTGAATAAAATAATTTAAACACAACATCTAGCTAAAATATAATAATTAAGTAGTAAAAACTAACAATTAAATTTTAAATCAAAAAATAAACTAAAATAAATTAAACAGCAATTTAAACACAAAACAATAATTAGTAATAAGAAAGCACCACAAAATAAATTTCACAACTAAATAAATCCAATTAAAATTCGATAATTTAAAATAAAAGAACCAATATTTTAATTAAATTAAAATACTCATTCAGTGAAAATACATGTAAAAATGGGGTATCACACCAATTCCATCTTATTTTAGTTATAGTCTCACCAATCACACACCATGTCATCCCTTTAGAAACGAACCAAGCTGTGGATGAAATTGGTTTCAAGAACCAATCCAAAAATCCCAAACCAATTGCACCTAAATACTAGTTGGATGCAAACCAAATTGGTTGTGTTTTAATCTCATTTCTGCCCTTGGTTGAGCCACCACCACACGCCATCTCCCTTTCCACCAATCCCTATTGAACCCTCAAGACACTCATGAGTTGGTTTGTCACCTTATACCCCAAAGAAGACCCAAACTAATTTGACAAAGGAGAAGGGTAAGGCATGTCACAATTGAACCACCACCACCTTACTCCTCTTCTTTTTCCTGCAATTGAATGATCACTTGGTAGCCAACCAAGCACCATTCCCTCACCTGAAAATCCACCACAAGAATACTTCAGACCGGCAAAACAAAACAAGAAGAAGAGACAAGACAAATGAAGAAAACTGCCCAGCTTGAAAACCCCTCACCCGACAACATAATGGCAGGGCATCATGCTTGATTTGTTTTCCCTCTTCTTTCTTCTGCACCATGACTTGCCTTGCACTCTTAGGGTCATTTGTAGCATCTGACTTGATGAGATCATGGTGGTTTTAGGGCACTGTTCACTCTACACAAGTGAAACAAGATTGAACTCTTACACTCATCACCACCACCGCCCACTCCACCAATCACAAGCCACCTTTCTAAGCCATGACCAGCGTCCCCTCCCCCATTACTTCCTATAAAAAGCCCCTCCACTCCCTCATTTCCTCCACACCTCATCTTCAAAATCCACTTGAGCATTGAGAGCCTTCTTCCTCCTAAGAGTTTAGAGTGAATCCAAAAGGTGTGTGTGCTTGAGTGTTCTTGGGAGTTCTTGAGTTAGGAGCTTAAGAGGGCCACAAAAATTGTAAGTTTTCTTGCTCTAGATCTTATTTTGCATGTCAAGTCTTGATTTTAAGTGTTAAAGTGAGTTTTGGTTGAGTTTGGAGAAGGTTACCATGTTTAATTCAAAACCAGGTTCATCAAGGATAGGTTAAGTGTTTAAATTGTTTTAAGTAGAAGTTTTAGCTATAGCATGTCTTAGCATATTTTGATGTGATTTATTAACGTCTTAGAATGATCATTGAAGGTTTGATTTTGAGATTAGAAGCATGCCATGATAGGTTTTAATTCTACCTTATCATGATCATCAAGCTTGCATGGTTTTTAGTTAAATTTTGATTAAGGCTTGAAGTTTTGATTTATTTCCCCTAGGCTTGATAAATGAGCATTTATAAAATCTTGTGAATGGGATAAGAATGAAAATACAAGTTTTGGGTGAATTTTGAAACATGCCTTTGTGATTTAGACTTGAGCATCAAGTTTGATTAATTGATGATTAAAGAAGTCCAACACGATCAAGCTATTCTCCTTTTGGAAAAGATCTTCATTCAAACACTAACATGGATGCCTTCTAATCACCTATGAAAGAGTAGGAAAAGAATATCACTTACAAAGTTGAAGAACTGGAGCTCACAAATGAAGACTCTCCATCACAAGCTCACTAACTCCTCTTTCTCGGTTTTACAACAAATGGAAGGTTTGGCTTGATGTCTCAAACTAAGTGTAGTTGTTTGGAAGAAAAGAAGGAAGAAGACAACCACACTTTAGAGCTCTCAGTTTCTACATTGGTAAATGAAAGAATAAGCACAGGTCCTCGAGTTATAAATTTCCTGTTCATTTCAGTTTGTTGTTGCACAATGGTTAGCCACCAAAATCCTCATGATTAAGCTCATATTAGAGTAATTTTTGGGGTGTATACTTGCCTTGTGAATGCTGGAAAAGTGGCGTGAGCTGTAGCAGGGAGATGATAGAAAATAGGCTGGAAGAGGTGCCCGGTTTCAATCTTAGTGACCAATGTGTAACCTTGGAATCCAATGATATTACTGACCAGAAGTTAAGTAAAACAATTAATCATACTGCATGAACCCTATTGGTGGTAAGGGAAGGCATGCTACAATAGAAAAGAGAAGTGGATTGCTTGAAAATCTTACCCTCACTCTAGATTTTTTTTTCAGCTTTCTTGTAAGAGAAAAGCTTCAAACCGGTATGGTGTTTTTTTCCCTTTTACACTCTCCAATGATACGAAGCCACATTTGCTTTTTAATATCCTTGATGTAGATGCAAATACACCTAATAACGCTCATTTTACCAACGTTGCTTTTCCTTTGGCAAGCCGTCAAGCTCTTTCTTCCCCCATGAATCCCTCTCAAGCTCTCTCTCTCTCTCTCTCTCTCTCTCTCTCTCTCTCTCTCTCTCTCTCTCTCTCTCTCCCCTCAAGCTCTCTCAAAAACTCTCTTTTGGTCATTCTAGGGACGCAGAGGTTGGGTCTGGCCCTAGAACGGTGCTAAAATAGATCAGGATCATGGATCCATACGACATCTATCTGCCTTCAATGCTAATTGGTTCTTGCTGGCACTGCCCACTAGTTCTTACCATCATCATCCACTGGTTCTTGCAATTGTAGCCCAATCGTTCTTATCATCCCCCTCGTTTCTATCCACACCCCCCTCATCTTTGTCATATTTAGTCATTTCATTATTTTAATTTCTCGTTTTCTGTTTTTTCAATTAAGAAAAATAGATAATATGCGGATAGTGCCAATTATGATTTTGAAATTTTTCATGAGACTTGCCTTAGTTAAGAACAAATAAGATATAATTTCAACACCGCTTAAAATGGAAAAGAAGCTAAAAAATAACAACAAAACTCATATCGCGTTGTCCACTTTGCCATGAGTGAAGCTCCAATGACTCTAGTGCTTGAGAGAGTTGAGAGAAACAAAGGGATGGGGGAGAAAGGGAGCTTTAGTTTGCTCACCGGGGGGGGAGGGGGGGGGGGGACAGAAGAATAGAGATCGGGTTGGGGGAAGGCGACAAAATTAATGAAAACTCGCTTTATGTAATTATATTGTTAATTTTTGTGTCTTCTTATTAGTGATAGGTGTAAAATAGTTAAAAACACCCGTCCGGCTCCTAATGCCTCACTATTGTAATCACTAACTAGGTCTAAATTCCTAATAATTGCCTAACTAAAATGATTAGAATCTGACCAAAAAGGTAGGAGTTCTATTGGTGAGGAGGGGCGTCACACAACAGATAAGAGAAGTAAGGATGAGGTGCTAGATGGAGGGGCTCGTCCATGGGCTTTCAAGCCATTCTTTCACTTGAATTTTCAGCTTTCTAAGGCCAATAAATGACCCTGAAATTCCCCAAGTACCTGGCCAGAAATTTCATTGGCTTTTGAGGGGCGGCACACACAGCTGAAGCAAGGGGGCAAAAATCTGAAAAAAAAAACACACACACACACGCAAACTTGTGTATAACGTTTTTACTAATTGTGAGCCATAGTAGTGTAAGGAAGTAAGAAAGTGACTAAGCATGCATTTGGAACAACAAAGATCATTATCCAGCTAGCTTTGGGCGGTAGGGCCCTAATTAATGAGGTAGCAAAGTGGGCTGCCATGCGTCAAGCCCGGATTCGGCCATTTGGTGCCACATCATTACAGAAATTTTTATCACTCTAATAATTCCATTTAATATTCACATTTTATTTTTCTAGATTCCTACTTTTCCTTCAAATCTATTAATAATAAAAAATTATTTTATAATTTAACATATCACTTCAAATCATTTAAGACTGTAAATTAATTTTTCTTTTCTAATTCTTTTGTAAACTAAGAATTTCCATTAATAAACTATGTATAGAAAACGCCATGCCCTTAGCATATCAGAACATGTAGATGTGGTGGGCCATTCCTTATTAATGGAGGATCCATGGGTCCCCAATATTTACCTTCTTGATATTGTAATATGACAAACACATTTTTCCTTCATCACATCTGTGACTACTTTACTAGATTTGTATCCACACCAGAGAGAAAAAGAAAATGAAAATGAAAGAGAGACATCAGGGATATTTTACAAAGTCCTTTTATGCTCTAGCTTTAAGACATCACATGATAAGCTTAGCCCTGTGATGTTAAGAACTTATCCACCTTAGCATTACTGCCTCGTGACAAGAACTTCATACAAATCGGTGGCTTGACCCCAGCCAGGGTAAGGATAGAAGCAGGCAAAGTCCATATCCCATCGCCACAGATCAAACCAGATGCTACTGCAGGGCCAAAAGCATCAGCCTTGCTCTTGTTTATCTTCTCCCAGATGAACAGTATTAAGCTTCCAACACACATGTCAATGGCAAAATATGGTCCTATGTAGAAGGGTATTGCCATTGCCATTGGAAGTGGAATGTACCTTCCCCACTTCTTATCCACTCTATCTCTTATCAAATTTATCAGAATGGCTGCACCAAAGAACACGTAACAAAGGAGAAGGCAATTCTTTGGTAGACTTGAAAAGCCGTCAACCCCTATAATAGCCATGTTACGGTACACAATAGCATATGGTGCAGCATATTCACTTCCAGGATTTCCAATGTCATCAAAAGCGTTGTAAAAGAGCCAAAACACAGAAGGTGCAATTACACAACCCATTGCTGTGCCAATTAGTTGACTCACAAACATGGCACGCGGTGAGGCCAGTGTTAAGTAACCAGTCTTAAAATCCTGCATTAGGTCAGAGGCCGTAGAGACAATGTTCATCATAACTCCACAAGCTGCTAGGCCAGCAAGTACTCCACCATGTGAAGCACCAGCCCATGCTCCGATGGTAAAGATGGCCAGCTTTCCATAGGTGGGTGCAAGGGACCAATCAGTAAGCCCACAACCATAGGCATTACAGAAAGCCAATGTGGGTGCAAATATATAGATGACCAATATGTAATACCATTTGAGTTGGTGAAAGATATTTGGAAGAGTGCCTATAGAGATTGCAGCAATAGCAACATAACCTCCAATGGCAAACCATGTGGGAATTTGATCTTTGAGAAAGAGTTGGCTGCGACGCTTGTCATCATATGAGAGTTGAGAGCTCTTAGGTGAAGAATGGTCTGCAACAGGGAGTTCAGAGCTCAATTTTTTGGTTAGGAGCTGATGAGACAAGCCTAAGATGGTTTGACTTAGAACCTTGAGAAAGTTATATAAACCATCACCTAGGATCAAGGCTATGGCAATAAATACCTGAAAAAAGGATATAAATTAAGTTTTCAATATTTTGAAAAGTGTTGACAAGGAATGAAAATCTGGAGGTGGTAGTGCTACAGCTGTCTCATTTAGAGGGAACTTACCTTGTAAGCTTGAAGACCAGACATGCTATTTGATGGGAGGCTTGCAGGATACCAGTCACCCTTCCTATTTTCTATGAGAGGCCACATCAGGCCCCAAGAAAGAATCCCTCCCACCAGCACTGATACATTTATGATATAGGGGCAAATCATTCCAACGCCAACATATGTTGCGGAGAAATCAAAATAAAATCTGGGGAATAATCATATTTCCACATTAGCCAAAACATTCATAAATGAGAGTAGGGTTTAGTTGAGCAAAATGCTTATCAAATGAAAATTGTTCTTTGCATCGAGTAGGGTTTAGTTGAGCGAAATGCTTATCAAACGAAAATTGTTCTTTGCATCAAGTAAAACAAAGTTTTATTAAGAGGAAAGAAAAAGAATGATTCTAGATGTACTTATAATTATATGCCTGGAGCCCTAGTGAAGGGAACTTTAAAAATCCAGTCTTCTCCAGCAGTGTAGAACCATTGAAAGAAACCCCATAAAAAGCTGAAGGTGAAAAATTTTCCCAATGCTCTGACTTGTTTCCTGTATAGTAGAATAAAAGAAGACAGCTTTAATAATTTCCATAGGGTCAAGTTTAACCAGAAGCCGCAAGTGTCGGGTGCCTTACTTTGCAAATTTTGCTCCATGAGGAGGGTGGAAGCTGTTGATGAGATGAGCAGTGGCAGTACCACTGGGATACGTCAGTTTGAAGTCTATGATCATAATCTGAAACCAAAATAAACAATATCATTATAGAAAAATGGGAATATGATAAGGTTTTGTTCTGTTCAATGAATTATTTATGTTCACTTTTCACCCCCACCCCCACAAGCATAACATATATTCACATTTCACAGGATAAGCATAAATATGCTGCCACATACCCTTCGAAGAGGCACCACCGAGAAGAGTCCTAGAAAGCTGACAACAAAGAGAAAGCCGATGATCCATCCTAATGACGGGTTTTTGAAATCATGAGTATTTGATGATTGTTTGGAAATGCTTTCACTCATTCCAAAGAGGTAACTTCCAAAGCCTCCTGTTATTACAAATCAATTAAAAGAAGTAGTTTTCAGTCTGCAAGTTAAAGTTATTAGTTAGAGGAAAACAATATTACTTCTAGAGTACAGAAAATGAATTTTACCAATGAGATATGGCTGTAAACTTCTAGATTACTCATCAAAACTCAGAATCTTTGTGCAACACACTCAAACTAGGTCATCCATACTCTAGTTTTCAGATATTTTGGAAAACTCGACATATTGTTAAGGAAAGATTTTAGTATGTCCATAATCCCAATGCATTCATGTTAACACAAATATGTGTATATATATGTATAATAATTCATCACAAATCAGACTGGTTATTGACACTTAACAATAAATTGTACCAACAAGGATCATGGACTTGAGTGGATATAGCACTCTGATGGAACCTAAGAAAAAGTGACCACCAATTGCCTCAGAAAATCAACTGAGCTAGTTTTATTGCAATTATTGGATGAACAGATTTTTTTTTTTTTTTTAAATTTCTGTCGCTCAATGTGGTCAAGTCTTAGCAGATGAAACTTGTATAGGAAGCAGGGTATGTTAATTAAAGCTCTAATCTCAATTTTCCCAAAATGAACAGAGCTGAAACACCCCACTGATATAGTTTATTAGCTTCATTTAGACCTTTACTTTTATTGAAGTTTTAAACTTTGGTTACTTACTTAGGATACACAAATTATGAATCAGGAAACTTCTTCCATGTTAACACTTAAAAAGAAACGGATATAAGGGGGGAAATGTAAAATGCATTAAGGAAAGAAATTGTGTTGTAATGAATTAAAATTTGGATACAAGAGAAATGAAGCAATCAATCCTTATCAAAAATTTTAGTGAAAGAATGATGTAAACAGAAACTGGTATTTGCTTAATAGAGTAGCAGCAATCTTATATTTGTCGACTCAAAAAAGTCCTATTAATAGTAAACCAGATGCAGACCAAAACAGACTGTGTGTAAAACACAGAGGGAAGGATAGATACAGAGAAAGCAAACTCAATCTTTTGTAGTGAATTGTTGTCTCCACTCGAACACTCTAATTGACCATGCCATCTTATTTTTTATTTGTTTGACTTATCAAAAATACAAATTTATTTGTTTATCTATTTATGGGAAGGGTGGGTTCTTTCTACGTGGTTAAAAATTAAAGTAAACACTTTAGAAGAGGTGAATATCTTTTAGTAAAACGGAACAATACACTAATGTTTTTTTAATTCTCCTTTATCACAAGGGACAGTTTGGAAATATTTTTTTATGGAGAGAAACTTTCCACTGGTGCTTCCTATAAACTTCATTTATCGGAGACCAATAAAATAGTGACACGTCAGTCCTCTATCTCCCCTCCTCATCGCCACGCTGCAGGGAATCAAAAAATAAAAAATTATTTCTGTCGGTTCGAGACCCGCTCCCCCCCCCCCCCCTCCCCCTCTCTCTCTCAGTCTCCCTCGAATCGTTCTCTCTGTCTCTCTATCGAAGCTCTGCATTTTCTCTTTGTTTTTGCTTCAAACTTCAGGCTATCCAAAGCTACGGATATATAGGAAGTTCGACCCTCGACCTCACCTTTTCTCCATAGTAGAATATTCACTATGGATTTATACCTCTTTTCCTACCATATGGAAAAGAGCATTTTGTATGCTTTATCTGTCCCAAATTCCTATTCCTAAACTCCATAGCTAGCTAGTACCATATATATCTCACCAACTTGCAAAGCCGAGAGCATCATCTTTTTTTCAAAATCTGGAAAGCTCAATCGGTTTTGATGCAAAGACTGGTCAAAGATTGATTGTTACATATATGCAGTCTGATTACTGCAATCATTGATCAGGAGAGCAATGCATATGAACGATTAGCATGAATCGATTCACTTATCTTAATTAATAATAAACTCCAACATAATAATTGAAAGATGTCCTCACGTATGTACCCTTTAGATGCAATGGTTGAATGATATGATCTCTTGGGTCCCTCTTTGCAGATGGGGTTTGCATTTATGGAATATAGAAAACACCTACCTTTTTTTCCCATACCGAAGTACCAGGCTTTATTTTTAAACTAGTTCAAGTAGTCTTATTCAAACTTCAAAGCAGCATATGTATGCTATAAGAGAGGATTTAGGAATATGCACCAACGGTGGGAAATCGGTTTCTCAAGATGAAATGAGGGCGGAGAGGGGGAAGGAGAGAGAGAGAGGTTAGAGATTTCAGACTGAGAGATAATGAGAGCAGAGAGAGGGGAGAGAGAGTGAAGGGGAGAGAGAGAAAGAGAGAAAAGTTGGGGATTTTTTTCCGAAAAATGAAGCAGAGGGTGGGTGTGTTTTCAGCTCACCTGTTGCACGTTTTACCGTGAGTTTTAATAAATCCGTTACGTGGCAAGTCCTTATTGGTCTCCAATAATTGGAGGGTGTAGGAGACACCTGTTAGAAGCGTTCCTCTTTTTTATGACATGAAACTCATTGAGACAGGGTTCTTCAAATCCATCTCAAAAGAATAAACTCTGAATATAATATCCTACAATCAAAATTTGGATTTTCGCTATGATATTTTGAACTCTTGTATCCCATATTCTCCAAACCATCATTGATTGGTCCTAACTATGTTTTTTTAATTATATATATAAAACTGTGCTTTTAATACAATCCAACAAAACTGGTATCTTCCATCAAAAAAAAAAAAACAAAACTGGTATCTAGGCTCCATACCGCCCAGAGATTCCTGGTTGAGTTTATGAGTGACAAAAAAGATTAAAAAAAAGGTTCATTTCTACTTGTTCTTTAGTCCCGTCGGACAACTTGCAGCTTGTTCTCTACTCGAGTTGCTTGGTTAGGGGAAAAAAAAAACACAAAAAGTCTAATCTTTGGGTGAATTAATAATGTAATAGAGCCAAGCCGCTTGAAATCTACACTGATGGGCACTATTTTAGGCTTTTTTTTTTTTTATAATTTTTTTTAATTCAATTAATTGCTAAGAATTGCGACTAAAATTTGAATTTAGAACAATCTAAATATATATAATTCTTAATTTTTTTTTAAATAGAATAATTCTTAAAATTTTTAAAGATATGATAAATACAGATTTCTTTTAATTAAAGGGGCTGAAAATTTGTGGCCAACAAATTCAGAGAGGCCATATGATTAACAGTTCCCTTAACCAAGATTGAGAAATTAGCACCTATTCAATTGATTACTAGCTATTTCAGAATTAATGTTCAGACCGTTCTAATGTTCAAACGCTTCTAACAATTCCATTATGTTTATCAATAAAAAATTGCAAAATTACATTCAAATAATGGAGATGAAGCGAAGAAGTAATGAACCAGAGAGATGAGTAAAATGAGTGAAGGGGTACTCATACCACTAAAGGCAATGCCAGAAGAAGCCACAACACAGGTCTGGATGACAGTATTTTCCTGCCGGGTGAAAGGCTGCTTCAACAAGCCAGATTTCTGAAGCAACCTGGTCCATGTCCTGACGAAGAAGAACCCCAAGAGACCAGCAGAGACATTGAGGGAAGGTATAATACCTGTGGTGAGGTTGAGCTTCATCACTATAAAGGTGAACACTATGCTCAGGAAGAAGCTCACCACGAAGGCTCTCATGGTCAGCTGCTTCCTCCATGACGGAACCTCTTGATCTTCAAACAATCGCTCCACCGATATCTCCCCTACTTCTTGTTTGAGCTTCTTGTCCCCCGGATCACCATTATGTTCATCTTCCGGATCAACGACATTCTCCACCTTGTCCTCAACCTCATTCCGACCCATTATCTTCTCCTCTTGCTAAAGATAAATGGTTCTAAATCTCTGGGAAGTGCTTTATAATGGGGATTTTTCCACTTCTAAGCTGGATTTAGGCTGTGTGGCTAGTATTTATTATTATTTTTCGTGCCGAAGGGAGTGAATAATTGAGGTCGTAATCACGTCTAGCGCGAGAGGGAAAAGTCTCGGAAAACTTAGCAGTGTGGGGACGAAAAAGGGATCCAAAATTCCAAATTCCAAATTCCTATCACATCGAGAGCATGCGTGAAGGAGTGTCTGAAAGTATAATCGATGACACTGTTTCTATGTTGAGGTCTTTCACTCTTGAGTCGAGTAATAAACTAACGGCTATGTCAAAAACTATTAATTGTCGGTTTTGTTTTAAACACATAAACTAACGGTTGGGAAAAAGGAAAAAAAAAAAAAACTATTACAGTTTATTTGAATTGAGACAGCATTTTGTCTTATTTTATTTTATTTAATTATTATAATTTATTTATATTTTCATATAAAATATAATAAAAAAATTATTTTTTTTTAAATTTTAAAAATTAAAATAATATTAAAAATTAAAATTCTAATAATATTTTATTTAACTTTTAACTTTGATCTCATTTTAATTCACTATCCAATCCCCTCCTTAGTTTTCAGATTAGTTCTTTATATTTTCAATTTCTTACAAAGTAAAATGATATTTGCAGTAAAAAAGTGTGTAAGTATCACATATTCATTTTTTTTTTTAAATGAGTAAATATGAAATTCACTTAAAAATATTTTTTTAATGGTGGACCATTTCTTTTTTAAAATTAGTATATGGCGCTTGCATAACTTATGACTATATATAATATTAAGATATAAAAATAAATAATAAAATTTACCTTTTCCCATCAGCTTAAACTATTAAGACAAATGGTGATTTCACATGTTATTAGAGTAGAAGTCCTGAGTTCAAATCTCGACTTTACACTCTATCCCATTTAATTAAATGTTTTATGTGTTGGATCACTTATCGAGAGAGAGTTTGGTTCACACGTAAGGAGAATTGTTAAAAATATAATACGAATAATTAAATCTATCTCTTCTCATCAAGTTAAATTTTTGGAACCAAAGGCATGTTGGGACAGCTATATTTGTTTCTCTCTCCAGCGAAAACGCACTCTAGAGAAGGTATAAAAATCTTACTTTCTCCGTCTAGACCCTCCTCCCGTTTGTAAAGTCCCAACACTATCATATTGTGGTTTTTTTTGGATTTTCCTTCATTTTTCAACCGTAGCACGGAGAAGTGCCAATCTACTGCTTTTCGGCTACCCATGACCACCACACACCACATTATAAGACTCCCTAGTCGCCGATCATTTGAATGGCAGAAACATATCGTTGAAAAGAGTGGCACGCACGTCTCATGTGCGGCTTAAACCACACATTCATCATGCTGCCACACCAAGGTGAGTATGCCACCCACGCTCTACATTTTTGGGGTCAGCAACCTTGGATCTGACCAACCTCCACTCTCTTAGTGTGGCACGTGGTCCTCACACGCCACCACAGTTCTGGAGGTCGCTTGCCGGCAATTCGACTCTTCTTTTGCTTATTATTTTCCTATGTTATCACTCCTCCTAACTAAGTATTGTGGAAAAAAGATAATGAAAGTCTCCTTCAATTAGTCAGACCGGCGACTACAGCACAAATCCATTCATCGAGTCCCCTAGTAGTATTATAGTCCATTTATCAGATTGTATCAAAACCACTTTAAGCGTCTTCCCCTTATGAAAAATAGGTGGAGGTCAAATCATTAGCCTCAGATCCATCTCTCTCTCTCTCTCTCTCTCTCTCTCTCTCTACTTTTTCCATATGTTGTACTAGCTGGTTTGGAATGAATGTTGGTGACTCTCGCTCTATCTTTTCTTGTATCTTGTAACGTTTTATATATTAATAATATACTTGCTTCGAAGAAAAAAAATATTTGGGGACAAGTTGTGATTTTACATGGTATCAAAGTTTTATCTCTACACGTGTTAGGTCCCCTTATTGAGGGAGAGTCTAGCCCACACGTGAAGGATGTGTGTTAAAATATAAAATAAATAATAAAAACTTAATTTTTCACATCAACTGAAGTTTTTGAGACAATTAGTGGTAATTTCATATAATATTAAAGCAAAGATCCTGAGTTTGAATCCTGACTCTACACATTCATTAAGAGGAATTCTATCCCACATATGAGGGTGAGTCTTAAGAATATAATATAAATAATTAAAGTTACATCTTCCCATCGACTTGATTTTGGGACAAGTGGTGAGTTTACATCTAGCATTAATCTTTTTATAAAAATTAGAGATATGGTATTTGCAATCATAAAACGTTTAAGTCGTGCATTTCTTTTGAAAAAAGAAAGTAAATATAGGATCCACATAAAAGTTAATTTTTTTAATGATAGATCACACTCTTTTTTAAAGTAAGTGCACCACGTAGGGGTGTAATTAGTCCGACCCGGTCTAGTTTTGGATAAAATTTAGAACTGAACCAGTATGTACCAGTTTTGCATTTTTAAAAACTAATTATGCAGCGATTATCCCCCTAAACTAGTACATTAGTTTTTACCGGTTTTAATAAAATGCAAATTTGTAAAGAAAATCGGTTTATAAAAAAAAAAAAAACTACTTAAAAAACATCTGTTATATATTTTTATTCCAAAGTCTCTTACTATTACAAAAATATGCTTAACTAAAAAAAAAATCTGATTTACTAAAATATGCTTTACTAAAAACTGCTGTACAAAAATCTGATTTACTAAAAAAAAAAAAAATCTACTACAAGCCTATAAATATAACTATTACAAAAACTGAAAAAAAAAAAACTGCAATAAAAAGAAAAATCTACTATGGAATAAAATAAGTCCAAAAGCCTAAATTGGAAGTCTAAAAGTCCCACAATTAAACAAATTACAAACCAAATTCAAAAAGTCAAAATTACAAGTCCAAAAGTCTAAAAAATGACAAGTCCAAAAGTCCAACAAATTACCAGTCCAAATTATAAATCCAAATTAGAAGTCCAAATTACAAGAACATCCAATAAAACACTTTACAGGTCTAGATTAACATATATAGATAGAAATATTAACATACATAAATATTGGTACTAGTAATTAGTATATAGTAATACTATAATTATATAGTAAATTAGTAAAAGTGTAATACACTAATGTATTTATAAAAATTATAATAGTAACTATACTATCATATATATGATAGATTATACTAGTACTATATATTATATTATTTTTTTGAAGAAAAGGTAACTTATATTCCATAACTCAATAAAAGGAGATTGTGAATATAATAAGGATAATCCTTTACAAGAATGCTCTCCTCAGAGAAGTCAAATGCATTCTTAGCTAGGCAGTGCGCCACTGAACTAGCCTTCCTAGGAACATGAACAATAGACTAACCATGAACATGTGCTAGTAGTTTCTTAGAATCACGAATGAGCGAACCAATTGAGCTCCAATTGTCTTCATTATTTTGAATAACCTTGACTACCTGCATAGAGTCTCCCTCAAGAATAATATTGGAAGATAGTCCTACTTGAGGCAAAACATGATGATGGCTTTTAAAGCTACAACTGCTTCTCCCATAAATGGATCAGGATACAAGTCACGGTAGCCCTCAACGTGCCAATGACACTGCCTTGCCAATATCTAATTATCACATCTATACCTATCTTGCAGTGAGTTTTGTCAACGACTACATCCCAGTTGATTTTGAAGAAGTTGGTATGAGGTTTACACCACTGAGGAGGCGTGTCATCTACAAAGGTTGTCTCCTTTTGCTTTTGCTGGTTCACCTTATACAACTGAAGTTCTGAGAGGCTGGATGCCATTGACTTGATGACTTGCTAGGGAGAGGTGAATTGAGACTCAAAAACCCACTTGGTCCTTCTTTGCATATGTGTTGTGCTGCATATGCTGCTTTAGCAAGTTCTTTTCCTGACAAAGTCGAGAATATGTGACTTAAGACCTCACTAAAAGGGCCCTCCATAAGTGAACATTTTTTAATCCTCCTCGAGCACCCACTCCAGATAGCTTGAGCTGCCTTACAAGAGACCATAGTGCATGACTATTTCTTGATGGAGGAGACAAATTGGACAATCCAAGGCTTCCAGCACTTTTCTCTTGAACAAGTTGACCTTTTTAGAAACTATGTCTTTGGTTGCACTTGTGATATCCACTCATTCTTTCTTCTTCTTTAATTATGAGTCTTGTTCTACGTACTGAGCTTTGATCAACGTGCTGAGCCTTGTCCTACATGCCGTATCTCGATGGCGTGTTCCGAAAGTTATCTAGTGGGTTTCAAAGTAAGATAGATATTTTAAAGTTTAAGGATATTTTAAATATTTTGGAACTATTTATATGAGATATTTCCAATATTATTAGATAAGTTTGTTTTAAAGTAACACAATTATAATATTTTAATGAGCTCTAAAAATATTATAATTATAGATAATTATTTAAATTAAATATTTTAAGTCATTTTAAACTATTAAGAGATTTAACTTTCGGTTGAAAACTCTAAATTAATTTAAACGATTTTATTCTCTTTGAGTAATTAATGATACTTCATCATTTTAAATAATGATGAAAAAAATATTATTTTATAAACTTTAGTTTATAAAATAATATTCTATCTTAATTCCTCTCAGTGTTTTATTTTAAATTAATTCCTCTCAGTGTTTTATTTTAAACAAACTTTAGTTTAAATAAAACACTTGCGCATTTTCAAATCAATATTTAAACTTATTGTTAGATCATTTTGGAGATCCCAAAACGAAGGACTTGGATTAAATACCCAAGCCCATCTCTTTTCTCCTTACTTTTCCTTTCCTCCTTCTCTCTCCTCTCTCTCTCCCAGGCGCATCATGCACTGCATCTTCTTTCCACCCGTGTTGCACTTCATCTCCACAGCCCAGCTGTCGTCGCCCATCGTTGGCCTCACCTCCAGTCATTGATCACTCCTCTCATGCCGGCCAACACTCCCTCCCGTCAGCAAGCTTCCATGCACTTCCTCTCTCCTCCCATAGCCTTACTAGCCGAAATGGGTAAAACTCCATCCTCCACCTCCACGCCGCCGTACACAGGAGCTATGGCCTCATCGCTGGTCATCAACTGATCATCACCCATAGGCCAACACTCCCTCCCACCAGTGAGCCTCCACATGCCCTCCTCCTCCCTCCACGGCATCATCCTTAAAATGGGTTTCACACCCATTTCCAGCACCTAGCTCCGCCATACACTGCCAAAACGGCTACTGAACACCACCAAAGGCTTCACCACATCATGGGCTTCCTCCCCATGTCTTCCTCTTCCCCTAACAACTAATTTATGTTTATATTAGTTGGTTGGTTGGACTGTAGATTGTGTAGTTAGTTATTGTGGAGTTCGCTACATAGTTATGAAGTGTCGGGCTTGACTATGTAGTGTTGTGGACTGTGTTGTGAAGTGAGCATGAGATGTATGCCGTAGTTGTGATGCGGCATGAAGCATGAAGGGAGTAGGCGTGGAGCATACTCCGTGTAGTGTAGCGATGTGCCGTGTGATGCGTATCATGATAATAAGTGGTGTAGCGAAGGGAGTACGTGTGATGCGTACTCCATGTTGTGTAGCGATGCACCGTGAGGCATGTATCGTAGCGATGTGTGTCGTAGCGTGGATGGAAGAGAGTTCACATGAGTGTACTCTGTACTATGTCGTGATACATAGGACGACATATCATGAAGGGTTGGATGGCGTAGCAGAGAAACGTGGAGTGTATGGTGTAGTGTTGGGAACTGTGTAACAGTGTCCCTAATCAGTGGTGATGTGGCCTGTAGTCCAGGGTGACGGGTGTCACCTTATGGTTAACTATGACTAAGAGTATATGAAAGTGGTGGGAAAAGTATCAGAGAGTGCAGTGGAAGCATGATGGGCGTCGTGACGTGACTCAGGATTAATCTCGAGCTACGTGATGTGACAGGAACTGTGTAACAGTGTCCTAAAGCAGGGGTGATGTGTCCTGAAGTCTGGGATGACAGGTGTCACCTTGTGGTTGACTAATGACTGAGAGTATATGGAAGTGGTGGAAGAGTATCAGAGAGTGCAGCAGAAGCACAATGGGCATCGCGCTGTAATTTAGGAATTTGTCTCGAACTACGTGATATGACAGAGGCTCATTTGTGGATGCAGTCCTCTTGTCAAGTGTTGGGATTAACTTGTCCAGGGCTAGAAAGTAGGAAGAGTCTTATCGACTGAGTCTGAGCAAGTTGGTATCGGAGTATGGAGTTTGTTTATACAAGTAGGCGTCTATTGGAATTATAAGTTGCTTTTAGGTGATAAAAGGGGATAAGATACAGGTATCTCTGGCTAGACACGTGTGCCGGACAGGTTTACTATATATAATGGATAATTTGTCCTCAGCATAGTTACATAGTGTTTTAGCCCCAGAGTTGGCTTGAATTTATATAGCCTGACTGGTTAAGAATGAGAATTTAGTATAGGCTAGGATACGTGAAGGTAGTAATGGGTAAGTTGTCTAAGGTTAGAACGCTTGACTCTGTCGATTTGAATCATGCATTGGAATGTGGTAATAGAAGAATGAGATGGAGGTTTTAGTGTCTTAACCCTAAGGTGAATTACGGAGGTTCACTTTAAAGAATAAAACCGTAAAGGTTTTAGCATCGTAAATGGCACATAAGAGCCTAAGGATGGATGGAGAGAGTTCCAAGTGAGACACTTCTATTTTTAGAATAGTTATTTATGCATTAGATAGATGGTGACGTAAAGTTACGTGTATACACATAGGTTTCCATCTAACATGCATACGAATGGACTGCATGGATTAAGTATGGCATGAAGTCCAAGTAAGTATTGCGTTCATACTCTTCTAGAGTTTTCTTATATAAACGAAGAAGAAAACGAAAGCTTTTCTCTAAAAGGAAAACGAAACTTTTTCTCCACGAAAATAGACACGCTTTACGAGAAAGAAAACGAAGTTTAACTTTTCCAGTATAAGTTTGTAGCGGCCCTCCTTGGCAGCCCCTTTTCATGCACCTAAAGTACATACGTGTATGCATGTAAATGGATGCTATAAGTGGTACGTATTGTATGTATGTTCATGAAAGAAAAATGAAAAGAAAAGACTTTATAGAACAGAAAGAAAACCATTTTCTTTTAAAAATGACTTTTATGAATTGTAAAGAACATTAAGAATAAGAAAGAATTGTAAGAAAGGACTGTAAGAACTGTAAAGGAAAGGAAATGAATGTAAAGGAATAAAAAGACTGAATGGATAATGTATGAAAATAAGTAACAGGCACATGAATGGAAAAGGAAAAGGTACTGAATGAATGGACTGAGCATATTGCAATGCTGGGTAAGTAGTATTGGTAGTGCATCCAGTACTACACCCTGACGAAATGGATTTCCAACCCATGGCCACGGGCGAAATTAGGTCCAAAAGACCGCTAACCTTAGCACACGGGACGTAATAGTGTGCTACAAGGCCGATGAAATAGATAAGAAAGAAAGAATGTATGTTAAGAAAGAATGCATGTATGTATGAAAAGACGTATGCATGAATGTACGTAAAAAGATGTATGCATGAAAAGACTCTTTAAGAAATGAAGGTAGCAATGCGTGGGGAATTGTTTTTAAGAAAAGAAAACATGCTTTTAAAGAAAAATCCCACCTTGCAACATTTTTTAAAACAAACTAAATGGCCATGCATGATAAGTACAATATGTATGTATGAAATGATGAATGCATGACTGAAAATCTATCTTATTATATTTTAACTGTATAAAGTAATGCTTACGAGTTATCGACTCATTTTAGTTTTATGTGTACCTTCCTAGGGACAAGATGAGTATGATAGGTCAGGACAGGCACAGCCCAATGGGAAGAGCACGAAGGCCTAGGCAAGATATTTTGTATGAGAAACTTTACTTATAAAATTTAATGTTTTTCGTTGTAATATTTTACTTAAGAAAATGAGTTTTATTTATAACATAGAGTCTTTTGTATTTTGGCATGAAAGGAAAAGAAATTTTTAAAATGAACCGTAATTCCAGTCAATTTTTATTAAAATTATTTTGAAAATGAACCACCACAAGGACGGGAGTCACAGCTCTTCACAGAAAGAGTATAACTGAATGAAGGATTTTAAGCTTCCAGATGCTGTCATACAAGGCAGGGGAGGGTCTTGGCATTAATGATTGTCCTAAGCTAACAGTAGAAAGAGTACCTTGGAGGTGGTAAGCAGACCTTACAAGGAACATACCATTGGTTGTGCATCACCAAGTCAACTGGTATGGGCTTCTGCAAGGAATAATGGGGAGTCTAACTATAGCAGTAGCCTCAAGCTCACTAAAAATAATCTCAATCAGATTGATATTCCATGTGAGGTGATTGAGCTAAAATATTGCATATTTTATACGTTCAGAACTAATACCTTTTAATTAGTTCATGACATTATTACTAGTTTTAGATGGAAAAATAGTTAATAGGCATAAATCTGAATTGTGGTTTAAATTGATTAATATCATGATTTATGTTTAATTTTATAACCTATAATTTAATTGGGTAATAACTCTTCACATCCACAACACATTTTTAATAGTCTAGTCTTGCTTTTCTTATTTTTCTTATTTACTTTTAGATTCTATTTCCTTCTCAGTTTCTGAAAGTGAATCACTCAAAAAAATGGTGCAGAACAATAAAATGGAAGTGAGTTATTTTCAGAATGGAATGGCATGCGGAAGAAAGAAAAAGAAAGGCATCGACTTCTCATTGGACCATATTACACTGAAATTTCCTTTGGACAGAGAGAGGCATCATGTAGGAGCCTTTCTTGGAGTCTGATGACTTGAGCTTTTGGAAGGGGAGGCACGCAGATGGCTTTTGGGGAAATGAGGACAAACTTACGCAAAGGGAGAAAAACACCAAAATGTTGTATGAAAAGAAGGAAAAGAGGCACGCAGAGGGGCTATTTTTGACAGAGAGAGAAACAAGGAGTGATTTACAAAGAGGGACCTTCAGCTTTTGGGTTTGATGAAAAAGGAAAAAGGGGAGCCTATTGGGAAGGGGAGACAAAAAGACTGGATGGAGACCCTGTAGGAAAAACAAGAGGTAGAGAGAGAGAGAAAGGTGGACAAAAAACAGAGTAGCATTAAAACGAGGAGAGGTTTTTTCGTTTGGGGGTCACATAGCAAGTTTTTACGGATTGAAGCTTTGAGTGCAAGTCGAGCTTTTCTTGGCAGAGAGGTCTGGTTTTTGTGGAGAGGAGAAGGGACTGATGGGCTAGTTTTGGGGGAGAGAAGTTGGAACGCAGGGAGGAAAAGTTTTAGGTCTGGAGCTTGGACTGCAGGGGGTGAACGAAGAGAGAGGTTTTTTTTCTTTAGAGTGGGTGGAAGAAGGATGCTTTATGTGCAATATTATTTTTCTGGTTTGGTGGAGAGGGTTTTTTGAGCTTATGGAGGAACCTATAGCTTTTGAGTTTGGGTCTTCTTTTTCTTGGTAGTGAAAAAAAGGGAAAAGAGGTCTGGTCTTTGGACTAGAGGGACAGAGAGGGGATAATATTCTTTTCTCATTTTTGGCTTCAAAAACGAAGGGGAGAACGGACGAAACCCAGCAGGAGGAGTGGGCAATTTTCATATTATTTTTCTGGGCTTGGACGAAATGTAGAGGGGCTTAAGCTGTTGGGAGATGAAGGAGTTGTTTGAGCACATGGGCATTTATTTTCTGGGTTTTGAAGGACTCTGCATGGGGAGATTATTGTGGGCTCTATCTTCTCTCCACTTTTACTTTATGGTCTAAGTTATTTTTCTTGTGTTGAGTTTTGTGGTTTATTTTAGTTTTATCATGGAGGATATTTATTTGATTTTTATGGATTTTGTGATGAACATGCTTAGCTAAATTTTCATTCTAAGATTAAATGTGAAGTCTAATGATTTAGATATTATTTTCGAATCAACATTAGAGTTTATATTGTGAGTTTGATCGATTGAATGGTTTTATTTTTATATATTTTGATTATCTATATATTTTATCTTGATTCATTGTGATTTTCGAATACATGGAATGCTTGAAAAAAATCCCTGCTATATTCAAATGAGTTTATGAATGTTATAATCATCAATCATTTATACTTAATCAAAGTGGCTATTTTTCTTGACCTTAAATGCTAAATCTTCCAATTAAATGGAATCATTATTCTAGTTTAATTGAAGTATATCAATTGGAACAATATTCTAAATTATTAGATTGATCTTCGAAACCTTAGTCGTTCTCCATATCAATTTATATTATCATTTTTGTTTTATTCTGTTACTTTAAAAATCATTATCTTAGTAATATTCTCTTCTATTTGATTGCATGTTCTTTTTAGTAATTTCTTTTTATTGTTCGAGTTTATTTTCCTTATCATATAAGTCAATCCTTGTGGATTCGACTATATTAGGTACTACAATACTTGTATACTTGCAAGTAAAACTGCCTTGAATTTTTGATTCACTAGTTTTAGTCAAAGTTTAGGCGCAACATGAGGGTATCTTGATCAATGAAAGATGAGAATTTGGACTCTGAAGTAGGGATTTTAGGGGAGGGATTGGATTCTGAAATAAGAGGGGATGGTGATCCATTTTTCATGCAAGACTCTAATCGTATCTCCATTCCCAACTTGCCATAGGAGCCCCTCAAGCAAGAGGGGTCTAGTAGCCATGATACTTTGCCACACAAAGGAGTCACCCCCTTCTAATTTTTTGCATTAGGGAAATCTGAGCATGGGTAGTACTTGGCTTGTAACACTTGAGTAGCCAAAGAAGATGGATTTTGAATTAACCTCCACCCTTGCTTTAAAGCAAGATTGAAAGCCTAAAAATAACTAGACCCGAGTCCTCCTTTTTGTTTTGCCACCCCTAGGCCCTTCCAACTCATCCAATGCAACTTAGCTTTTTGTTATGTCTGCCCCCACCTATAAGACTGCATTAGCTTGTTGACGCTTTTGAAGATACCCTTGGGGATCTTGAATATTCCCATACTATAGGTGGGGAGTGCTTGAATGACTGACTTGAGGAGAATCTCCTTGCCTAACTAATAAAGCAGGTTTATTTTCCAGCTACCCAATTAGCCTTGATTTTGTCCAAGATAGAGTTAAAGGCCCTTGATCTGTGCCTGCCAACAAAAGAAGGTAAGCCAAGATATTTTTCAAAAGGACCTGAGGCTCAGGTACCTGTTGTAGCCAATATAGCTTGCTGAAACTCCTGCTTGGTGTTTTTGCTGACAAAGATGGAGATCTTCTCCAAGTTAAGCCTTTAACCAGAGGCCAGCTCATGAGCACTTAAAATAGCATACAACCTGCTCCATTCAGTGGGAAAAGCCTGGCAAAAAAAAAAAAAAAAAGACTGTCATCAGCAAAGAATAGTTGATTTAAAGACAAGGATCTTTGGGCTATAGGAAAGTTAGAGCCCTTTTGCTTAGCTTGATTTAAAGATTGGCTAAATACTTTTGAACAAATAATAAACATATAGAGAGAAAGAGGATCACCCTGTCTTATACCCCTAGAAGATTTGAATGATGCTTGTGGGGAGCCATTTAACAAAATGGAGTAGGAGACAGTGCTAATACATTGCATAATGAGTTCAATCCATCCCCTTGCAAAGCCCATTTTTTCCATAACAGCTTGGAGGAAGCTCCATTCAACCCTCTCATAAGCCTTACTCATGTCAAGTTTTAGGGCTATGAAACCTTCCTTTCGCCTTCTTAACCTGTTTTGCATTGAATGAAGTAATTCATAAGCCGCAATGGTATTGTCAAAAATCAACCTACTCGGGACAAATGCACTTTGAGTTGGTACAATTAGGTGAGGCAAGATAGATTTGAGTCTGTTTGCTATAACCTCTGCAATGATTTTATAGAGGACATTGCAAAGGCTCATTGGTCTATAATCTGAGACTAACTGAGCGGAGCTTTTCTAGGGAATGAGGGTTATAAAGGTCTGGTTTATAGTATGGAAGCTAGACCTTGAGTTGAGCAACTCTATCACAGTAGCTACCACGTTGTCCCCCACAATAGACTAGTGATCTTGGTAGAATAAGGCTAGGAAACCATCAGGACTAGGTGAACCAAGAGGGGTTCATTTCAAAAATTTCCTTTTCCACTTCCTCTTTAGAGTAAACCTTAGTTAGAAGTAGGTTCATCTCAGTAGTGACTATTGGTTCCATCTATGCTAGCAATTCAGCAATGCCTATAGGGTTCAAGGAGGAAAACATATGTTGGTATAATTTCTAAAATACCTCCCCAATTTCCTCTCGAGTTGATAGCATATTTCCCTCCACATCTAGGACTTTATTGATTAGGTTCTTTTGTTTTCTTTGAGTTGCACACTTATGAAAGTGTTTAGTGTTCCTATCCCCCTCTTTCAACCATTTCTATTTAGCTCTTTGCCTCCAAATTAGATCCTCTCTTCCAAGATATCATCTATCTCTTTCTATAGACTTCTAATCTGTTCAGCATCTTGACCTGTATTGGATTCTTGCAAACCTCTCAAAGCTTCCATCTTTTGTTCCACCAGTTTCTTTTTATTTCTACTTGAGAGTCTATGCCACTCTCTAAGTTGGAACCTGCATCTCGCAAGACCCATCCTAGTGACACAGCTATTGGACTAGCTTGCATAGAGCCACACCAAGCTCTTTTGATTACTACTGCACATTCCTCTTTTTTGGACCATGCTGCCTCATACCTAAAGACCCCTTTGGTTGGATAGAATTAGCATCGAGTTATTGGCTTGAGATAAATAAAGGGCTTTGGCATTGAAGTGGTAACACTGAGACTGAATTTATTGCATAGAAGTTTTGCCAAACACATTTGATTAGAGCCCTGTCAAGTCTTTATTTTGTAAACCCAGTCCCCTCTCAAGTGTTAGACCATGTGAATTTGGAACCATCAAATCCTATATCACCTAAATCATAGTCCATGAGAGCCTGCCTAAAATCTTCCATATGTTTTGGAAGTCTAATAGCTGAAACAGATTTTTCCCCTTGGGATATGATCTCATTAAAATCTCCCACACACATCTAAGGGAAATTTTGGCCAGGATTTAAGAGTCTAGGAAGACTCCAGCTTTCCTTCCTTTTAGCAGTCACTGGTTGGTCATATAAACTAGTGAAAGTTCCATTTTTATTACTATCTGCAGACTTAATTTGTAAGGATATATGACTTAGTGAATATGACACTAAATCAACTGTGATGTTTTTAGTCCAAAAGGTAGCTAAGCTTCTGCTTCTCCCGACACACTCAACAATAAAACTGGATTCAAAACCCAGCTTGTTTAGAATGTATTCCATTTTATTTCTATAAAACTTTGTTTCAAACAGGAATACCAGGTTTGGGGACTTATCTCTCACCAATAGGCGGAGTTCACGAATATATATTATCTTATTAGTCAATAGTATATAGTAATAGTATAATACTATTGGTATAGACTACTGTATTGTACCATATCAATATGCTTGTGATAATACTATATTAAATAATAGTAATACTATTATTACTAATATATACTAGTACTATATATTATACTAGTATAGTGTTAGTGTGTTACTACTACATATAGTGATATTAATACTATAGACTATATAGTTATAGATTAAAGAATATAATAATATATTGATACTAACTATATATAGTTATAGACATAGTGATTTGATTATAATGATTAGTATAAATTATGTGATGACCCGCTTTTGAGTGTAATTTCGCTGAAATAGTTGTCTTTATTTTAATTAATATTTTAGTTATTTATTTTAATTTATTTGCGTTTTAAAATTATTTTTAATTTAATTGATGTTGTGTTTTATTTCTTTTAGTTGTTTTGTGGTTTTTAATATCTTCGCGGCGGTTTAGTGTTGTTTTTCCCAGACTGAGGATTAGACCTCGTCTTTTCCCTACATCTCTTTCCCTTTTTCCTTTTCTTTTTCCTTTTTCTCTTTTTCCTTCTTTCTTTTTCCTTTCTTTTTCTTTTTTTTCTTTCTTTCTTTTTCCCTCTCTCTCCCCGCGTCGACCCCCCCGGCCTCTCTCTCTCTCTTCTCTCTCCCTCACGCCGGAAGCTTCAACTCCCCGATATACCGCCGTCCGGCCACCGTGCGGCTCACCGCCGGTCCCGTTCGCTTCGTCTCCCTCCGGCGCACCTCCCCACTGAAACTCACCCCCAACCGGCCGGCCATTTGGCCGAAAATCCTCCTTAAAGCCCGCACGGCTTTGGCTCCGATCCGCCGCCGTCGCTCCACCTCCGGCCACCATTTCTTCACCACTTCATCACCGGTCCCTTGCCATCCTAACCCACCTATTTCCGGTCTCCAACGATCACCGGAACAGCTCCTACGAGCTAGCTTTCCTTTTTTGGAAATCCGGCCTCTTTCCGGCGATTTCGCCGCCACCCATGGCCAACCACCACTTCCAATAGCTTCACAATCATCCCTAGACCATTCCCTATCAATCCCAAGCCCTAGTTTGTCCCCGTTCAAAAGTGGATTTTTCACAACCCACGGCCACAATCAATTTTCACTGTGACGTTGCTTTTTCGCCGCCGTTTGCAACGCCTCGTGTTTTCTAAAATTGCCTTATAGTGCTGTAAGTATTTTCCAAACCCTATTTTCAGATTTAAATATATATTGCTCGTTTAATTATTTTATCTGCTGTTGGTTGGTTGATTCCGGACTGAGTCCGAGGAGTTCGGGGGTCGGATGGATGGAGGACGGAGTTGCCTGTTTATTTGATTTAAGTTGTTGGATTATTTTTATGCATTGTTATGGCATTGCGTGGTGCATGCACGTGTGTTTGTGAAATAGTGTGAAAAGCCTGTGTATTGGCGTAAGTGGTCTTACGGGTGCGTGTGTATCACGACCCCAAGCCGGAATGGGGTATTATCTTGGTGGAGCTCCTCTGGTCACTCGGGAGCGGAATAAACTGAGCGATGTCCCCTGGGTTGTCGCTAGACGACCGGAGCGGGGGCTAGGGGTTGCTTGGCTACGAACGCGCCGGGCGCGGAACCGGGCATCGCTCTACGCACCGACTCCGTGGCCCTTTGCTGGTGAGGGCTAGAGGATGCTTGGCTATGAACGCGCGGGGCGCGGAACTGGGCATCGCTCGTTAGGTGTCATATGCGTGGTGGTACTCTGCGGTGTGGCACTGGAGCCAGGGTGTGCGGATGACCCTTAGGGGAGGTCATGGTGCATACGGATAAAACGGATAATGGTTTGAGTTGGATAAAGGCAAAATGTGACTTTTGGCGTGTTTTTCGGAAAGGATGTGTTTTGGGGCCAAATGAGTTTTTGGCGTGTGTGGAAAATTATGTTTTTGGGTTTTGTGCATCGGGCATGCTTCATGCATTATTGTTTGAGTTCTATGTGTTTTTATCTGGTAGTGTTTGGGTTTTACTTACCTGCGGTACCGTTTTTGGTTCCGTAGCTTTTGGTGCAGAGTTGGAGGACGAAGAGGAGGAGGCTGAGCCCGAGGATGCGGCTCCGCCGGGTTGCTAATGCTATGCTTTATATTTGATTTAAAACTGTATTTGGGTTTTTGTAATGTTTTATTTATGTATGTTTTAAACAGCTTGTATTACGTTAAGAAAAATTCTGGTACTTAGTTATGACTTTCGTTATCCGCTGCGTGTTTCTTTGTACACATATGTTGCCTTGCACATACTCGGCACCCGTCGATAGGATGGTGACCCGGGTTGTCACCATCCGGACGTCTCGATTTCCCCGTGTTCGGATGTGAGGATTTGGAGCCGTCACAAATTATATAATAGTATTAGTATTAGACTATTGATATAGCTAATAACAATATATTAGTAATATTAGTTATAGTGAATCAGTGATTTAATATAACTATATTCTATATTACTACTATATTACAGACTAGTGTATTAGTATTAGTATAAATATTAGTATTAGTTATAGTGATTAATATAACTATATTATTATAACTATAGTCTATATTAGACTATTAATATTAGTATTAGTATAAATATTAGTATTAGTTATAACTATATTAGATATGTAATTATTTTAATATAGTGATAAAGTATTTTATATATAGACTTAAAGTATATTACTAATAGTAATAGTAATAAAGTATTAGACTATTAGTATTAGGCCATAAAATGTAAATTGTAATTAATATACATTACATACTAATGTATATTAGTATTACTAATTTACTAATGTATTATGTACTTATCAAGAGAATATATTGAGAATTTATTAGGCCATAAAAATTTGGTAATAAATTAATAAAATTTGAGTGATTTTCTTTCTTTTTTGGTAAATAATATTTTAGTGATCTTATTTACAATTTTGGTATTTAAATTCAAATCTTTTGATATTCTGGATTTTGTTTTCAAATTTAAACTGATTTTAAGTGATAAGTTTATCAATTTCAGTTTAAAGTTTAAAGTTTATCAATTTAAGTGATAAATTTATCAATTTCAATTTCAAGTTTTAAAATTTCAGTTTATTTTTAAATTCATTTATTATTTATCAATTTTATTTTTAAGTATTTGTTCTCAATCTAAGTGGTTCTTATGATAAAATGTTATTAATATATATATTATTTTTAAAACATATGATTAATTAAATTTTCATGTCTAAAATTAAAATTTTATTTTATAAATTATACTAATATTAACTTATATATAATTATAATTTATATTATTATATATTATATATAAAAATTATATATAATATTTTAAAAAATAATTTAAAATACATATTAAATGGAATCGGTCCGATTTGGTCCTAAAAAGCCTAGAACTGAAATTAGACCGGTTTAGGTTTTCCCATTAGTACTTCACTTAAGACCCTTAGAATTTTAGAATGTTAATGGGGGCAAGACTTAGAAGTCTTAAACCAAGTCTCATAGGACTAGAAGTCTAGGTACGTTAGCCTTGGTAGGGATTGGCCCAAGTATGAGAAAGGCATAAGGCTTTTTGGGCCTAACTTGGTGTTATGTTGACCCATAGCTCATATATGATAAGGCAAGCCTTTCAAGCCCCATCTTTATGGATCTTGAGGCCTCTCATAATTCCTCAAAATGTAGAACCAAGGTCTCCCATCAACTCATACTCAAAGTGTTTTAAGCCTAACAAGGCCCAAAGACTTTGTATTTTTTTTTTTCCTCACTATTCTATTTGAAGCCCAATACACCATACCATTCGTTTCCTCAAGCCTATATTAATTCTTTGGACTCAAAAATTAAGTTTTGAATTTGGGTTAAGAGCATTAATAAACTTGCCCATGATTAGTGATCTTTAAACCATGTTTTGAGCTTAATTTTCTTTCTTAATCTTTCTAGCATTTTTTATATGAAATTTTCTTGTTTTATTATTCAATTCATCATTTTTAGATTGTATTAAAACCCTAGATAAATCTCCACACATGTCATTAAGAGTTATGACATATCATTTCCTAAAACATTCATCAATCGGGTCACACATGCACTTTCATGTGCATTGCACAAAAACAACCCCATAACTCACACCAATTGTGACGCTCCCAACTCCCACATACAGACATGTGGAAATTGAGGCATCGAGATGATGACAACACGGATCACGCATCCCATCGCCAAGTGCCGAGTGTGTGTGCAAGCAACACGTATACAATAAAAATAACGCAGTGGTAATAAAAGTCTTACAACTAAGTATTAGAAATTTGTTTAAATACAAATTCGCTTAAAGCACAAGTGTACCAAAATATTACAAGTTTCAACATTGTTTTAAATCCAAATTACATAACATAAATATAAGTAAGATAATTCCAAAAATAACACAACTCCAAGTGAATAGTCTGGCAGAACCGCCTCCTTGAGCTCAGCCTCCTCTTCCTCAACCTCTGCACCAAAGTCTATGGTACCAGAAATAGGTAAGTGATAATCCAAACACTACAAGATAAAAATATATTAAACTCAACAATATGCATAAACAAATGCCAAATGTCATGGTCCGAAAATCCTCATTTTTCTATGCACACCAAAATTCCATTTTGGCCCAAAATATATCCTTTAAAACAAGCCATTCCCATTATCCCACATAATGGCTAATATCAAGAAAACTACAATTTTTTCAGAAAATGGATCACAATATCCTCTTACAAAATCTCGTCATTTTTCTACAAAATGACCCATATCCAGTATCAAAAACCAATTGCAATAAAATGCATGCACCATGATCTCCCCTAGAGATCATCCGCACACTCTGGCTCCTATGCCACACTGTAGTTAACAACTACGCATTTGACATCTAAATGAGCGATACCCAATCTCGCGCCTAGCGTGTACCTGGACCAGGCATCCTCTAGTTTCAGCCATTCGAGGGACCACGGAGTCGACACGACAGCTTTACCGTATCATGCGATCCGGTCGTCGCTGGAGATGTCACTCAGTATTATCTACTCCCGAGTAACCAGAGAAACTCCATCAAGATAATACCCCATCCCGACTTGAGGTCGTAATACACACGCACCCGAAAATCCATTTACAGCTGAAAATCCAGTTTTCTCAATTTAACACATGTACATGTATGTCACATGCAATGCAAATAGCAAGACACCTCAAGATACAAATTAACCAACTAAACTCAACATCAACAACAACAAACAACTCCATCCTCAAATCCAACCAACCCCCGACTCCTTAGACTCAGTCCGAAATAATCAACCAGTCACAATTTATTGTAAAAGTAATAATATATTTAAATCCAAAATGAAGTTTGGAAAATACTTACAGTGCTATAAAATAATTTTTGAATGATCAAGGGGTTGCAAACGGCGAAGAAAAAACAACTTAACAGTGTGAAAACACTGTATCAAGGGGTTGCAAAATACTCACTTTTGAATGGGGATGAACTAAGCCTTGGGATTGATAGGAAATGACTTAGAGGTGTTTATGAAGCTAGTGGAAGTGAGAGTTGGCCATGGGTGGCGGAGGAAACGGCGGTGGAAGGCCAAAAAGCCAAAAACGGAAAGTGAGCTCGTAGGGGCTGCTCCGGTGATGGATCGGAGCTGGAAATGGGTGGTTTAGGAATGCAAGAGGTCGGTGATGAAGCTGTGAAAAGATGGTGGTCAGAGGTGGAACGATGACGGCGCTGGAACTAAAAAACGCATCGGCTTGGAGGAGCTCGTGGCGGTTAACGGTGGCTCGGATGAAGGTGAAATTTGGTAGAAATGATCACCGGTCAGAGGGGAAGAAATCTAGGTGGGTGGTGCAAGTCACGGCGATGGCAAACAACGGTTCTAGACGGCCGAAATAAAACAACGGGAGGGAGATGGAAGAGTGTCGCGCGCACAGGGAGAGAGAAACTGGAGGAAAAAAAGTGGGGAAAAAGGAAAGAAAAAGAGAAAAGAAGAGAAAGGAGAAAAAAAAAGAGAAAAAGAAAATATGAGGAAAAGAAATAAGGTCCAATCTTCACCTCTGGAGTCCAGAAACTGATCTAACGAAAGTAACTTTAAAAGCTATAAATTGAATAAAATAATTTAAACACAACATCTAGCTAAAATATAATAATTAAGTAGTAAAAACTAACAATTAAATTTTAAATCCAAAAATAAACTAAAATAAATTAAACAACAATTTAAACAAAAAACAATAATTAGTAATAAGAAAGCACTACAAAATAAATTTCACAACTAAATAAATCTAATTAAAATTCGATAATTTAAAATAAAAGAACCAATATTTTAATTAAATTAAAAGACTCCTTTAGTGAAAATACATGTAAAAATGGGGTATCATACCAATTCCATCTCATTCTAGTTCTAGTCTCACCAACCACACACCATGTCATCCCTCTAGAAACGAACCAAGTTGTGGGTGAAATTGGTTTCAAGAACCAACCCAAAAATCCCAAACCAATTGCACCTAAATATTAGTTGGATGCAAACCAAATTGGTTGTGTTTTAATCTAACTTCTACCCATGGCTGAGCCACCACCACATGCCATCTCCCTTTCCACCAATCTCTATTGAACCCTTAAGACACTCGTGAGTTTTTTTGTCACCTTATACCTCAAAGAAGACCCAAACTAATTTGACAAAGGAGAAGGGTGAGGCACGTCACAATTGAACTACCACCACCTTACTCTTCTTTTTCCTGCAATTGAATGATCACTTTGCAGCCAACCAAGCACCATTCCCTTACCTGAAAATCCACCAAAAGAATACTTCAGACCGGCAAAACAAAACAAGAAGAAGAGACAAGACAAATGAAGAAAACTGCCTAGCTTGAAAACCCCTCACCCGACAACATAATGGTAGGGCATCATGCTTGATTTTTTTTCCCTCTTCTTCATTCTGCACCATGACTTGCCTTGCACTCTTAGGGTCATTCGTAGCATCTAACTTGATGAGATCATGGTGGTTTTAGGGCACTGTTTACTCTACACAAGTGAAACAAGGTTGAACTCTTACACTCATCACCACCACTGCCCACTCCACCAATCACAAGCCACCTTTCTAAGCCATGACCAGCGTCCGCTCCCCCATTACTTCCTATAAAAAGCCCCTCCACTCCCTCATTTCCTCCACACCTCATCTTCAAAATCCTCTTGAGCATTGAGAGCCTTTTTCCTCCTAAGGGTTTAGAGTGAATCCAAAAGGTGTGTGTGCTTGAGTGTTCTTGGGAGTTCTTGAGTTAGGAGCTTAAGAGGGCCACGAAAATTGTAAGTTTTCTTACTCTAGATCTTAGTTTGCATGTCAAGTCTTGATTTTAAGTGTTAAAGTGAATTTTGGTTGAGTTTGGAAAAGGTTACCATGTTTAATTCAAAACCAGGTTCCACAAGGATAGGTTAAGTGTTTAAATTGTTTTAAGTAGAAGTTTTAGCTATAGCATGTCTTAGCATATTTTGATGTGATTTATTAAAGTCTTAGAATGATCATTGAATGTTTGATTTTGAGATTAGAAGCATGCCATGATAGGTTTCAATTCAACCTTATCATGATCATCAAGCTTGCATGGTTTTTAATTAAATTTTGATTAAGGCTCGAAGTTTTGATTTATTTCCCCTAGGCTTGATAAATGAGCATTTATAAAATCTTGTGATGTGATAAGAATGAAAATACAAGTTTTGGGTGAATTTTGAAGCATGCCTTTGTGATTTAGACTCGGAGCATCAAGTTTGATTAATTGATGATTAAAGAAATCCAACACGATCAAGCTATTCTCCTTTTGGAAAAGATCTTCATTCAAACACTAACATGGCTGCCTTCTAATCACCTATGAAAGAGTAGGAAAAGAATATCACTTACAAGGTTGAAGAACTAGAGCTCACAAATGAAGACTCTCCATCACAAGCTCACTAACTCCTCTCTCTTGGTTTTACAACAAATGGAAGGTTTGGCTTGATGTCTCAAACTAAGTGTAGTTGTTTGGAAGAAAAGAAGGAAGAAGACAACCACACTTTAGAGCTCTCAGTTTCTACATTGGTAAATGAAAGAATAAGCATAGGTCCTCGAGTCATAAATTTCCTATTCATTTCAGGTTTTTGTTGCACAATGGTTAGCCACCAAAATCCCTCATGATTAAGCTCATATTAGAGTAATTTTTGGGGTGTATACCTGCCTTGTGAATGCTGGAAAAGTGGTGTGAGCTATAGCAGGGAGATGATAGAAAATAGGCTAGAAGAGGTGCCTGGTTTCAATCTTAGTGACCAATGTGTAACCTTGGATTCCAATGATATTACTGACCAGAATTTAAGTAAAACAATTAATCATACTGCATAAACCCTATTGGTGGTAAGGGAAGGCATGCTACAGTAGAAAAGAGAGGTGGATTGCTTGAAAATCTTACCCTCACTCTAGATTTTTTTTCCAGCTTTCTTGTAAGAGAGAAGCTTCAAACCAGTACGGTGTTTTTTGCCCTTTTACACTCTCCAGTGATACGAAGCCACATTTGCTTTTTAATATCCTTGCTGTAGATGCAAATACACCTAATAACGCTCATTTTACCAACGTTGCTTTTCCTTTGGCAAGCCGTCAAGCTCTTTCTTCCCCCATGAATCTCTCTCTCTCTCTCTCTCTCTCTCTCTCTCTCTCAAAAACTCTCTTTTGGTCATTCTGGAGACGCAGAGGTTGGGTCTGGGCCCTAGAACGGTGCTTAAGTAGATCAGGATCATGGATCCATACGACATCTATCTGCCTTCAACGCCAATTGGTTCTTGCTGTCACTGCCCACTAGTTCTTACCATCATCATCCACTGGTTCTTGCAATTGTAGCTCAATGGTTCTTATCATCCCCCTAGTTTCTATCCACACCCTCCTCATCTTCGTCATATTGAGTCATTTCATTATTTTAATTTCTCGTTTTCTGTTTTTTCAATTAAGAAAAACGGATAATATGTGGGTAGTGCCAATTATGATTTTGAAATTTTTCATGAGACTTGCCTTAGTTAAGAACAAATAAGATATAATTTCAACACCGCTTAAAATGGAAAAGAAGCTAAAAAATATCAACAAAACTCATATCGCGTTGTCCACTTTGCCATGAGTGAAGCTCCAATAACTCTAGTGCTTGAGAGAGTTGAGAGAAACAAAGGGATGGAGGAGAAAGGGAGCTTTAGTTTGCTCACCAAGGGGCGCGGGGGGAGGGAGGGACAGGAGAATAGAGATCGGGTTTGGGGAAGGCGACAAAATTAATGAAAACTCGCTTTATGTAATTATATTGTTAATTTTTGTGTCTTCTTATTAGTGATAGGTGTAAAATAGTTAAAAACACCCGTCCGGCTCCTAATACCTCACTTATTGTAATCACTAACTAGGTCTAAATTCCTAATAATTGCCTAACTAAAATGATTAGAACCTGACCCAAAAAAAAAACACACACACACACACAAACTTGTGTATAACGTTTTTACTAATTGTGAGGCATGGTAGTGTAAGGAAGTAAGAAAGTGACTTTAAGCATATATTTGGAACAACAAAGATCATTATACGGTAAGTTTTGGGCGGTAGGGCCTTAATTAACGAGGTAGCAAAGTGGGCTGCCATGTGTCAAGCCCGGATTGGGCCATTTGGTGCCACATCATCACAGAAATTTTTATCACTCTAAAAATTTCTAAAAATTCTAACTAAAACAATGGTGCTAGTTTTTTTTTTTTTTTTTTTTTTCACATTATACTCCCAAGTACCTCTAATAATTCCTAGAAGTTAGCCCAACTAAAAGGTCATAATGAATTCGTGGCCTAAAATTTAGCCCAACCCGTGGCCTCCGTGGTTTAATATTCACATTTAATTTTTCTAGATTCCTACTTTTCCTTCTGGTGTCTCATATATTTAATCTATTATATAATAAAAAAATATTTTACAATTTAACATATCACTTCAAATCATTTAAGACTGTAAATTAATTTTTCTTTTCTAATTCTTTTGTAAACTAAGAATTTCTTTTAATAAACAATGTATAGAAAACGCCATGCCCTTAGAATATCAGAACATGTAGATGTGGTGGGCCATTCCTTATTAATGGAGGATCCATGGGTCCCCAATATTTACCTTCTTGATATTGTAATATGACAAACACATTTTTCCTTGATCGAATCTGTGACTGCTTTACTAGATTTGTATCCACACCAGAGAGAAAAAGAAAATGAAAATGAAAGAGAGACATCAGGGATATTTTACAAAGTCCTTTTATGCTCTAGCTTTAAGACATCACATGATAAGCTTAGGCCTGTGATGTTAAGAACTTATCCACCTTACCATTACTGCCTCGTGACAAGAACTTCATACAAATCGGTGGCTTGACCCCAGCCAGGGCAAGGATACAAGCAGGCAAAGTCCATATCCCATCGCCACAGATCAAACCAGATGCTACTGCAGGGCCAAAAGCATCAGCCTTGCTCTTGTTTATCTTCTCCCAGATGAACAGTATTAAGCTTCCAACACACATGTCAACGGCAAAATATGGTCCTATGTAGAAGGGTATTGCCATTGCCATTGGAAGTGGAATGTACCTTCCCCACTTCTTATCCACTCTATCTCTTATCAAATTTATCAGAATGGCTGCACCAAAGAACACGTAACAAAGGAGAAGGCAATTCTTTGGTAGACTTGAAAAGCCGTCAACCCCTATAATAGCCATGTTACGGTACACAATAGCATATGGTGCAGCATATTCACTTCCAGGATTTCCAATGTCATCAAAAGCGTTGTAAAAGAGCCAAAACACAGAAGGTGCAATTACACAACCCATTGCTGTGCCAATTAGTTGACTCACAAACATGGCACGCGGTGAAGCCAGTGTTAAGTAACCAGTCTTAAAATCCTGCATTAGGTCAGAGGCCGTAGAGACGATGTTCATCATAACTCCACAAGCTGCTAGGCCTGCAAGTACTCCACCATGTGAAGCACCAGCCCATGCTCCGATGGTAAAGATGGCCAGCTTTCCATAGGTGGATGCTAGGGACCAATCAGTAAGCCCACAACCATAGGCATTACAGAAAGCCAATGCGGGTGCAAGTATATAGATGACCAACATGTAATACCATTTGAGTTGATGAAAGATATGTGGAAGAGTGCCTATAGAGATTGCAGAAATAGCAACATAACCTCCAATGGAAAACCATGTGGGAATTTGATCTTTGAGAAAGAGTTGGCTGCGACGCTTGTCATCATATGAGAGCTGAGAGCTTTTAGGTGAAGAATGGTCTGAAACAGGGAGTTCGGAGCTCAATTTTTTGGTCAAGAGCTGATGAGACAAGCCTAAGATGGTTTGACTTAGAGCCTTGTAAACGTTATATAAACCATCACCCAGGATCAAGGCTATGGCAATAAATACCTGAAAAAAGGATATAAATTAAGTTTTCAATATTTTGAAAAGTGTTGACAAGGAATGAAAATCTGGAGGTGGTAGTGGTACAGCTGTCTCATTTAGCGGGAACTTACCTTGTAAGCTTGAAGACCAGACATGCTATTTGATGGGAGGCTTGCAGGATACCAGTCACCCTTCCTATTTTCTATGAGAGGCCACATCAGGCCCCAAGAGAGAATCCCTCCCACCAGCACTGATACATTTATGATATAGGGGCAAATCATTCCGACGCCAACATATGTTGCGGAGAAATCAAAATAAAATCTGGGGAATAATCATATTTCCACATTAGCCAAAACATTCATAAATGAGAGTAGGGTTTAGTTGAGCAAAATGCTTATCAAATGAAAATTGTTCTTTGCATCAAGTAAAACAAAGTTTTATTAAGAGGAAAGAAAAAGAATGATTCTAGATGTACCCATAATTATATGCCTTGAGCCCTAGTGAAGGGAAGTTTGAAAATCCACAGTCTGCTCCAGCGGTGTAGAACCATTGAAAGAAACCCCATAAAAAGCTGAAGGTGAAAAATTTTCCCAATGCTCTGACTTGTTTCCTGTAAAGTAGAATAAAAGAAGACAGCTTTTATAATTTCCATAGGGTCAAGTTTAACCAGAAGCCGCAAGTGTCGGGTGCCTTACTTTGCTAATTTTGCTCCATGAGGAGTGTGGAAGCTGTTGATGAGATGAGCAGTGGCAGTACCACTGGGATACGTCAGTTTGAAGTCCATGATCATAATCTGAAACCAAAATAAACAATATCATTGTAGAAAAATGGGAATATGATAAGGTTTTGTTCTGTTCAATGAATTATTTTTGCTCCCTTTTCACCCCCACCCCCACAAGCATAACATGTCTTCACATTTCACAGAACAAGCATAAATATGCTGCCACATACCCTTCGAAAAGGCACCACCGTGAAGAGTCCTCGAAAGCTGACAACCAAGAGAAAGCCGATGCTCCACCCTAATGAAGGGTTTTTGAAATCATGAGTATCTGACGATTGTTTCGAAATGCGTTCACTCATTCCAAAGAGGTAACTTCCAAAGCCTCCTGTTATTACAAATCAATTAAAAGTAGTAGTTTTCAGTCTGCAAGTTAAAGTTATTAGTTCGAGGAAAACAATATTACTTCTAGAGGACAGAAAATGAATTTTACTCATGAGATATTGATTGGGTCAGACTATCATCATGAGATATGGTTGTAAACTTCAAGGTTAGTCATCACAACTCAGAATCTTTGTGCAACACACTCAAACTAGGTCATTCATAGTCTAGTTTTCAGATAGTTTGAAAAACTCGACATAGTTTTTAACAATTAAATATAAAGAAAGATTTAAAATGTCCATAATCCCAATGAATTCATGTTCACAGGCATATGTGTATATATATATATATATATGTATAAGAATTCATCACAAATCAGACTGGTTATTGACACTTAACAATAAATTGTACCAATAAGGATCATGGACTTGAGTGGATATAGCACTCTGATGGAACCTAAGAAAAAGTGACCACCAATTGCCTCAGAAAATAAACTGAGCTATTGCAATTATTGGATGAACAGAATTCTTTTTTTTTTTTTTTTTCAGTCCCTCAATGTGGTCAAGTCTTAGCATATGAAACTTGCATAGGAAAGCAGGTTATGGTTAATTAAAGCTCTAATCTCAATTTTCCCAAAATGAACAGAGCTGAAACATCCCACTGATATAGTTTATTAGCTTCATTTAGACCTTTACTGTTATTGAAGTTTTAAACTTTGGTTACTTACTTAGGATACACAAATTATGAATCAGGAAATTTCTTCCATGTTAACAGTTAAAAAGAAACGGATATAAGGGGGGAAATATAAAATGCATTATGGAAAGAAATTGTGTTGTAATGAATTAAAATTTGGATACAAGAGAAATGAAGCAATCAGTACTTATCAAAAATTTTAATGAAAGAATGATGTAAACAGAAACTGGTATTTGCTTAACAGAGTAGCAGCAATCTTATATTTGTCGACTAGTTCTATTAATAGTAAACCAGATGCAGACCAAAACTGACTGTATGTATAACACAGAGGGAAGGATAGATACAGAGAAAGCAAACACAATCTTTTGTAGTGAATTGTTGTCTCCACTCGAACGCTTTAATTGACCATGTCATCTTATTTTTTATTTGTTTGACTTATCAAAAATAAAAATTTATTTGTTTGTCTATTTATGGGAAAGTCGGGTTCTTTCTACTTTGTTAAAAACTAAACACTTTGGAAGAGGTGAATATGTTTTAGTAAAACGGAACAATACACTAATGTTTTTTAATTCTCCTTTATCACAAGGGACAGTTTGGAAACCTTTTTTTATGACATGAAACTCATTGAGACACGGTTCTTCAAATCCATCTCAGAAGAATAAACTCTGAATATACTATCCTGCCATCAAATTTTGGATTTTCCCTATGATATTTTGAACTCTTGTATCCCATATTCTCCAAACCATCATTGATTGGTCCTAACTATGCTTTTTTAATTATATATATAAAACTATGCTTTTAACACAATCCAACAAAACTGGTATCTAGGCTCCATACCGTCCAGAGATTCCTGGTTGAGTTTATGAGTGACAAAAAAGATTAAAAAAAGGTTCATTTCTACTTGTACTTTGGTCCCGTCGGACAACTTGCAGCTTGTTCTCTACTCGAGTTGCTTGGTTAGGAAAAAAAAAAACAAAAATTCCAAAATTACATTCAAATAATGGTGATGTAGCGAAGAAGTAATGAACCAGAGAGATGAGTAAAATGAGTGAAGGGGGACTCATACCACTAAAGGCAATGCCAGAAGAAGCCACAACACAGGTCTGGATGACAGTATTTTCCTGCCGGGTGAAAGGCTGCTTCAACAGGCCAGATTTCTGAAGCAACCTGGTCCATGTCCTGACGAAGAAGAACCCCAAGAGACCAGCAGAGACATTGAGGGAAGGTATAATACCTGTGGTGAGGTTGAGCTTCATCACTATAAAGGTGAACGGTATGCTCAGGAAGAAGCTCACCACGAAGGCTCTCTTGGTCAGCTGCTTCCTCCATGACGGAACCTCTTGATCTTCAAACAATCGCTCCACCGATATCTCCCCTACTTCTTGTTTGAGCTTCTTGTCCCCCGGATCACCATTATGTTCATCTTCCGGATCAACGACATTCTGCACCTTGTCCTCCACCTCATTCCGACCCATTATCTTCTCCTCTTGCTAAAGATAAATGGTTCTAAATCTCTAGGAAGTGGTTTATAATGGGGATTTTTCCACTTCTAAGCTGGATTTAGGCTGTGTGGCTAGTCTTTATTATTATTTAATATTTTTTGTGCCGAAGGGAGTCAATAATTGAGGTCGTAATCACGTCTAGTGATAGATTTAGTGAAGGTCTGGTTTACTAGAAGAAAAGTTGCAGAACAACAATGGAGATGAAGAGAAAAATACTCTGTTTTGTATTCAAGAATTCTATCTCGTAAAACTGTACAGTAGCCTATTTATACAGGAGACATAATAACCATCTACATATAAAAAATAAATGAATGTACAATATTGCCCCCAAGTGTGTACAGCCCGAAATATCACTATCCATTCTGTTGAGAATCTGGGGAGCATGTAGTGGTGTTGCGCTCTCTGTCCTGCTCCTTTTGTGTGGCAGCTGATGTAGTATTGTTGCTCTCTCGGTTTTACTCTTTTTGTGTGGCAGCTGATTCCTCATTCATTAATATCTAGCGCGAGAGGGAAAAGTCTCGGAAACTTAGCAGTCTAGCGCGAGAGGGACAAGTCTCGGAAAACTCAGCAGTGTGGGGACGAAAAAGGGATCCCAAATTCCAAATTCCAAATTCCTATCACATCGAGAGCAAGCGTGAAGTGTCTGAAAGTATAATCGATGACAATCCGACAACGTTGAGGCCTTTCACTCTGAGTCGATTAATAAACTGACGGCTATGTCAAAAACTATTAATTATCGGTTTTGTTTTAAAAAACATAAACTAACTGTTGGAAAAAAGGAAAAAAAAAAAAAACTATTACAATTTATTTGAATTGAGACAGCATTTCGTCTTATTTTATTTTATTTAATTATTATAATTTATTTATATTTTCATATAAATATAATAAAAAATTTAATTTTTTTTAAATTTTAAAAATAAAAATAATATTATAACAATATTTTATTTAACTTTTATCTCATTTCAATTCACTATCCAATCCTCTACTTAATTTTCATATTAGTTCTTTATATTTTCAATGTTTTACAAAATGAAATGATATTTGCAGTAAAAGATTATGCAAATATCACACATTCATTTTTTAAAAAAATGAGTAAATATGAAATTCATTTAAAAATATTTTTTTAATGGTGGATCCTCTTTTTCAAAATGAGTGTACGGCATTTGTACAACTTATGATTGTATATAATATTAAGATATAAAAATAAATAATAAAATTTATTTCTTTCCATTAACTTAAACTTTTGAGACAAATAGTGATTTCACATATTATTAGAGTAGAAGTTTTGAGTTCAAATCTCAACTCTACATTATCCTATTTAATTAAATATTTTATATGTTAGACCAATCATCGAGAGGGAGTTTGGTTCACATGTGCGGGGAATTGTTAAAAATATAATATAAATAATTAAATCTACCTCTTCTCATCAAGTTAAATTTTTGGAACAAAAGGCACGTTGGGACAGCTATCTTTGTTTCTCTCTCCAGTGAAAATGAACTCTAGAGAAGGCCTAAAAATCTTACTTTCTTCTTCTATTACTTTCTTCTTCTAGACCCTCCTCCTGTTTGCAAAGTCCCAACACTATCCTATCATGTTTTTTTCTTTTTCTTTTCCTTTTTTCGGTTTTTCCTTCATTTTTCATCCGTAGCACGAAGAAGTGCCAATCTATTGCTTTTCGGCCACCCACGACCACCACACACCACACTGCAAGACTCCCCAACCGCTGATCATTTGAATGGCAGAAACATATCGTCGAAAAGAGTGGAACACACGTCTCATGTGCGGCTTAAACCACACATTGGGTGAGTATGCCACCCACGCGCTACATTTTTGGGGTCAACAGCCTTGGATCTCTTAGATTTGACCAACCTCCACTCTTTTAATGTGGCGCGTGGTCCTCACACACCACCACAGTTCCGGAGGTCGCTTGCCGAGAATTTGACTCTTATTTCGCTTACTATCTTCCTATGTTATCACTCTTCCTAACTGAGTATTGTGGAAAAAAGGTAATGAAAGTATCCTTTAGTCAGTCCAGACCGGCGACTGTAGCACAAATCCATTCACTGAGTCCAATCATAGTATTATAGTTCGTTTATCAGACTGTATCAAAACCACTTCAAGCGTCTTCCCCTTATGACAAATAGGTGGAGGTCAAATCATTAGCCTCAAATCCATCTTTTTTTTTTTTTTTTTTTTTATTTACTTTTTCATGTGTTGTATTAGCTGGTTTGGAATGAATGTCGGGGCCTCCCACTCTATTATTTCTTGTATCTTGTAACTTTTTATATATTAACAATATACTTGCTTCGAAGAAAAAAAGATTTAGGGACAAGTTGTGATTTTACATGGTATCAGAGTTCTATCTCTACACGTGTTAGGTCTCCTTATTGAGGGAGAGTCTAGTCCACACGTGAGGGGGGTGTGTTAAAATATAAAATAAATAATAAAATCTTAATTTTTCTCATCAACTTAAGTTTTTGAGACAAGTAGTGATTTCATATGGTATTAGAGCAAAGATCCTGAGTTCAAATCCTAACTCTACACACTCATTGAGAGGAAGTCTATCCCACATATGAGGGTGAGTCTTAAGAATATAATATAAATAATTAAATCTACATCTTCCCATCGACTTGTTTTTGGGACAAGTGGTGATTTTACATCTAGCATTAATCTTTTTATAAAAATTAGAGATATGATATTTGCAGTCATAAAATGTGTAAGTCATGCATTTATTTTGAAAAAAGTAAGTAAATATAAGATCCACATAAAAATTAATTTTTTAATAGTAGATCTCACTTTATTTTTAAAATAAGTGCACCACGTAGGGATGTAATCAATATGACCCGGTCCAATTTTAGACAAAATTTAGGACCAGATCAGCATGTACCAGTTTTGTATTTTAAAAAACCAATTATACACCGATTATCTCCCAAAACTAGTACATTAGATTTTATCGGTTTCGGTCCGGTTCAGTTAGATTTTTCAGTTTTAATAAAATGTAAATTTGTAAAGAAAATTGGTTTATATATAAAAAAAAAAAATTACTTTAAAAAAATCTGTTTTATACTTTTATTCCAAAGTCTGTTTCTATTAATAAAATATGCTTTACTAAAAAAAATCTGATTTACTAAAATATGCTTTACTAAAAACTGCTTTACAAAAATCTGATTTACTAAAAAAAAACTGCTACAAGCCTATAAATATAACTATTACAAAAACTGAAAAAAAAAAAAAAACTGCAACAAAAAGAGAAGTCTACTATGGAATAAAATAAGACCAAAAGTCTAAATTAGAAGTCTAAAAGTCCAACAATTAAACAAATTAGAAGTCCAAATTCTAAAAGTTTAAATTACAAGTCCAAAAGTCTAACAAATTACAAGAACATCCAATAAATTTACAAGTCTAGATTAACATATATAGATAGAAATATTAACATATATAAATATTAGTACTAGTAATTAGTATATAGTAAATTAGTAATAGTGTAATACACTAAAGTCTAATACACTAATGTATTTATCAAAATTATAATAGTAACTATACTATCATATATATATGATATATTATACTAGTACTGTATATTATATATATAATTTTTTTGAAGAAAAGGTAATTTATATTCCATAACTCAATAAAAGGAGATTGTGAATACAATGAGGATAATCCTTTACAAGAATGCTCTCCTCAGAGAAGTAAAATGCATTCTTAGCTCAGCAGTGTACCACTGAATTATCCTTCCTGGGAACATGAACAATAGACTAACCATGAACCTGTGCTAGCAGTTTCTTAGAATCACGAATGAGCAAACCAACTGAGCTCCAATTGTCTTCATTATTTCGGATAGCCTTGACTACCTGCATAGAGTCTCCCTCAAGAATAATATTGGAAGACAGTCCTACTTGAGGCAAAACGTGATGGCTTTTAAAGCTGCAGCTGCTTCTCCCAGAAATGGATCAGAATATAAGTCACGGTAGCCCTCAACGTGCCAATGAAGTTGCCTTGCCAGTGTCTAATTATCACACCTATACCTATCTTGTAGTGATTTTTGTCAATGGCTGCATCCCATTTGATTTTGAAGAAGTTGTTATGAGGTTTACACCACTGAGTAGGTGTGTCATCTGCAGAGGTTGTCTTCTTTTGCTTTTGCTAGTTCACCTCATACAACTAAAGTTTTGAGAGGTTGGATGCCATTGACTTGATGACTTGCTGGGGAGAGGCGAATTGAGACTCAAAAACCCACTTGTTCCTTCTCTGCCATATGTGTTTTACTGCATAAGCTGCTTTAGCAAGTTCTTTTCCCGACAGAGTCGAGAATATGTGACTTAAGACCTCATTGAAAGGGCCCTCCATAATTGAACATTTTTGGATCCTCCTTGAGCACCCACTCCAGATAGCTTGAGCTGCCTTACAAGAGACCATAGTGCATGACTATTTTTGGATGAAGGAGACAAATTGGACACTCCAAGGCTTCCAACACTTTTCTCTTGAATAGGTTGACCTTTGTAGGAAGTATGTCTTTGGTTGCTCTTCACAGAAAGAGTCTGACTGAATGAGGGATTTTAAGCTTCCAGATGTTGAACCACAAGGCAGGGGAGGGTCTTGGCATTGATGATTGTCCCGAGCTAACAGTAGAAAGGGTACCTTGGAGGTGGTAAGCTGACCTCACAAAGAACTTACCATTGGTTGTGCATCACCAAGTTAATTGGTCTGGGCTTTTGCAAGGACTAATGGGGAGTCTAATTATGCCTCAGACTCATTAAAAATAACCTCAATCAGATTGATATTCCATGTGAGGTGATTGAGCTGAAATATTGCATATTTCATACGTTCAGAACTAATACATTTTAATTAGTTCATGACATTATTATTGGTTTTAGATGAAAAAATAGTTACTAGGCATAATTTCGAGTTGTGGTTTAAATTGATTAATATTATGATTTATGTTTAATTTTATAACCTATGATTTAATTGGGCAATAACTCTTCACATACACAACACATTTTTAATAGTCTAGTCTTGCTTTTCTTATTTTTCTTATTGATTTTTAGATTCTATTTCCTTCTCAGTTTCTGAAAGTTAATTATTCAAACAAACAGTGCAGAACAATAAAATGGAAGGGAGTTGTTTTCAGAATAGAATGGCATGCGGAAGAAAGAAAAAGAAAGGCATCAACTTCTCATTGGACCATGTCACACGGTAATTTCATTTGGATAGAGAAAGGCATCACGCAGGAGCCTTTCTTGGAGTCTGATGACTTGAGCTTTTGGAAGGGGGAGGCACGCAAATGGCTTTTGGGGAAATGAGGACAGACTTACACAAAGGGAGAAAAACACCAAAACACTGGATGAAAGGAAGGAAAAAAGGCACTCAGAGGGGCTGTTTTCGACAGAGAGAGAAACAAGGAGTGATTTATGGAGAGGGACCTTCAGCTTTTGGGTTTTGATGAAAAAGGAAAAAGGGGAGCCTGTTGGGAAGGGGAGGCAAAAAGACTGGACGGAGACCCTGCAGGAAAAATGAGAGGTAGAGAGAGAGAGAGAGAGAGAAAGGTGGAAGAAAAACAGAGCAGCATGGAAACGAGGAGAGGTTTTTTCATTTGGGGGTCACATAGCAAGTTTTTACGGATTGAAGCTTTAAGTGCAAGCTGAGCTTTTCTTGGCAGAGAGGTCTGATTTTTGTGGAGAGGAGAAGGGACTGACGGACTGGTTTTGGGGAAGAGAAGCTGGAATGCAGGGAGGAGAAGTTTTGGGTCTGGAGCTTGGACTCCAGTGGTGGATGAAGAGAGAGGTTTTTTCGTTTAGAGTGGGTGGAAGAAGGATGCTTCACATGTAATATTATTTTTTCTGGTTTGGTGGAGAGGGTTTTTTGAACTTCTAGAGGAACCTTCAGCTTTTGAGTTTGGGTATTCTTTTTCTGGGTAGTGAAAAAAAGGGAAAAGAGGTCTGGTCTTTGGACTGGGGGGACAGAGAGGGGATTATATTCTTTTCTCATTTTTGGCTTTGAAAACAAAAAGGAGAACGGATGAAACCTAGCAGGAGGAATGGGCAATTTTCATATTATTTTTCTGGGCTTGGACGAAACGCAGAGGGGCTTTAGCTTTTGGGAGATGAAGGAGTTGTTTGAGCACATGGGCATTTACTTTTTGAGTTTTGAAAGACGCTGCATGGGGAGATTATTGTGGGCTCTATATATCTTCTCTCCATTTTTACTTTACGGTCTAAGTTGTTTTTCTTGTGTTGAATTTTATGCTTTATTTTAGTTTTATCATGGAGGATATTTATTTGATTTTCATGACTCTTGTGATAATCATGGTTGGCTAAATTTTCGTACTAAGGTTAGAGGTGAAGTCTAATGATTTAGACATTATTTTTGAATCAATGTTAGAGTTTATATTGTGAGTTTGATCGATTGAATGGTTTTATTGTTGGATATTTTGATTATCTATATATTTATCTTGATTCATTGTGATTTTTGAATATATGGAATACTTGAAAAAATCCCTGTGAATTTCAAATGAGTTTGTGAATGTTATAATTATCAATCGTTCATGCTTAATCATTAGTGACTATTTTTCTTGATCTTAAATGCTAAATCTTTCAATTAAACAAAATCATTATTCTAGTTTAATTGAAGTAAATCGATCGATATTCTAAATTATTAGACAAATACTCGAAACCTTAGTCGTTCTCTATATCAATTTATTTTAGCATTTTTGTTTTATTCTATTACTTTAAAAATCATCTCAGTAATTTTCTCTTCTATTCGATTGTACATTCCTTTTAATAATTTCTTTTCATTATTTGAGTTTTTTTTTCTTATGATGTAAGTCGATCCCTGTGGATTTGACCCTATTAGGTATTACAATACCTGTATACTTACAGGTAAAACTGCCTAGAATTTATGGTTCACTAGTTTGAGTCAAAGTTTAGGTGCAACATGAGGGTATCCTGATCAATGAAAGATGAGAATTTGGTCTCTAAAGTAAGGATTTTAGGGGAGGGATTGGATTATGAAATAAGAGGGGTTGGGGATCCATTTTTCATGCTAGACTCTAATTGTATCTCCATTCCCAACTTGCCATAGGAGCCCCTCAAGCAAGAGGGGTCTCGCAACCATGATACTGTGCCACACAAAGGAGTCACCCCTTTTAATTTTTGCATTAGGAAAATCTGAGCATGTGTAATACTTGGCTTGTAACACTTGAGTAGCCAAAGAAGATGGATTTTGAATTGACCTCCATCCTTGCTTTACAATAAGTAAGCAAGATTGAAAGCCTCAAAACATCTAGACCCGAGTCCTCCTTCCTGTTTCCCCACCCCTAGGCCCTTCCAACTCATCCAATGTAGCTTGGCTTTTTGTTCTATCTGCCCCCACCTACAAGACCGCATTAGCTTGTTGATGCTTTTGAAGATACCCTTGGGGATCTTGAATATTCCCGTATTATAGGTGGGGTGTGCTTGAATGACTGACTTGAGGAGAATCTCCTTGTCTAACTAATAGAGCATGTTTATTTTCCAGCAACCCAACTTAGCCTTGATTTTGTCCAAGATAGAATTAAAGGCCCTTGATCTGTGCCTGCCAACAAAAGAAGGTAAGCCAAGATATTTTTCAAAAGGACCTGAGGCTCGGATACTTGTTGTAGCCAATATAGCTTGTTGAAACTCCTACTTGGTGTTTTTGCTAAAAAAGATGGAGATCTTCTCCAAGTTAAACCTCTAACTGGAGGCTAGCTCATAAGCACTTAAAAAAGCATACAACATGCTCCATTTAGTGGGAAGAGCCTTGCAAAAAAAAAAAAAAAAAAGACTGTCATCAGCAAAGAATAGGTGATTTACAGACAAGGATCTTCGAGCTATAGGAAAGTTAGAAACACCCTTTTGCTTAGCTTGATTTAAAGATTGGCTAAGTACTTTTGAACAAATAATAAACAGAAAGGGAGAGAGAGGAGATTTGAATGAAGCTTGTGGGGAGTCATTTAACAAAATGGAGTAGGAGACAGTGCTAATACATTGCATAATGAGTTCAATCCATCCCCTTGCAAAGCCCCCCCCCCTTTTTTTAATAAAAAAAAAGATAACTAAAAAAAAACATGTCAGCCTCTTATCCCATTTGTTTGGCAGTATTTCTTTAGGGATATTAAGTCTAAGAAAACCCGTTTTTGAATGAGTCATTTCTTTCCTGCTTTTGTTTCATTAATAAAAAAAAAAAAATTTGAATGCCTAGCTTGTGGTGTGCATGTGATAAACAATATTTTGCCTTAATGCAATATGTACTGATATACACATGATTGACACACACTCCATTTCTAGCATTTTGTAAAATTTGAGTATCTTGGTGGAGCAGTTGAGCGGAATTATATTGTGAAGATTTATTTTTAAGCCTAAGCATATAGCATGATTTATGATGCATCATATTTTGTTGATGTGTAGCCTGAAACACCGGGATGTTATATTTATTGAGATGATACTTGATAAGGTTTTTGTAGAATGAAAGGTAAATTTTGAAGGACATTTTGCATATGCTTACGCTTCTAGTGTTCCTTATTTACTATTCACATATTTAACACAGGAGAAGTAAACTGCAGGACTACCGAGCAATGTTAAAAACAAAGAAAAAAAAAGAGATTTGAAAAGATTAAAAAAAAAAAAGAAAAGGGAATAAAGGCGACATAGTGAACTTTCCTAAGTAAAAGGGTTAGAAACAGTTACCTAAGACTTTGGGGGTTAAGTGTTCAACCTTTAAAAACAGAGCTGGCGTGAAAACTGCTAGTCCTTTGGGCTTTGAGGTAGTTAGAATTAGCAATGATTAATCTTAATGTTGAAAAATTCTATGACAAATCATGGCTAATAATAAGGAACACACAGCCAGTTTAGCTTCGCACACATATTTGAGTTTTGAGAAATTTGCCTCCATTATATGTGAAAGATTGTTGAGATAGTCTTGGTGGGTATAACCCCTGGGGTTTGAGTAGTAACGTATCATTTTTGTGAGAATTCAGATTTGTGTTTGATTATTTCTGTTTGAATTTCGATCTCTATGCAATATTCATCTCAATTAATTTTCACTATTTTGCTCAAGGATTGGCAAAATGCTAGTTCGGGGATGTGATTGAGTGCATTATTGCATATTTTATAAATTTAAAAACCAATATATTTTTTATTTTTTTATTATTTTATTATTGGTTTTAGATGAAAAATGGTTAATAAGTATAAATTTGAGTTGTGATTTAAATTGATTAATATCATGATTTATGCTTAATTTTATAACCTATAATTTAATTAGGCAAAAATTCTTGACATGCACAATATATTTTTACTTTAATCTTACTTTATATTTATTTTTATTTATTTTGCTTTTAAATAAATTTCTTTCCAATGAATTTCTACATTGTCACACTGATAATTTATATGTCCAATTGCAAGGCATTGTTGATTGCACATGCACACGGACATCAATTATCCACCTTCCGCATCCTTTCAAAACAAGGCAATTTGCTAATAGACACAATCAATTATGTGGGACCATGAAAAGAACAAATAATTCAAATCAAGCACATGAGTGAAGGAACCATACGGATTTTGGCTTGTCTTAACTATTCAATGGAAGCACACAAAGTACATGGAAAAACAAATTAGAGTAAAGTGTCTTGCATCCTCACACCTTGCTCTAGACGGGAGTGGACCCCACGGACTAGTTTACAAGCTGATGGACTTTCAATGGATTTAATTCCACACGGAAAAGTTGCAACCTCACATGGCACGGTTCGTCTTCAAGTGCACATGCACATTCATCACCATACCTTGCTCTTCATGTTATATCAAAGTAGACCCCACGGAAAAACCTGTACTTACTCTACAAGATAATGACAGTTTAATAAGTCACACAGAATTAGACTGGAGGAGGATCCGAGGAGCTAAAACTAACTGCATGCTTATTCTCAAAATGGATCCACCTTGACTTTTCTATCCAAAAGCACAACACGTAAATCTATCTTCAAGTGGTCTTCAAGCACCTGCGTCAAACGATATGGACCCGGCCCTCCTAAAGGCATTGTAGAGTAAATCACGGAAAAGAGATGCAATCCAAGACGACTTTTGACTTCAGCTTTTGGAGGCAGCATGCCTAGAAAAAGGATTGAAGGAGAAGTGAGAAGGTGCGTTGGATGATTCGATTGAGAGAGCCATAGTGTAGTTTTTCCTAAGCTTTTCTTTAGTTTCTGGGAGAACTCAGGTGAGGAGAGGGACACAGCAGCGCAGTTGTAGAGCCTCTTGGCCACACTATTGTTGCGCATCTCTCTTCTTCCACCTTTAGCTCTATTTCTCTAGTTTATTTTAATACCAGTTTGTTTAATTTGATGTCATTTAATTTTCTTACATTTTAAAGGTTTTATTTAAATTCCTGCATGTTTAATTTCATGTTATTTATTTTACTTGCTTCTGAATTTCTGCTTATTTAACTTGATGTCATTTATTTATCTTTGCTATACTCAAAAATCCAAAAATATGAATCTAGTTCATGACCAGTATAATTTTCATTCCCCTTGCACTCTTCCATTCTTTGTATATATCACAATTTTTAATTTTTCTTTGTGAATGTTGGCACCATTTTACACGGGTTTGATTTTAAGCAAGCTTTCATTGTGGAGACGATTTAGAAATTTTATTCCTAATTATTATGTGACATCCTTCTGCACTTGGGAGAGCCTTTGTGCTACTCAATTTTGAGCGAGTCAAGATTTTGGCGCCGTTTCCGGTGAAAGTTGATTGTATTAAATTTAAACTCGTATTTTTATCTTTATTTTCATTTTTTTATTCATTATTTTTTTAAAAAAGAAAAAGATAACTAAAATAAAAACATGTCAGCCTGTTATCCCATTTGTTTGGCAGTATTTCTTTAGGAATATTGAGTCTAAGAAAACCCCTTTTTGAATGAGTCATTTCTTTCCTGCTTTTGTTTCATTAATAATTGTTTTTTTTGAATGCCTAACTTATGGTGTGCATGTGATAAACAATATTTTGCCTTAATGCAATATGTACTAATATACACATGACTGACACACACTCCATTTCTAGCATTTTCTGAAATTTGAATATCTTGTTGGATCAGTTGAGCACAATTATTTTGTGAAAATTTATTTTCAAGCCTAAGCATATCGCATGATTTATGATGCTTGATATTTTGTTGATGTGTGGCTTGAAACATCAGGATGCTATACTTATTGAGATGATACTTGATAAGATTTTTGTAGAATGAAAGGTAAATTTTGAAGGACATTTTGCACAAACTTACGCTTGTAGTGTTCCTTATTTACTATTCACTAATTTAACATACGAGAAGTAAACTGCAGGACTACCGAGCCAAGTTAAAAAAGAAAAGAAAAGGGATTCGAAAAGATTAAAAAAAAAAAAAGGGAATAAAGGCGACATAGTGAACTTTCCTAAGTAAAAGGACTAAAAATAGTTACCCAAGACTTTGGGGGTTGAGTGTTCAACCTCTAAAAATAGAGCTGGTGTGAAAACTGCTAGTTCTTTCAACTTTGAGGTTGTTAGAATCGGCAATGATTAATCTTAATGTTGAAAAATTCTATGACAAATCATAGCTAATAATAAGGAACACACAACTAGTTTAGCTTCGCACACACATTTGAGTTTTGAGAAATTTGCCTCAATTCTATGTGAAAGATTGTTGAGATAGTCCTGGTGGGTATAACCCCTAGGGTTTGAGTAGTAACGTATCATTTTTGTGAGAATTCAGAATTGTGTTTGATTATTTCTGTGACGCCCCCAAATCCCCACGCCCGAACACGGGGAAATCAAGACGTCCGGATGGTGACAACCCGGGTCACCATCCTATCGACGGGTGCCGAGTTTGTGCAAAGGGAACAAATGTGCACGAAAGAACACGCAGCGGATAACGAAAGTCATAACTAAGTACCAGAATTTTCTTAACGTAATACAAGCTGTTTAAAACATACATAAATAAAATATTACAAAACACGCATATAATAAAATATCAAATACAAAGCATGACATCAGCAACCCGGCGGAGCCGCGTCCTCGGGCTCAGCCTCCTCCTCCTCCTCCTCGAACTCTGCACCAAAAGCTACGGAACCAAAAATGGTACCGCAGGTAAGTAAAACCCAAACACTACCAGATAATAACACATATAGAACTCAAACAATATGCATGAACTATGCCCAATGCACAAAACCCAAAGACACAGTTTTCCACACACGCTAAAATCACATTTTTTTTATCCGTATGCACCATGACCTCCCTTAGGGGTCATCCGCACACCCTGGCTCCAGTGCCACACCGCAGAGTACCACCACGCATGTGACACCTAACGAGCGATGCCCAGTTCCGTGCCCCGCACGTTCGTAGCCAAGCATCCTCTAGCCCTCACCAGCGAAGGGCCACGGAGTCGGTGCGTAGAGCGATGCTCGGTTCCGCGCCCGGCGTGTTCGTAGCTGAGCAACCCCTAGCCCCCGCTCCCGTCGTCTAGCGACAACTCAGGGGATATCACTCAGTTTATTCTGCTCCCGAGTGACCAGAGGAGCTCCACCGGGATAATACCCCATCCCGGCTTGGGGTCGTGATACACACGCACCCGTAAGACCACTTACGCCAATATACAGGCTTTTCACACATAAACAAAAACACACGTGCATGCACCATGTAATGCCATATCAATGCATAATAAAATAACCAACCAACATAAATCAATAAAACAAGTATCTCCGTCCTCCATCCATCCGACCCCCGAACTCCTCGGACTCAGTCCGGAATCAACCAACCAGCAGATTAATTAATTGAAAGAGCAATATATATTTAAATCTGAAAATAGGGTTTGGAAAATACTTACAGCGCTATACGGTAATTTTAGAAAACAAGCGGCGTTGCAAACGACGGCGGAAAAACAACGTCACAGTGAAAATTCACTGCGGCCGTGGGTTTGAAAAACCCACTTTTGAGCGGGGACAAACTAGGACACGAAAATGATAGGGAATGGTCTAGGGATGGTTGTGAAGCTATTGGAAGTGATGAACGGCCGTGGGTGGCGGCGGAATCGCCGGAAATGGCCGAAAAATGCAAATCGGAAACTAAGCTCGTAGGAGCTGTTCTGGTGGTCGTTGGACTCCGGAAATGGGTGGGTTAGGATGGCAAGGGACCGGTGATGAAGTGGTGAAGAAATGGTGGCCGGAGGTGGAGCGACGGCGGCGGATCGGAGCAAAATCCGTACAGCCTTTGGAGAGCTTTTCAGCGCCAAACGGCCGGCCGGTTGGGGGTGGGCTTTGGAGGGGTGGTGCGCCAGAGGGAGGGGAAGAGTTTGGGATCGGTGGTGGGCCACATGGTGGCCGGACGGCACTGGGTTGGGCTGAAGAGACGTTCGGCGTGAGGGAGAGGGAAGAGAGAGAGAGAGCTCGGGGGGGGGACGACGCGGGAGAGAGAAAGAAAAAAAAGAAAAAAAAGAAAAAGAAAGGAAAAAGAAAAGAAGAAGAAAAAAGAAAAAGAAAAAAGAAAAAGAGATGTAGGGAAAAGAGGAGATCTAATCCTCATTTCGGGAAACAAAACTAAACCGCCAAAAGAGATTAAAAACCACAAAAACAACTAAAAGAAATAAAACACAACATCAAATAAATTAAAAACCAATTTTAAAACGCAAATAAATTAAAATAATTAAACTATATATTAATTAAAATAAAAACAATTATTCCAGCGAAAATACACTCAAAAGCGGGTCATCACAATTTCTGTTTGAATTTCGATCTCTATGTAATATTCATCTCAATTAATTTTCACTATTTTGCTCATGGATTGGCAAAATGCTAGTTGGGGGATGTGATTGATTGCATTATTGCATATTTTATAAATTTAAAAACCAATATATTTTTTATTTTTTTATTATTTTATTAGTGGTTTTAGATGAAAAATGGTTAATAAGCATAAATTTGAGTTGTGATTTAAATTGATTAATATCATGATTTATGCTTAATTTTATAACCTATAATTTAATTAGGCAAAAATTCTTGACATGCACAATATATTTTTACTTTAATCTTACTTTATATTTATTTTTATTTATTTTGCTTTTAAATAAATTTCTTTCCAATGAATTTCTACATTGTCACACTGATAATTTATATGTCCAATTGCAAGGCATTGTTGATTGCACATGCACACGGACATCAATTATCCACCTTCCGCATCCTTTCAAAACAAGGCAATTTGCTAATAGACACAATCAATTATGTGGGACCATGAAAAGAACAAATAATTCAAATCAAGCACATGAGTGAAGGAACCATACGGATTTTGGCTTGTCTTAACTATTCAATGGGAGCACACAAAGTACATGGAAAAACAAATTAGAGTAAAGTGTCTTGCATCCTCACACCTTGCTCTAGACGGGAGTGGACCCCACAGACTAGTTTACAAGCTGATAGACTTTCAATGGATTTAATTCCACACGGAAAAGTTGCAACCTCACATGGCACGGTTCGTCTTCAAGTGCACATGCACATTCATCACCATACCTTGCTCTTCATGTTATATCAAAGTAGACCCCACGGAAAAACCTGTACTTACTCTACAAGATGATGACAATTTAATAAGTCACACAGAATTAGACTGGAGGAGGATCCGAGGAGCTAAAACTAACTGCATGCTTATTCTCAAAATGAATCCACCTTGACTTTTCTATCCAAAAGCACAACACGTAAATCTATCTTCAAGTTGTGACGCCCCCAAATCCCCACGCCCGAACACGGGGAAATCGAGACGTCCGGATGGTGACAACCCGGACCACCATCCTAACGACGTGTGCCAAGTGTGTGCAAGAGCGACAAAGTGCACAAGACAAACGCAGCGAGAAGCAAGTCAATAAATAAGTACCAGAATTTTTCTTAATGAAATACAAACTGTTTAAAACATACTTAAATAAAATATTACAAGAAACACAAATACAAGTTTGAAAACAGATAAAAAGCACAGCATCAGCAACCCGGCGGAGCCGCATCCTCGGGCTCAGCCTCCTCCTCCTCTTCCTCGATCTCTACACCAAAAGCTACGGAACCAAGAAAGGTTCCACAGGTAAGTATGACCCAAACACTACCAGATGAAAATACATACAACCCACACAACAAGAAAACAAGATCAAACAAACACACGCCCCGCTACACATATATTTTAACACGCACGCCAAAACCCAAAAGGCCCACCAACCTCCACAAAGCCACACCTCGCCATTATCCCAGATAATGGCCCAAACCACCATTTTTCCCAGAAAAAGGATCATAACCGAAAAACCATACCACAACCCGCTCCGTATGCACCATGATCTCCCCTAGGGATCATCCGCACACCCTGGCTCAGTGCCACACCGTAGAGAACGGCTACGCGTGCGACACCTAAACGAGCGATGCCCAGACTCGTGCCATGCACGTACCGGGCCGGGCCATCCTCTAGCCCTCGCCAGCGAAGGGCCACGGGATCGGTGAATAGAGCGATGCCTGGACTCGTGCTCAGCACGTACCGGGCCAGACCCATCCTCTAATTTCCGCTCCCGGAGTCAGTGAGTAGAGCGATGCCTGGACTCGTGCTCAGCACGTACCGGGCCAGACCCATCCTCTAATACTACTCTGTCATCGCGCAGGGCCTCAGAATCGGTGAATAGAGCGATGCCTGGACTCGTGCTCAGCACGTACCGGGCCAGACCCATCCTCTAGTACCGAACTCGTCAGCGCCCAGACGACTACTCAGGGGATGTCACTCAGTATTGACCGCTCCCGAGTGATCAGAGGAGCTCCACCGTGATAATAACCCATCACGGCTTGGGCTCGTGAGACACACGCACCCAAACGCCAAAACGCCGATAAGCATGATGCACATGCACGCGATATGCAACGCACACAAATAAAATGCAACGCACGCCACACGGCCCAATCAAAACAACCAAACACAACCAACCAAACAAACACTCCGTCCTCAATCCATCCGACCCCCGAAACTCCTCGGACTCAGTCCGGAATCAACAACCAACAATAATCAATTAAATATATAATTAATTAAATAAAACCATTGAATGAGCAATATATATTAAAATCTGAAAATAGGGTTTGGAAAATACTTACAGCGCTATACGGTATTTTTAGAAAGCTCGCGGCGTTGCTAACGGCGGAAAAACAGCAACGTCACAGTGAAAATTCACTGTGGCCGTGGGTCCGAAAAACCCACTTTTGAACGGGGACAAACTAGGACACGAGATTGATAGGGAATGGTCTAGAGGTGGTTGTGAAGCTAATGGAAGCGACGGACGGCCGTGGGTGGCGGCGGAATGGCCGGAAATGGCCGAAAATGGCAAATCGGAAAACAAGCTCGTGGGAGCTGCTCCGGTGGTCGATGGAGGCCGGAAATGGGTGGGTTAGGACGGCAAGAGGTTGGTGATGAAGTGGTGAAGAAATGGTGGCCGGAGGTGGAGCGACGGCGGCGGATCGGAGGAAAAACCGTGGAGGCTTTGGAGAGCTTTTCCGGCCAAACGGCCGGCCGGATGGGGGTGATTTTCGGTGGGGAGGTGCGCCGGAGGTGGACGAACCGAATGGCACCGGCGGTGAGCCGCACGGTGGCCGGACGGCGGTAGATCGGGGGCAAGACCAGTCCGGCGTGAGGGAGAGGGAGGAGAGAGAGAGAGAGCTCGGGGGGGGTGAGCCGATCGGGGAGAGAGAAAGGGAGGGAAAAAAGAAAAGAAAAAAAAAAGAAAGAAGAAGAAAAAAGAAAAAAAGGAAAAAGAAAAAGAAAAAGAGAGGAAAAAGGGAAAAGATGTAGGGAAACGATGAGGCCCAAACCTCATTCCGGAAAGCAAAACTAACCCGCCAAAAAGATTAAAAAAACACAAAACAACTAAATAAACACAACACCAAATAAAATAAATTAATTTAAAAACCAACATTAAAAACGCAAATAAATTAAAATAAATAGCTAATATATTAATTAAAATAAAAACAATTATTTCAGCGAAAATACACTAAAAAACGGGTCATCACATCCTCCCCTCCTTAAAAACAATTTCGTCCTCGAAATTGCAAGATCACCACCAACTTAAACCAAGCCACACAAACGCACATGAACCAACTGAGACCAAGATTAAAATACATACCTTCATCATTCAAACAAATATGGATACTGCTCCCTCATGTCCGCCACTCGCTCCCAAGAGAAGTCTTGTGCTAGCGGATCTCCCCAAGCCACTTTAACCAACGGTATCGTCTTGGACCTCAATTGTTGCTCCTTCCAATCCAAAATCTGCGACGGAACAACTTCATAAGTGAGATCCGGTTGCAACTGACTACTTGCTGGGTCGACGAAGCGTGGCTCTTGCTGTCCAAAGCTTTTCTTCAGGGATGATACGTGGAAGACATCATGAACATCCCCAAAATAATCTGGCAAAGCAACTCTGTAGGCGACGGACCCTACTCTCTCCAGAATCTGAAAAGGGCCGACATACCTTGGATCTAGCTTCCTCTTTTTACCAAAACGCTTGACACCTCTCATGGGAGAGACTTTAAGATAAACCCAATCACCAACTTCAAATGACAATTCTCTCCTCCTGGTATCAGCGTAGCTTTTCTGGCGACTCTGAGCTGCCGCCATTTTATCTCTGATGATCCGGACTTGGCTTTGCATCTCTTGAATTATTTCGGGTCCAATCACCCTACTCTCCCCAACTTCATCCCAACACAAGGGCGACCTGCACTTTCTCCCATAAAGAGCTTCGTAGGGAGCCATCTGAATGGTCGCATGGAAGCTGTTATTGTAGGCAAACTCAATGAGCGGCAAATGATTTTCCCAACTCCCTTGGAATTCCATGACACACGCTCGCAGCATGTCTTCCAAAGTCTGAATGGTGCGTTCTGACTGGCCGTCTGTCTGCGGGTGATAGGCAGTACTGAACTTCAATATAGTACCCAAAGCTGCCTGTAAACTCTTCCAGAACTGCGATGTGAACCTCGGGTCCCGATCCGACACTATACTCTTTGGTATGCCGTGTAGCCGCACTATCTCCTTGACATACAAACGGGTTAACTTACCCAAAGAGTCGGTGTTATTAACAGGCAGAAAATGAGCACTCTTCGTTAATCGGTCCACAATCACCCAAACAGAATTCTTCCCACTAGGCGTTCTCGGCAAACCCACAACAAAGTCCATCGTGATGTCATCCCATTTCCACTCAGGAATAGGGAGGGGTTGGAGCACACCTGCAGGTCTCTGATGTTCGACCTTTACCTGTCGGCATGTGTGGCATTTTTCAACATGTAAGGCGATGTCCTTCTTCATTCCATCCCACCAGTAATTCTTCTTCAAGTCCCGATACATTTTTGTACTGCCTGGATGAACAGAATAAGGGGCCGCATGAGCCTCCGCCATGATCCGCTCTTTGAAATCTGAGTCCTTTGGAATCACTCTGCGATCTCGGAACCGTAAAATCCCATCACTATCCAAGCTATAGTGCAACGACCCTCGAGACTTTCGAACTCTTTTCCTGATGTTCAGCAGCTTGGAATCCTTTCTTTGGAGAGCTTTCAATTCTTCAAAATCGGTTATCCGAATATCAAGAACTGATGATAAAATCTCCACTTGCTGCGAACTCTCTAGTAGGAGCCTTCTCATCCCACAAAGTAACGAATCCACTTCCGACGGCTCAGCTTCGTCTTCCAAATGTGACTTCCGGCTCAAAGCATCAGCAACTATATTAGCCTTTCCTGGATGGTACTTGATCTCACACTGATAGTCACTGATTAGCTCCAGCCACCGCCTTTGCCTCATATTCAAATTTTTCTGGGAAAACAAATGCTTCAAACTCTTATGATCAGTAAATACCTCACAAGCTTCCCCATACAAGAAATGCCGCCAGATCTTGAGTGCAAAAACAATCGCAGCCAATTCTAGATCGTGCGTCGGGTAATTCTTTTCATGGTCCTTAAGCTGACGAGATGCATAGGCTACAACCCGTCCTTCCTGCATAAGGACACAACCCAACCCAAACTTGGACGCATCGCTGAAGATTACGAAAGGCTTATGCGGTTCAGGGAGTGCTAACACTGGTGCCGTCGTCAACCTGTTCTTTAATTCCTGGAAGCTTCTCTCACATTTATCTGACCATACAAATTCTGTATTCTTCCGAGTCAAGGCTGTGAGAGGTCCGGATAGGCGAGCAAAACCTTCTACAAATCTTCGATAATAACCGGCGAGCCCCAAGAAACTCCTGATCTCCCGTACTGTAGTCGGGCGTGGCCATGACAAAATGGCTTCTATTTTACTAGGATCAACTGCCACCCCGCCCCTGGAAATTACATGCCCGAGAAATTTAACTTCTTCCAACCAGAACTCACACTTGCTAAGCTTGGCATAAAGCCGGTGTTCTCTCAATCTTTCAAGTACCAGACTAAGATGATACACATGCTCTTCAACATCTCGAGAATAAATCAGTATATCATCAATAAATACCACCACAAAAGAATCCAGATAAGGTTGGAATACCCGATTCATTAAATCCATGAAAGCAGCAGGAGCATTAGCTAGCCCAAACGGCATCACCTTAAATTCATAGTGTCCATACCTCGACCTGAAGGCAGTTTTAGGCACATCCTGCTCTCTGATTCTCAGCTGGTAGTATCCCGACCTCAGATCAATTTTAGAGAACACGGCTGCTCCCTGAAGCTGGTCAAATAAATCATCTATCCGCGGGAGAGGATATTTATTTTTGATGGTCACCTTGTTCAACTCCCGATAGTCAATGCACATACGAAGAGTTCCATCTTTCTTTTTAACAAATAAAACTGGGGCACCCCACGGCGACGTACTAGGCTGAATAAATCCCTTCTCTACTAATTCTTGCAACTGAGTCTTCAACTCTTTCAATTCAGCCGGTGCCATGCGGTAAGGAGCCTTATGCACAGGAGCCGCTCCAGGTTCCAAATCTATAACAAACTCCATCTCTCGCACGGGGGGTAGTCCGGGCAAATCATCCACAAACACATCGGGGAACTCTTCCACAACTGGAATGTCTGCCAAGGACTTCTTCTCAGACGGCGTGGATACCATCTGGACCAAGAATGCATCCGCTCCCCATGCAATTTCTCTTCTTGCCTGTATCGCCGATATAATCATCGGTTTTTCTTTCAATTTACTCCCCGCGAATTCCAGACAATCACCATCCGGAAGCTGAAAGCTAACTGTCCGACTTCTGCAATTAATAGTCGCAGAATATCGGTATAGCCAATCCATCCCGAGGATGATATCAAAACCCAACAGCTTGAACACTACCAGATCAGCATCCAAAAACCTTCCCTCAAAATTTAACGGGCATCCCGAAGCAACTTTGGAACACCACACCCTCTCACCATCGGGTAGGGCCACTACCATAGCCTTCGGCAACGGTTCCGTGACCAAGTTACACACCCGAGCAAACGTGGAAGACACAAACGATTGTGAAGCACCGGAATCAAACAAGGTACAAGCATAAAACTCATACAAACGAACTCTTCCTGAACCAAACACACAACCCATGAAATCCAAAAAACAAAGAAAGAGCCAAATGCACCAAAAATTAAATCCAACTTAAAATTAATTTAATCCATACCTGTGATTACTCCAGCATCATGGGTCGCTGGTGCCTCATCATCTACCTCTCCGGGTGTGACAGCATAAACCCGGGCTTGCACTGGTTGTCTCGGGTTGGTTCTTCCACCGCGCCTACCTCCACGGTTCCCTTGAACCATTCTTGGACATTCTCGGGAAAAGTGGCCCGGCTGGCCACAAGTAAAACATCGAGCTCCACCAGAAGAGCACTCGCCCGCATGAGCTCTATTGCAAATTCCACATACAGGTACACGTCCTCCCATGCGAACACTTGAGGATGCTTGCGAGCGAGTCCCGGACCGCTGAACAAACTTCTGGGGCGAACCCGAGCTACTTCCTTCACCAGAAAAACTCCGCCTCTTTTGTCCTGGAGGGGAGCCCATACCCAGATTATTTTCCCGCTCTATAAGGGTGGCCACATCCACTAACTCCTGAAAAGTGGATATCCGGTGGCTGACCACCAAACGGCGTATATCAGGGCGTAGTCCCTCCTGGAAACGCTCTGCTCGCAACTCCTCAGTGGCAACAAGATGAGGAGCGAATTGCTCAAGTTCTATGAACCTCCGGGCGTATTGTTCCACTGTTGCGCCCCCTTGGATCAAATTAGAGAATTCTCTTGCCTTTTGTTTTCTTACTGAGGCGGGAAAGAAGCGGTCATTGAACTCCTTCTTGAAACGCTGCCAGGTCACTGCAGCGAAAGATCCCAACTCAGCTTCCAGCATCACCCTCCTGGTACCCCACCAATCAGAAGCGATACCCTGCAAAAGATAGCTGGCGTAGAGTACTTGCTGAGCTTCAGTGCATCCACACACCTCAAAGGTTTTCTCCAAGTCTTTGATCCATCTTCCAGCCTGAAGAGGATCCTCATTTCCAGTGAAGTGTGGAGTCCGATGCGCTAGGAAGCGCTCATAGGTGCATCCGGCTTGCACCATGCTACTTGACCCGCCCGGATACATCCAAGGCCCTCCCTGATATGGCCAAGGACCTCCTGGTTGTGGCCAATACACTCCCTGTGGCGGACAAGGCCCTCCGGGTGGTGGACAAGGCCCTCCTTGTGGTGGCCAAGGACCTCCTTGTGGTGGCCAAGGACCTCCTTGTGGTGGCCAAGGCCCTGCCTGTTGTGGCCTAACATTCTGTTGCATAAACTCCGTCATCTACCTTATTGCCTCGGCTAAGGAGTCATCTCTGGAGGTATTGTCTTGCGGTTCCTGAGTATTTTTCCTTGGTCTTCCTGGTCTTCCCATTTTCCTGACACAACACCACACTTGACCCTCCTTTAAGAAAACAAATAAAACCATCACAAAACCAACATAAACAAAAACAACACAACACAACAAGAAACAAAAGAAACCGGCATGTTAAAACATAACTAAATAAATAAAAACAAGCAAACAAGCTCAAACAAATAAACAAATAAAACAACTATACTTAACATAATTTTTAAAACACAACTTTAAAACATTCTGGTACTACCTACGGGACATGTGGTTTTACCCAGAGCCAAACTGCTCTGATACCACCTGTGACGCCCCCAAATCCCCACGCCCGAACACGGGGAAATCGAGACGTCCGGATGGTGACAACCCGGACCACCATCCTAACGACGTGTGCCAAGTGTGTGCAAGAGCGACAAAGTGCACAAGACAAACGCAGCGAGAAGCAAGTCAATAAATAAGTACCAGAATTTTTCTTAATGAAATACAAACTGTTTAAAACATACTTAAATAAAATATTACAAGAAACACAAATACAAGTTTGAAAACAGATAAAAAGCACAGCATCAGCAACCCGGCGGAGCCGCATCCTCGGGCTCAGCCTCCTCCTCCTCTTCCTCGATCTCTGCACCAAAAGCTACGGAACCAAGAAAGGTTCCGCAGGTAAGTATGACCCAAACACTACCAGATGAAAATACATACAACCCACACAACAAGAAAACAAGATCAAACAAACACACGCCCCGCTACACATATATTTTAACACGCACGCCAAAACCCAAAAGGCCCACCAACCTCCACAAAGCCACACCTCGCCATTATCCCAGATAATGGCCCAAACCACCATTTTTCCCAGAAAAAGGATCATAACCGAAAAACCATACCACAACCCGCTCCGTATGCACCATGATCTCCCCTAGGGATCATCCGCACACCCTGGCTCAGTGCCACACCGTAGAGAACGGCTACGCGTGCGACACCTAAACGAGCGATGCCCAGACTCGTGCCATGCACGTACCGGGCCGGGCCATCCTCTAGCCCTCGCCAGCGAAGGGCCACGGGATCGGTGAATAGAGCGATGCCTGGACTCGTGCTCAGCACGTACCGGGCCAGACCCATTCTCTAATTTCCGCTCCCGGAGTCAGTGAGTAGAGCGATGCCTGGACTCGTGCTCAGCACGTACCGGGCCAGACCCATCCTCTAATACTACTCCGTCATCGCGCAGGGCCTCAGAATCGGTGAATAGAGCGATGCCTGGACTCGTGCTCAGCACGTACCGGGCCAGACCCATCCTCTAGTATCGAACTCGTCAGCGCCCAGACGACTACTCAGGGGATGTCACTCAGTATTGACCGCTCCCGAGTGATCAGAGGAGCTCCACCGTGATAATAACCCATCACGGCTTGGGCTCGTGAGACACACGCACCCAAACGCCAAAACGCCGATAAGCATGATGCACATGCACGCGATATGCAACGCACACAAATAAAATGCAACGCACGCCACACGGCCCAATCAAAACAACCAAACACAACCAACCAAACAAACACTCCGTCCTCAATCCATCCGACCCCCGAAACTCCTCGGACTCAGTCCGGAATCAACAACCAACAATAATCAATTAAATATATAATTAATTAAATAAAACCATTGAATGAGCAATATATATTAAAATCTGAAAATAGGGTTTGGAAAATACTTACAGCGCTATACGGTATTTTTAGAAAGCTCGCGGCGTTGCTAACGGCGGAAAAACAGCAACGTCACAGTGAAAATTCACTGTGGCCGTGGGTCCGAAAAACCCACTTTTGAACGGGGACAAACTAGGACACGAGATTGATAGGGAATGGTCTAGAGGTGGTTGTGAAGCTAATGGAAGCGACGGACGGCCGTGGGTGGCGGCGGAATGGCCGGAAATGGCCGAAAATGGCAAATCGGAAAACAAGCTCGTGGGAGCTGCTCCGGTGGTCGATGGAGGCCGGAAATGGGTGGGTTAGGACGGCAAGAGGTTGGTGATGAAGTGGTGAAGAAATGGTGGCCGGAGGTGGAGCGACGGCGGCGGATCGGAGGAAAAACCGTGGAGGCTTTGGAGAGCTTTTCCGGCCAAACGGCCGGCCGGATGGGGGTGATTTTCGGTGGGGAGGTGCGCCGGAGGTGGACGAACCGAATGGCACCGGCGGTGAGCCGCACGGTGGCCGGACGGCGGTAGATCGGGGGCAAGACCAGTCCGGCGTGAGGGAGAGGGAGGAGAGAGAGAGAGAGAGCTCGGGGGGGGTGAGCCGATCGGGGAGAGAGAAAGGGAGGGAAAAAAGAAAAGAAAAAAAAAGAAAGAAGAAGAAAAAAGAAAAAAAGGAAAAAGAAAAAAGAAAAAGAGAGGAAAAAGGGAAAAGATGTAGGGAAAAGATGAGGCCCAAACCTCATTCCGGAAAGCAAAACTAACCCGCCAAAAAGATTAAAAAAACACAAAACAACTAAATAAACACAACACCAAATAAAATAAATTAATTTAAAAACCAACATTAAAAACGCAAATAAATTAAAATAAATAGCTAATATATTAATTAAAATAAAAACAATTATTTCAGCGAAAATACACTCAAAAACGGGTCATCACACAAGTGGTCTTCAAGCACCTGCGTCAAACGATTTGGACCCGGCCCTCCTAAAGGCATTGCAGAGTAAATCACGGAAAAGAGATGCAATCCAAGACGACTTTTGACTTCAGCTTTTGGAGGCAGCATGCCTAGAAAAAGGATTGAAGGAGAAGTGAGAAGGTGCGTTGGATGATTCGGTCGAGAGAGCCATAGTGTAGTTTTTCCTCAGCTTTTCTTTAGTTTTTGGGAGAACTCAGGTGAGGAGAGGGACACAGCAGCGCAGTTGTAGAGCCTCTTGGCCACACTATTGCCGCCCATCCTTTCTCCTCCACTTGTAGTTTTTCTCCAGTTTATTTTGTGAGAAAGAGATCAGAGAACGAACGCTTGCTAGAGGGCTGTAGACTGGTTTTCGGCCAACACCCAAATTTCACCGTTCAACATAGTTGTAGAGCCCCTTGGCCACACTATTGTTGCACATCTCTCTTCTTCCACATTTAGCTCTATTTCTCTAGTTTATTTTAATTCCAGTTTGTTTAATTTGATGTCATTTATTTTTCTTACATTTTAAAGCTTTTATTTAAATTCCTGCATGTTTAATTTGATGTTATTTATTTTACTTGCTTCTGAATTTCTGCTTATTTAATTTGATGTCATTTATTTTTCTTTGCTACACTCAAAAATCGAAAAATATGAATCTGGTTCATGACCAGTATAATTTTCATTCCCCTTGCACTCTTCCATTCTTTGTATATATCATAATTTTTAATTTTTCTTTGTGAATGTTGGCATCATTTTACACGGGTTTGATTTTAAGCAAGCTTTCCTTGTGTAGACGATTTAGGAATTTTATTCTTAATTATTATGTGATATCCTCCTGCACTTGGGAGAGCCTTTGTGCTACTCAATTTTAAGTGAGTCAAGATTTTGGCGCAGTTTCTGGGGAAAGTTTGATTGTATTAAATTTAAACTCGTATTTTTATCTTTATTTTCATTTTTTTTTTAAAAAAAGGATAACTAAAATAAAAACATGTCAGCCTGTTATCCCATTTGTTTGGCAGTATTTCTTTAGGAATATTGAGTCTAAGAAAACCCCTTTTTGAATGAGTCATTTCTTTCTTGCTTTTGTTTCATTAATAATTTTTTTATTTGAATGCCTAGCTTATGGTGTGCTTGTGATAAACAATATTTTGCCTTAATGCAAGATGTACTGATATACACATGACTGACACACACTCCATTTCTAGCATTTTGTGAAATTTGAGTATCTTGGTGGATCAGTTGAGCACAATTATTTTGTGAAGATTTATTTTCAAGCCTAAGCATATCGCATGATTTATGATGCTTGATATTTTGTTGATGTGTGGCTTGAAACACCGGGATGCTATACTTATTGAGATGATACTTGATAAAATTTTTGTAGAACGAAACGTAAATTTTGAAGGACATTCTGCACATACTTACGCTTGTAGTGTTCCTTTTTTACTATTCACTTATTTCACACAGGAGAAGTAAACTGCAGGACTACCGAGCCAAGTTAAAAAAGAAAAAAAAAGGGATTTGAAAAGATTAAAAAAAAATAGGGAATAAAGGTGACATAGTGAACTTTTCTAAGTAAAACGGCTAGAAACAGTTATCTAAGACTTTGGGGGTTGAGTGTTCAACCTTTAAAAACAGAGCTGGCGTGAAAACTGCTAGTCCTTAGGGCTTTAAAGTAGTTAAAATCAGGAATGATTAATCTTAATGTTGAAAAATTCTATGACAAATCATGGCTAGTAATAAGGAACACACAGCCAGTTTAGCTCCACTCACATTTGAGTTTTGAGAAATTTGCCTCAATTCTATGCGAAAGATTATTGAGATAGTCTTGGTGGATATAGCCCCTGGGGGTTGAGTAGTAACGTGTCACTTTTGTGAGAATTCAGAATTGTGTTTGATTGTTTCTGTTTGAATTTCAATCTCTATGCAATATTCATCTGAATTGATTTTCACTATTTTGATTAAGGATTAGCAAAATACTAGTTGGGGGATGTGATTGAGCTGCATTATTGCATATTTTATACATTTAAAAACCAATATATTTTCAATTTTTTTATTATTTTATTATTAGTTTTAGATGAAAAAATGGTTAATAAGTATAAATTTGAGTTGTGACTTAAATTGATTGATATAATGATTTATACTTAATTTTATAACCTATAATTTAATTAGGCAATAATTCTTGACATGCACAATATATTTTTTATTGTAATCTACTTTTTATCTTTGTTTATTTATTTTTATTTATTTTGCTTTTAAATAAATATCTTTCCAGTGAATTTCTACTCTTTCACATTGATAATTTATATATCCAATTGCAGGACATCGTTGATTGCACAAACCCTTGTAAATGCCCATGGACATCAATTTTCCACCTTCCGCATCCTTTCAAAACAAGACAATTTGCTAATAGAAACAATCAATTATGTGGGACCATGAAAAGAACAAAGAATTCAAATTAAGCACATGAGTGAAGGAACCATATGGATTTTGGCTTGCCTTAACTATTCAATGGGACCACACAAAGTACATGGAAAAGCAAATTAGAGTAAAGTGTCATGCGTCCTCACACCTTGCTCTAGATGGGAGTGGACCCCAGAGACTACTTTACAAGCTGATGGACTTTCAATGGATTTAATTCCACACGAAAAAGTGCAACCTTACATGGCACGGTTTGTTTTCAAGTGCACATGCACATTCATCACCATATCTTGCTCTTCATGTTATATCAAAGTAGACCCCACGAAAAACCTCTACTTATTCTATAAGATGATGGCAATTTAATATGTCACACGGAATTAGATTGGAGGAGGATCCGAGTAGCCAAAACTAACTTCATGCTTATTCCCAAAATGGATCCACCTTGACTTTTCTATCCAAAAGCACAACACATAAATCTATCTTCAAGTGGTCTTCAAGCACCTGCGTCAAACGATATGGACCCAGCTCTCCTAAAGGCACTGCAGAGTAAATCACGGAAAAGAGATGCACTGCAAGATGACTTTTGACTTCAGCTTTTGGAGACAGCATGCCTAGAAAAAGGATTGAAGGAGAAGTGAGAAAGTGCGCTGTATCATTCGGTCGAGAGAGCCATAGTGTAGTTTTTCCTAAGCTTTTCTTTATTTTTTGAGAGAACTCAGGTGAGGAGAGGGAGACAGCAGCGCAGTTGTAAAGCCTCTTGGCCACAATGTTGCCGCCCATCCTTTCTCCTCCACTTGTAGTTTTTCTCCAGTTTATTTTGTGAGAAAGAGATCAGAGAACGGACGCTTGCTAGAGGGCTGTAGACTGGTTTTCGACCAACCCCCAAATTTCACCGTTCAGCATAATTGTAGAGCACCTTGGCCACACTATTGCTGTCCATCTCTCTTCTTCCACCTTTAGCTCTATTTCTCCAGTTTATTTTAATTCAGTTTGTTTAATTTGATGTTATTTATTTTTCTTGCACTTTAAAGCTTTCATTTAAATTCCTGCATGTTTAATTTGATGTCGTTTATTTTACTTGCTTTTAAATTTCTGCTTATTTAATTTGAAGTCATTTATTTTTCTTTGCTACACTCAAAAATCCAAAAATATGAATCTGGTTCACGACCAGTATATTTTTCATTCCCCTTGCACTCTTCCATTCATTGTATATATCACCATTTTTAATTTTTCTTTGTGAATGTTGTCACTATTTTACACGGGTTTGATTTTAAGCAAGTTTTCCTTGTGGAGATGATTTATGAATTTTATTCCTAATTATTACGTGGCATCCTCCTGCACTTGGGAAAGCCTTTGTGCTACTCAATTTTGAGTGAGTCAAGTTTTTGGCGCTGTTGCTGGAGAAAGTTGATTGCATTAAATTTAAACTCGTATTTTTATTTTTATTTTCATTTTTTTATTCATTATTTAAAAAAAAAAAAGATAACTAAAAAAAAACATGTCAGCCTGTTATCCCATTTGTTTGGCAATATTTCTTTAGGGATATTGAGTCTAAGAAAACCCGTTTTTGAATGAGTCATTTCTTTCCTGCTTGTATTTCATTAATAAAAAAAAAAAAAAAATTGAATGCCTAGCTTGTGGTGTGCATGTGATAAACAATATTTTGCCTTAATGCAATATGTACTGATATACACATGACTGACACACACTCCATTTATAGCATTTTGCGAAATTTGAGTATCTTGGTGGAGCAGTTGAGCGGAATTATTTTGTGAAGATTTATTGTCAAGCCTAAGCATATCGCATGATTTATGATGCATTATATTTTGTTGATGTGTGGCTTGAAATACCGGGATGCTATACTTATTGAGATGATACTTGATAAGATTTTTATAGAATGAAAGGTAAATTTTGAAGGATATTTTGCACTTGCTTACGCTTGTAATGTTCCTTATTTACTATTCACTTATTTAACACAGGAGAAGTAAACTACAGGAATACCCTGCCATGTTAAAAAAAAAAAAAAAAAGATTTGAAAAGATTAAAAAAAAAACGCGAATAAAGGGGACATAGTGAATTTTCCTAAGTAAAAAGGCTAGAAACAGTTACCCAAGACTTTGGGGGTAGAGTGTTAAACCTTTAAAAGCAGAGCTAGCGTGAAAACTGCTAGTCCCTTGGGCTTTGAGGTAGTTAAAATCAGCCATGATTAATCTTAATGTTAAAAAATTCTATGACAAATCATGGCTAGTATTAAGGAACATACAATCAGTTTAGCTCCACACTCATATTTGAGTTTTGAGAAATTTTCCTCAATTATATGTGAAAGATTGCTGACATAGTCCTGGTTGGTATAGCCCCTGGGGATTGAGTAGTAACGTGTCACTTTTGTGAGACTTCAGAATTGTGTTTCGTTGTTTCAGTTTGAATTTCGATCTCTATGCAATATTCATCTCAATTAATTTTCACTATTTTGCTCAAGGATTAGCAAAATGTTAGTTGGGGGTGTGATTGAGCTGCATTATTGCATATTTTATACATTTAAAAACCAATATATTTTCAATTATTTTATTATTTTATTATTGGTTTTAGATGAAAAACTGGTTAATATGTATAAATTTGAGTTGTGACTTAAATTGATTGATATAATGATTTATGCTTAATTTTATAAGCTATAATTTAATTAGGCAATAATTCTTGACATGCACAATATATTTTTTATTCTAATCTTACTTTTTATTTTTGTTTTTTAATTATTTATTTTGCTTTTAAATAAATATCTTTCCAGTGAATTTCTACTCTTTCACACTGACAATTTATATATCCAATTGCAGGACATTGGTGATTACACAGGCCCATGCACATGGACAAGGACATCAATTTTCCACCTTCCGCATCATTTCAAAACAAGGCAATTTGCTAATAGAAACAATCAATTTTGTGGGACCATGAAAAGAACAAAGAATTCAAATTAAGCACATGAGTGAAGGAACCATACGGATTTTGGCTTGCCTTAACTATTCAATGGGACCACACAAAGTACATGAAAAAGCAAATTAGAGTAAAGTGTCATGCGCCCTCACACCTTGCTCTAGATGGGAGTGGACCCCACGAACTACTTTACAAGCTGATGGACTTTCAGTGGATTTAATTCCACACAGAAAAGTTGCAACCTCACATGGCACGATTGTCTTCAAGTGCACATGCACATTCATCACCATACCTTGCTCTTCATGTTATATTAAAGTAGACCCCATGGAAAAAGCTGTACTTATTTTAGAAGATGATGGCAATTTAATAAATCACATAGAATTAGATTGGAGGAGGATCCGAGGAGCCAAAAATAACTACATGCTTATTCTCAAAATGGATCCACCTTGACTTTTCTATCCAAAAGCACAACACGTAAATCTATCTTCAAGTGGTCTTCAAGCACCTGCGTCAAACGATATGGACCCGGCTCTCCGAAAGGCACTGTAGACTAAATCACGGAAAAGAGATGCACTGCAAGACGACTTTTGGCTTCAGCTTTTGGAGGTAGCATGCCTAAAAAAAGGATTGAAGGAGAAGTGAGAAGGTGCGTTGGATCATTCGGTCGTGAGAGCCGTAATGTAGTTTTTCCTAAGCTTTTCTTTAGTTTTCGAGAGAACTCAGGTGAGGAGAGGGAGATGGCAACGTAGTTGTAGAGCCTCTTGGCCACACTGTTGTGGCCCATCCTTTCTCTCCCACTTGTAGTTTTTCTTCAATTTATTTTGTGAGAAAGAGATCAGAGAACGGATGCTTGCAAGAGGGTTGTAGACTGGTTTTTGGCCAACCCCCAAATTTCACCCTTCAGCATAGTTGTAGAGTCCCTTGGCCACACTATTGTTGCCCATCTCTCTTCTTCCACCTTTAGCTCTATTTCTCCAGTTTATTTTAATTCCAGTTTGTTTAATTTGTTGTCATTTATTCTTCTTACACTTTAAAGCTTTCATTTAAATTCCTCCACGTTTAATTTGATGTCATTTATTTTACTTGTTTTTGAATTTCTGCTTATTTAATTTGATGTGATTTTTTTTTCTTTGCTACATTCAAAAATCCAAAAATATGAATCTGGTTCACGACCAGTATATTTTTCATTCCCTTTGTACTCTTCCATTCATTGTATATATCACCATTTCTAATTTTTCTTTGTGAATGTTGTCACCATTTTACACGAGTTTGATTTTAAGCAAGCTTTCCCTGTGGAGACGATCTATGAATTTTATTCCTAATTGTTATGCGACATCCTCCTGCACTTGGGAGAGTATTAAGGAGCACACAACTAGTTTAGGTCCACACACACATTTGAGTTTTGAGAAATTTGCCTCAATTCTATGTGAAAGATTGTTGAGATAGTTCTGGTTGGTATAGCCCCTGGGGGTTGAGTAGTAACGTGTCACTTTTGTGAGAATTCAGAATTGTGTTTGGTTGTTTTTGTTTCAATTTTGATCCCTATGCAATATTCATCTCAATTAATTTTCACTATTTTGCTCAAAGATTAGCAAAATGCTAGTTGGAGGTGTGATTGAGCTGCATTATTGCATATTTTATACATTTAAAAACTAATATATTTTCAATTGTTTTATTATTTTATTATTGGTTTTAGATGAAAAAATAATTAATAAGCATAAATTTGAGTTGTGATTTAAATTTATTGATATCATGATTTATGCTTAATTTTATAACCTTTAATTTCATTAGGCAATAATTCTTGACATGCACAATATATTTTTTATTCTAATCTTACTTTTTATTTTTGTTTATTTATTTTTATTTATTTTGATTTTAAATAAATATCTTTCCAGTGAATTTCTACTCTTTCACACTAATAATTTATATATCCAATTGCAGAGCATTGTTGATTGCACAAGCCCTTGCACATGCACACGGACATCAATTTTCCACCTTCCGCATCCTTTCAAAACAAGGCAATTTTCTAATAGACACAATCAATTATGTGGGACCATTAAAAGAACAAAGAATTCAAATTAAGCACATGAGTGAAGGAACCATACGAATTTTGGCTTGCCTTAACTATTCAATGGGACTACACAAAGTACATGGAAAAACAAATTAGAGGAAAGTGTCATGCGTCCTCACACCTTACTCTAGATGGGAGTGGACCCCATGGACTACTTTACAAGCTGATGGACTTTCAATGGATTTAATTCCACACGGAAAAGTTGCAATCTCACATGGCATGGTTTGTCTTCAAGTGCACATGCATATTCATCACCATACTTCATGTTATATTAAAGTAGACCCCACAGAAAAAGCTGTGCTTACTCTACAAGATGATGGCAATTTAATAAGTCAAACGGAATTAGACTGGAGGAGGATCCGAGGAGCCAAAACTGACTGCATGCTTATTCTCAAAATGGATCCACCATGACTTTTCTATTCAAAAGCACAACACATAAATCTATCTTCAAGTGGTCTTCGAGCACCTGCGTCAAACGATATGGACCAGGCTCTCTTAAAGGCACTGCAAAGTAAATCACGGAAAAGAGATGCACTGCAAGATGACTTTTGACTTCAGCTTTTGGAGACGGCATGCCTAGAAAAAGGATTGAAGGAGAAGTGAGAAAGTGTGATGTATCATTCGGTCGAGAGAGCTATAGTGTAGTTTTTCCTAAGCTTTTCTTGAGTTTTTGAGAGAAGTCAGGTGAGGAGAGGGAGACGATATCGCAGTTGTAGAGCCTCTTGGCCACATTGCTGCTGCCCATCCTTTCTCCTCCACTTGTAGTTTTTCTCCAGTTCATTTTGTGAGAAAGAGATCAGAGAACGGACGCTTGCTAGAGGGTTGTAGACTGGTTTTTGGCTAACCCCCAAATTTCACCCTTTAGCATAGTTGTAGAGCCCCTTGGCCACACTATTGCTGCCCATATGTCTTCTTCCACCTTTAGCTCTATTTCTTCAGTTTATTTTAATTCCAGTTCATTTAATTCGATGTCATTTATTTTTCTTACACTTTAAAGCTTTCATTTAAATTCTTGCATGTTTAATTTGATGTCATTTATTTTTCTTTGCTACATTCAAAAATCCAAAAATATGAATCTGGTTCACGACCAGTATATTTTTCATTCCCCTTGCACCCCCAAATTGATTGTATTAAATTTAAACTCCTATTTTTATCTTTATTTTCATTTTTTTTATTCATTATTTTTTTAAAAAAAAGATAACTAAAAAAAAAACATGTCAGCCTGTTATCCCATTTGTTTGGCAATATTTCTTTAGGGAGTCTAAGAAAACCCGTTTTTGATTGAGTCATTTCTTTCCTGCTTTTGTTTCATTAATAAAAAAAAAAAAAAAATTGAATGCCTAGCTTGTGGTGTGCATGTGATAAATAATAGTTTGCCTTAATGCAATATGTACTAATATACACATGACTGACACACACTCCATTTCTAGGATTTTGTGAAATTTGAGTATCTTGGTGGAGCAGTTGAGCGGAATTATTTTGTGAAGATTTATTTTCAAGCCTAAGCATATCGCATGATTTATGATGCATCATATTTTGTTGATGTGTAGCTTGAAACACCGGGCTGCTATACTTATTGAGATTATACTTGATAAGATTTTTGTAGAACGAAAGGTAAATTTTGAAGGATATTTTACACATGCTTACACTTGTAGTGTTCTTTATTTACTATTCTCTGATTTAACACAGGAGAAGTAAAAGACTGGAACGCACTCAAAACGACCCCAATTGGGAACATACCACAATCAATTTCCGCCTTTGCGCTGGTCTACCAACTCATGGTATCTTAGCGCCATCAAGGTGCAATCTGACAGCTTAGCATCATCTGTCTCGGATCCCCCTGCATCACTTACCCATTACTGCCTTCATGTATCCTAGCTCATATGAAATCTTCATTCCCATCTACTTAGGCTACATGAATTCAAGCCAACTCTGGGACTAAAACACCATGTAACTATGATCAGGACAGATTGCCAATTACATATGGTAAACCTGTCTGATACACGTGTCTCGCCAGAGACACCTGTATCTCATCCCTTTCATCATCTAAGAGTAACTTATAGTTCCAATGAATGCCCGTTTGTATAAATAAACTCCATACTCCAATACCAACTTACTCAGACCCGGTTGATAGGACTCTTCCTATTTCTCGGCCCTGTACAAGTTCATCCCAACACTTGATAGGAGAAGATTGTATCCACAAATGCACCTATGTTATGTCACGTAGTTTGAGACTAATCTTGAGTCACGTCACGATACCCATCATGCTTTCGCTGCATGCTCTGATACTTTTCCACCACTTCCTTATACTCTTAGCCATAGTCAACCACAAGGTGACACCCATTACCCCGAACTACAGGTTACATCATCAATGCTTCGGGATACTGTTACATAGTTCCCGCCACTTAACAAGAGGACTACATCCAAAAATGTGCCTCTGTCACACTATGCAGCTCGATAATATTCCCTAATAATAGCACGATGTCCATCGTGCTTCCGCTGCACTCTCTGATACCTTTTTCACCACTTTGCACATACCTTCAGCCACAAGTCAACCTCAAGGCAACATCCGTTACCTTGGACTACAACCACATCACTATTGCTTCGAGACACTATTACACAGTTTCCTGACGCTGCACCATATACTCCACACTTTTCTACTACACCATCCATCCCTTCTTGACACGCCATCCGGTGTATCACAACCTAGTATAGAGTACACTCCCATAAACTCTCTTCCATCTACACTACGACACACATCACTACGATACACGTCTCACAGTGCATCACTACGCGACATGGAGTACGCACCACACGTATTCCCTTTGCTACAACACTTATTAACACGATGCACACCACATGGACACTTATTAATACGATGCACACCACACGGTGCATCACCATACAACATGGAGTACGCTCCATGAGCACTCCCTTCATTCTACGCCACACATCACTATAGCGCACGTCACACGGCGTGTCACTGCACTACACAGAGTACGTTCCACGCGTACTCTCTTCACACCTCACACTGTATTATAACTATGACATCTTTCTCACGCTCACTTTACAGCACAGTCCACAATACTACACAATCAAGCCCAACACTTCACAACTACACTTCACTTCACAACTACGCAGCGAACTTCATAAATACTAACTACACAGTCTACAGTCCAAACAATAAACTACTTTAAACGTAAATAACTAGAGATAGATGGTTATACTATTGACGGGATAACTCGTATGTCACTCGCTGCTCGTCACGATCATGCGTCAAAGGAGCATATGTGGCAGTAACACTGCGTACGGTGGCTATCCACCACTTAAAGTGGCGGTTTGGGCTGAGAATAGGTAGGCGTGGCCTTGGAAAGGCTCATGATGGCCTTGTGATGGTCAAAGTTGGTGGAGCATGACGGCATCATGCCATGAACAGTGAATTCGAAATGGTGGGATTTTGCTTGAGGTGGATGAAGGCCATAGAATTTCATGGGAAGATATGGAAAGGTAGAGGAAGATGTGATGGAGCTGTGGTGGCGAGGTGGTGGCCATACGGTGGCTCACGGCAGCGGATTGGCCACTTGAAGCTAGTTTCGGCCTTGGATAGTGAGGGAGAGTGAGAGCTGTACATAGCTCCTTTGGATATGAAATTTGTTGGGGAAGGTCGTGGTGATGAGAGGAACAAAGTGGTGGTGGTGAAACACCCTGGGTAACCGTGTATGGTGGTGCACGGTGGTGCAACCGAAACTAAGGCTATGGAGACCCATTGGAGAAAGAGAGAGAGTTAGAGGAAAAGAAAGACATGGGGAGGAACCCCATGACGTGGTGAATCCATTGGTGGTCCTTGGTGGTCATTTTGGCCGTGTATGGTGGCTCAAGGAGGAGAAAAAGGCTTGAAGACCCATTTGCTTGGAGGAAGAAAGAGAGAGAAGAGGTGGCCGGTGTAGCTCACCACCAGTGCAGTAGAGCTCACCGATGGGGGAGGATCATGCCGGAGGTGGAGGTGAGATGCCGTGATGGGTGGTGGCACCGGCTGGAAGTGCAACAAGCACGGTGAAGAAGAACCAAATGTGGACATCGAGCATGGGAGAAAAGAGAGGAGAGAGAAGAGGAAAAAGGAAAAAGAGAAAAAGTGAGGAAGAAAAGAGAGGGGCCTGGGTATTTAATCCCAGTTCTATGCTTCGGGATTTTCAAAACATCTGATGATAAGTTTAAACATTGATTTGAAAATGCGTAAGTGTTTTATTAAAATAAAACACTTAAATAAAACACTGAGAGGAATTAAGATATAATATTATTTAAAATGATAAAGTATCGTTAATTACTCAAAGAGAATAAAATCATTTAAATTAAATAAGAGTTTTCAACATAAATTTAAACCTCTTAATATTTTAAAATAATTAAAATATTTAATATAAGTAATTATCCACAATTATAATATTTTTAGAACTCATTAAAATATTATAATTGTGCTATATTAAAAACAAGCTTATCTAATAATACTGAAAATATCTTCTATAGATATTTTCATAATATTTAAAATATCCGTAAGTATTAAAATATCTATCTTACTTTGAAATCCGCTGGATAACTTTCAAAACACGCCATCGAGGTACAAAGCTTAGGATAAGGCTCAGCACGTAGATCGAAGCTTAGCATGTGGAACAAAGCTCAACACATTAACCAAAGCTTGACACATAGATCGAGGCTCATACTTAAAGAAGAAGAAAGAAGGAGTGGATATTACACCTGAAGACCCTTTTGGTTGGATAGAATTAGCCTCGAGTCCTTGGCTTGAGATAAATAAAGGGCTATGGTCAGAGCATTGAAGTGGTAACACTGAGACTGAGTTTATTGCATAGAAGTTTTGCCAAGCACAGTTGACAAGAGCCCTATCAAGTCTTTCTTTTGTAAACCCACTCCCCTCTCAAGTGTTAGACCAGGTGAATTTGGAACCCTCAAGACCTAAATCACCTAAATCACAGTCCATGAGAGCCTGTCTAAAATCTTCCATCTGTTTTAGAGGTCTAATAGCTGAACCAGAGTTTTTCCCTTGGGATATGATCTCATTAAAATCTCTTACACACATCCAAGGGAAATTTTGGCCAAAATTTAAGAGCCTAAGAAGACTCCAGCATTCCTTCCTTTTAGCAGTCACTGTTGGCCACAGAAACTAGTGAAAATTCCATTTTTATTACTATCTTCAGACTTAGTTTGTAAGGATATATGACTTAGTGAATATGACACTAAATTAGCTGTGATGTTTTTAGTCCAAAAGGTAGCTAAGCTTTAGCTTCTCTCGTCACACTCAACAATAAAACTGGATTTAAAACCCAATTTGTTTAGAATGTATTCCATTTTATTTCTGTAAAACTTTGTTTCAAATAGGATTACCAGGTTTGGGGATTTATCTCTCACCAATAGGTGGAGTTCATGAATATATATATATATATATTATATTATTAGTCAATAGTATATAGTAATAGTATAATACTATTGGTATAGACTACCGTATAGTACCATATCAATATGCTAGTGATAATACTATATTAAATAATAGAAATACTATTATTACTAATATATACTAGTACTATATATTATACTAGTATAGTGTTAGTGTGTTACTACTACATATAATGATATTAATACTATAGACTATATAGTTATATATTAAAGAATATAATAATACATTAATACTAACTATATATAGTTAAAGACATCTTGATTTGATTATAATGATTAGTATAAACTATATAATAGTATTAGTATTAGACTATTGATATAGCTAATAACAATATATTAGTAATATTAGTTATAGTGAATCAGTGATTTAGTATAACTATATTCTATATTACTATATTATAGACTAGTGTATTAGTATTAGTATAAATATTAGTATTAGTATTAGTTATAGTGATTAATATAACTATATTAGTATAACTATGGTCTATATTAGACTATTAATATTAGTATTAGTATAAATATTAGTATTAGTTATAACTATATTAGATATGTAATTATTTTAGTATAGGGATAAAGTATTTTATATATAGACTTAAAGTATATTACTAATAGTAATAGTAATAAAGTATTAGACTATTAGTATTAGGCCATAAAATGTAAATTGTAATTAATATACATTCTATACTATTGTATATTAGTATTACTAATTTACTAATGTATTATGTACTTATCAAAAAGAATATATTGAGAATTTATTAGGCCATAAAAATTTGGTAATAAATTAATAAAATTTGTGTGATTTTCTTTCTTTTTTGGTAAATAATATTTAGTGATCTTATTTACAATTTTGGTATATAAATTCAAATCTTTTGATTTTTAGGATTTGTTTTTTCAATTTTAAACTGATTTTAAGTGATAAGTTTATCAATTTCAGTTTAAAGTTGAAAGTTTATCAATTTAAGTGATAATTTTATCAATGTCAGTTTAAAGTTTTAAAATTTCAGTTTATTTTAAAATTAATTTACTATTTATCAATTTGATTTTTAAGTATTTGTTCTCAATCTAAGTGGTTCTTATGATAAAATGTTATTAATATATATATATTATGTTTAAAACATATGATCAATTAAATTTTCATGTTTAAGATTAAAATTTTATTTTATAAATTATAATCATATTAACTAATATATAATTATAATTTATATTATTATATATTATATATAAAATTATGTATAATACAAAAAATATTATATATAATATTTTAAAAAATAATTTAAAATACATATTAAGTGGAACCGATCAGATTTGTTCCTAAAAAGCCTAGAACTGAAACTAGACTGATTCTGGCCGATTTTCCCATTAGTACTTCACTTAAGACCCTTATAACTTTAGAATGTTAATGGGCCAAGACTTAGAAGCCTTAAACCAAGCCTCATAGGAGTAGAAGTCTTGGTAGGATAGCCTTGGTAATGATTGACCCAAGTATGAGAAAAACATAAGGCTTTTTGGGCCTAAATTAGTGTTATGTTGACCCATAGCTCATTTATGATAAGGCAAGCCTCTCAAGCCCAATATTTGTGGATCCTGAGACCTCTCATAATTCTTCAAAATCTAGAACCAAGGCCTCCCATCAACTCACACCCAAAGCCCATGAACCATCAACTCACACTCAAAGCCTTTTAAGCTTAACAAGGCCCAGAGACTTTGTATTTTTTTTTTCACTATTTTATTTGAAGCCCAATACACCATACCATTGGTTTCCTCAAGCCTATATTAATTCTTTGGACTCGAAATTTAAGTTTTGAATTTGGGTTAAGAGCATTAATAAACTTGTCCATGATTAGTGATTTTTAAACCATGTTTTGAGCTTAATTTTCTTTCTTAATCTTTCTAGCCTTTTTGATATGAAATTTTCTTGTTTTATTATTCAATTTCATCATTTTCGGATTATATTAACACCCTAGATAAATCTCCACGTATGTGATTAAGAGTAATGACATCATTTTCCAAAAAATCCATGAATTGGCTCACACATGCACTTTCACATGCATTGCACAGAAACTGCCCCATAACTCACGCCAATTCCATCTTATTTTAGTTCTAGTCTCACCAATCGCACATTGTGTCATCCCTTTAGAAACGAACCAAGCTATGGATGAAATTGGTTTCAAGAACCAAACCAAAAATCCCAAACCAATTGCACCTAAATACTAGTTGGATGCAAACCAAATTGGTTGTATTTTAATCTCACTTCTGCCCATCGCTGAGCTACCACCACACGCTACCTCCCTTTCCACCAAACCTGTTGAACCCTCAAGACACTCATGAGTTGGTTTGTCACTTTATACCCCAAAGAAGGCCTAAACTAATTTGACGAAGGAGAAGGGTGAGGCATGTCACAACTAAACCACCACCACCTTACTCTTCTTTTTCTTGCAATTGAGTGATCGCTTGGAAACCAAGCACCATTCCCTCACCTAAAAAGCCACCACAAGAATACTTCAAACTTGCAAAACAAAACAAGAAGAAGAGACAAGACAAATGAAGAAAACTGCCCAGCTTGAAAACCCCTCACCTGACAGCATAATGGGAGGGCATGGTGTTTGATATATATATATATATATTTCACTTCTTGCTTCTGCACCACAACTTGCCTTGCACTCTTAGGGTCATTGTAGCATCTGACTTGATGAGATCATGGTGGTTTTAGGGCACTGTTCACTCTACATAAGTGACACAAGACTGAACTCTTGCACTCATCACCACCACCGCCCACTCCACCAAGCACAAGCTACCTTTCTAAGCCATGACCCGCATCCCCTCCCCCATTGCTTCCTATAAAGGGCCCCTCCACTCCTCATTTCCTCCACACCTCATCTATAAACTCCTCTTGAGCATTGAGAGCCTTCATCCTCCTAAGAGTTTAGAGTGAATCCAAAAGGTGTGTGTGCTTGAGTGTTCTTGGGAGTTCTTGAGTTAGAAGCCTAAGAGAGCCACGAAAATTGTAAATTTTCTTGCTCTAGATCTTAGTTTGGATTTCAAGTCTTGTTTTTAAGTGTTAAAGTGAGTTTTGGTTGAATTTGGAAAAGGTTACCATGTTTAATTCAAAACCAAGTTCATCAAGGATAGGTTAAGTGTTTAAATTGTTTTAAGTAGAAGTTTTAACTATAGCATGTCTTAGCATATTTTGATATGATTTATTAACGTCTTAGAATGATCATTGAAGGTTTGATTTTGAGATTAGAAGCATGCCATGATAGGTTTTAATTCTACCTTATCATGATCATCAAGCATGCATCATTTTTAATTAAATTTTGATTAAGGCTTGAAGTTTTGATTTATTTCCCCTAGTCTTGATAAATGAGCATTTATAAAATCTTGTGAATGGGATAAGCATGAAAATACAAGTTTTGGGTGAATTTTGAAGCATGCCTTTGTGATTATTTAGACTTGGAGCATCAAGTTTGATTAATTGATGATTAAAGAAGATTAAGATTTTAGCCATCATTAAGTATTGGGATAAACTTGCTCACCCAAGAATTAGCTTTGATCATGTCATTAAGAACTATAGTGATTATTTGTGATTAAAGAAAATTGCATAAGCGTGCATTCACAGGGATCAATAATTGAAATCACACTTAGGCATCAATTAGAGTGCATGCCACGAGTTGAGTATGTTTGAACTAGCTCCGCTTTGAATTTTACAATTATAAGGGTATAGATGGTTTTAGAATATGAATAATATGAGGTCCATGAAATTTGGTTAAATTTGAAGTTTGTTTGTAAATAGTGAAAAATTAAGGCCTTAATGACAATTTTTGAGAGTTTAGCGCTATTTTGATAAATACCCATGTCCTTTTTTCAAACCTTGTTGATATGCATCTTCCATAGTACTATAAATCCTAATTTAGTATGAATTTGATTTCAACCACTACAATTTTTTAAACTCAGAAAGTTTGTAAGTTGGCCTCTAACTTACACCTTGATAAGTTATTTATAATTTATTGATAAATACCACATTCATGTTATAATTGTCATTCTGAGCATGAAACATCATGTTATATGATACATTGAGTACACGACTACATGACATATGAGATTTTCACCATTTTTAGCATATTGCATATAAATGTCATTTGCACATGAAAGTTTGCTTCATACGTACCCACCTATGTAGTAACCCTTGGGTTGATAAAAAACAGTTAACAGGTTTCGAATGGATTTTTTTTAAAGAATGCAGGAGCAAAGTTAAATGTTATGACACCTAAAGCTAGTAGGTGTACATATTATGATCTTATGTTATGTTGTCAATGCAATGAGAACGAGTTTACAAACAATGTTGTTTCAACGTGAGTTGTACTACGATCACTAGCAGGTATTGACAGTGAATATGGGGAACTGTGATAATACCACACATTATGATGTTATGATTAAGAATGAGTTGCTAATAATGATAGAACATTATTATGCTTTTGTCAATTGAAGTATGTTCTCAATAAGAAAATGTGTGTTTCAGTTTTTCTAAAAATGTTGAGAAATTTGGATGGGAGACATATATTGATTTTTCTGCACTGCATATATTTCATATTTATCATTCATTATGCAAAATTTATCTTGGTGCCCATTGGTTGTCTATCTTACTGAAATTTCAAGTAGATCTCACCCATTGTGGACCCACTATCATTCTACTCGGAATGATAGAAGTTGTGTTTGGACTTGACAAAGATGGACTAGTGGATCCGAGTGATTGAAGAAGAGCCGGATCTCGAGAAAAGACTAGACCTCATCTTGATGTTTATAGCCCTAATCCTTCGTGCATTTGAACGCATGAAGCAGTTGATTTAGCTATAGAGACTTCTTATCATGAATAACTATACTTAGATTATGCTACTTTTTGGTTTGAACTTATGATCGTTATGAATGAGTTTGAATGTTTTAGTTATTTTGGTATAAGTTTTATTTAGTCGTGCTTAATTCGCTACGAATTTTGCATTCTGCTAGATGCATTTATAGGATACAATGCATGTTAATTGTCATGTATAGAGGTATGTAACTTTTGTGTTACATGTTCTGACACTCTAAGTCTCTGTTCCATCCCAAGCGGAGGTTGGGGGCGTCACACATCCCAAGCAAAGGTTAAGGACATTACAGATAACATAAGCATAAATATGGTAAACATGAACATGTACACATGGACATGAACATGCATTTTATGGAACTGTATTTTTCACCCATCCAGATTCATTTTCAAAATTTAGTGAATTTAATGGCTTCATAACAAAATTTCTTTCATCATACTTCATGCGTAGTTGCTTAGTCATACATATGGTTACCTCACAGTTCCCTATAGACTGCGTGTACCTATTGGTTATCTTCACCACATGCGACGTTACTTGTCATGTGGCTTCATTTCAAGAATTACTTAGATAGCGTGAAATAACCTTCACCATGAGTATTATTGCTCATCCACCACTGAGAATGCTCCTACCTTCGCTTCAGGATCGTTACTATCTCCTTCGAAGTCATTAATTATTTTTCATCAATCCAAGGGATACCAGTCAATTTTTAATCACTCTAAAGTGAATAGATGAGTTCAACTAGGATAATCTCTTATCCTAGCATTGGGGTTATGACAAAATCATTTTTAATGCATGACATGCATTTCTTTGCAAGGACATGTGATAATGAGATTTAGTGATGGCATGGCATGTGAGCATATACAATAACATGGCATGACATGTATGTAACTTATCATCAACGAATACATATATGTAAATCGTAAAGCATTTACACATCATATTTATTGTATCTAAGAGTAAGTTAGAAGTTAACTTACAAACTATTTGCCTAAATTAGGGTTGCCATGCTACAAAGAGTGATACTAAAGTTAGGACTTCTTTAAATATCACATAAAGAAGTATCGAGACTCTAAAATTACAAATCAGCCCCTTAACTATATAAAATTACAAAATGACCCTTAAACTTCCAACTTTCGCAAATGGAACCCAGAACTTATGAAACTTGACACTCATCATACGACTTATATATTAAACTCATTTCTATCCTCAAAATAGTGATATTCACACATTTCACCAAGATAATTGATCAAAAATGATAATCTTAAATTAGTCAAAATTGCTAGATGCATTTAAGCCTAATTCAACATATAGAAAGCCGAAACATTACTAGCTTATTTGTGATGACCTGCTTTTAAGTGTATTTTCGCTTAAATGGTTGTTTTTATTTTAATTAATATATTAGTTTATTATTTTAATTTATTTGCATTTTAAAATTATTTTTTTATTTAATTTAATTTATTTGATGTTGTGTTTTATTTCTTTAAGTTGTTTTGTGGTTTTTAATCTTTTTGGCGGTTTAGTTTCGTTTCCCGGAATGAGGATTGGACCTCATTTCTTTTCACATCATTTTCCTTTTTCTCTTTTTCCTTTTTTCTTTTTCCCTTCTCTTCTTTTTCCTTTCTTTTTCTTTTTTTTCTTCTTCTTTTTCTTTTTTCTTTTCTTTCTTCCCTGCGTCCGAACCCCCCCCCGAGCTCTCTCTCTCTCCTCCCTCTCCCTCACGCCGGCGTCCCTTCAACAGCCCAGACCGCCGCTGTCCGGCCACCGTTTGACCCCCCACCGGTCCCATTCTCTTCCCCTCCCTCCGGTGCACCACCCCACCCAAGCTCACCCCCAACCGGCCGGCCATTTGGCCGGAAAAAGCCTAACAAAGCCGCACGGTTTTGGCTCCGATCCGCCGCCGTCGCTCCACCTCCGGCCACCATTTCTTCACCACTTCATCACCGGTCCCTTGCCGTCCTAACCCATCCATTTCCGGCCTCCAACGACCACCGGAGCAGCTCCTACGAGCTTGCTTTCCGATTTGGGTATTTCGGCCATTTTCCGGCGATTCCGCCGCCACCCACGGCCGTTCATCACTTCCACTAGCTTCACAACCATCCCTTGACCACCCCCTATCAATCTCGTGTCCTAGTTTGTTCCCGTTCAAAAGTGGGTTTTCAGACCCACGGCCACAGTGAATTTTCACTGTGACGTTGCTGTTTTTCCGCCGTTTGCAACGCCGCTTGTTTTCTAAAATTGCCATATAGCGCTGTAAGTATTTTCCAAACCCTATTTTCAGATTTTAATATATATTGCTCATTCAATTATTTACTGTTGTTGGTTGTTGATTCCGGACTGAGTCCGAGGAGTTTCGGGGGTCGGATGGATGGAGGACGGAGTTGTCTGTTTAATTGATTTATGTTGTTTGATCATTTTATTATGCATTGTTATGGCATTGCATGGTGCATGCACGTGTGTTTGTGGAACTGTGTGAAAAGCCTGTGTATTGGCGTGAGTGGTTTTACGGGTGCGTGTGTATCACGAGCCCAAGCCGGGATGGGTTATTATCTCGGTGGAGCTCCTCTGGTCACTCGGGAGCGGAATAAACTGAGTGATGTCCCCTGAGTTGTCGAGAGCGATGATGGGAGCGGGGCTAGGGGATGCTTGGCTACGAACGCGCCGGGCGCGGAACCGGGCATCGCCCTACTCACCGACTTCGTGGCCCTTCGCTGGCGAGGGCTAGAGGATGCTTGGCTACGCACGCGCGGGGCGCGGAACTAGGCATCGCTTGTTAGGTGTCACACGCGCGGTGGTACTCTGCGGTGTGGCACTGGAGCCAGGGTGTGCGGATGACCCCTAGGGGAGGTCATGGTGCACGCGGTTAAAATTGGATAATGGTTTGTGAGGCCAAATGAGACTTTTGGCGTGGGCCAGATGGACTTCTGGCGAGATATTGGGCCGGATGGACTTCTGGCGAGATATTGGGCCAAATGGACTTTTGGCGTGTTAGTTGGAAAGGTTGAGTGTTTTTGGGCCAAATGGGTTTTTGGCGTGTGTGGAAAACGGGTGTTTTATGGGCTTTGTGCATTGGGCATGTTTCATGCATCTTGTTTGAGTTTTATGTGTTTTTATCTGGTAGTGTTTGGGTTTTACTTACCTGCGGTACCATTCTTGGTTCCGTAGCTTTTGGTGCAGAGTTAGAGGACGAAGAGGAGGAGGCTGAGCCCGAGGATGCGGCTCCGCCGGGCTGCTGATGCTATATTTTATATTTGTCAACTGTATTTGTGTTTTGTAATATTTTATCTATGTATGTTTTAAACAGCTTGTATTACGTTAAGAAAAATTCTGGTACTTAGTTACGACTTTCGTTATCCGCTACGTGTTTCTCTATACACATATGTTGCCTTGCACACACTCGGCACCCGTCGATGGGATGGTGACCCGGGTTGTCACCATCCGGACGTCTCAATTTCCCCGTGTTCAGGCGTGGGGATTTGGGGGCGTCACATTATTTTCTGAAACTAAACTTAAAAGTACACTTACTCCCTTGATTCATACTCTTCACATTTAGATTTAAAGGACACATCAACAAGCACATTTATATGAGCATTGCTATCTTAAAATTGAAACTTAGTCATATTAATCTTACTCCTTTTTGTGCTCTTAGTAAATAAATCATCCATGCTATTAGAACTCTAACTATAAATATGTTCAAAATACTTTCTTGAAGAAGGTAACCCTTCATGAATTCTTAAACCGAAATAACTTTGGAAAGAAACCATAGATACAAACATAAAACTTGGAGCCAAAACATGCTTTGACAAGCTTGCTCCTTTGACTTACAATCTTATGCATCTTGATGGTTTTTCTTAGACATATGGGACTATACTCTTCATTAACAAACCGGATCCAAGTCTTCAAACATCATAGGGTAATGCTAGGGATCTCGCTGTGGGATCCCATTTTCTCATCCCATTTGATGTGGATGTCCACGTTGTCATTCTTTAACCCTTTTCTTTTTCCTCCATATTGGCTAAAACACAATTTCTCCATCTCCGTCGAGTTCGTCCATTCGTCTCCATCTCCAACCCAGCCTCCGAGTTTGTCTCGTCTCCTAGCCCCTCCATCTCCTAACTCATCTCCAACCCAGCCTCTATCTTGTAGCAGCAACCAAACGGAAACCACCCAACACTGCCTAGTTCCCTCATGGATGGCGAAATCCCCCAGCCCACGGCAAAACCACAGCACCACTGTGCTGCCACCTTGACCACTACCCACCCAGCTGCACCCCTTCCCTATCACCCTTTTGCTCAGCCATCGTGTGACCCAGCCGAACCACCTAGCTCTCCCGTGTTCCATCATAAGCCAAGTCGCAGCCCTATTTTTAGGCTAGAAAAACAAAGCACAGTTGTGCTCTCAACTTGCTTCACGGCAGAGGCCTAGAGACGCCGCTGCATCTCCAAGTAGTCTCCACCACGTCTCTTTCACTCAATGCCGTGCCAACGTATGTCCGTCTCTCCATTTGCCTCCCCCTCTCTCTCTCTCTCATCACACACACTCTCTCTCTATTAATCAACTACCCAGATCGGCAGTAGCTTTGCCGCACCGCCCAACTTGTTGCTTCTCTTTTCTCACGGTGTCTCTGGTTCTAGTCCTTTCCTTGGGTAAGCTACCACACTCTTCTAGTTGAGCTGTAAATTGAAGTCGTGGTGGCTGAGTTTGGGACGCGCATAGTTCGACAACACCGAGAAACAGTGGTAGCAGCAAGCAACGTGGAGGAGGCACTCAGAGAGGATGACCATGGGAGGATCACGGTAGTTGAGTGAAGGGTTGATTTGTGATGAAGTGCTCTATTTTGGTTGCTTAAAACAGAGGTTGACTCGTGCAGATGGTGCCTATTTTCGTGCATTTTGGAGGTTGGAGCTTCAATGTTGGGTTGTGTCCGTGGAGGGTGTTGCTCATTGATGGTGATGGGTGATCTTTCGACTTTGGTAGAGAAGAAACAGAGGAAGTGAATAAGAGTGAGAGAGAGACGGAAAGTGGAGTAGTGCTGTGAGGTTACATCAAATCATCCTAGAAAATACGGATGAAAACTTCAAAATGTGTTTCAGCCAACAACGTGGAAAAAAATAAAATAAAGAAGGCAAACGTGGAGAACCACGTCAAACGGGAAGAGAAAACGGGATTCCACAGCGGGATCCCTAGCATTTTCCAACATCATATCATGCATGAGCATCCTTTCTTTATAAAAATTAACTAAAAAAGATCCATGTGCAATAACAAAGCTCCAACCAAAACATGCATGGGCTTAGATGACATTCTAACTTTTATTCTCCAAATCTTAGACACAAATCATATATATTAAATGATAGACCTCATCATAGATGCATCCAAGCAAGGATCTAAGCACAACACAAATCATGAAAAATCCAATTCCCATATAATTCAAACCGAAACTAACAAGTCCAACACTATCAAGCTATTCTCCATTTGAAAAAGATCTTCATTCAAACACTAACATGGCTGCCTTCTAATCATCTAAGAAAGAGTAGGAAAAGAATATCACTTACAAAGTTGAAGAACTCGAGCTCACAAATGAAGAATCGCCATCACAAGCTCACTAACTCCTCTTTCTCGGTTTTACAACAAATTGAAGGTTTGGCTTGCTATCTCAAACTAAGTGTAGTTGTTTGGAAGAAAAGAAGGAAGAAGCAACCACACTTTAGAGCTCTCGATTTCTACATTGGTAAATGAAAGAATAAGCATAGGTCCTCAAGTCATAAATAGCCCGTTCGTTTCAGTTTTTTGTGGCACAATGGTTAGCCACCAAAATCCTGATAAAATATTTTGAAATAAAATCATATCTGTCCATTATAATAGCATGCTTAAAATAAACAGAAGAAAAACATACCTCCTCCATAGTTAGAAGATGAGCTGGCCATCACCTTTTTCCTTACCCTTTTGTGTGTGTTGAGGAGACTTTTACTCTCTTCCCTTCGTAACACAAAATAGCACTAAAAAAAATAGAGTCTAATGGGCCAACTCCATTTATATATATATATATATATATATATTTATATATATATGTGGGGTGAGAGTAAGGGCTTCCTCAAGTGCTCACTAAATAGCCCAACCCATTATGGGCTCATATTATGACTATGCTAGTCCACATATAAAAATATAAGAAACTCCCACTTGGACAGCAAAGTCATCCACTCATAAATTGAATATGAAATTGCATTCAAAGAACACAATATGGATCAAGCGCATTTGCAAGCAACAAGTTATGAGTACACCGATAGGATGCACAACACAAGAAGTACCTACTACAATCATGATATCCAAACAAATAATGTACAAGTACAACATACATATCAACACAAAAGTAATTGCTAGATTCTCAAATGAAGCCCATTGAGAGTATTTCATAGTGTCTCACGTTCAAACACAAACTATCTCATAATTAACACAAAATATATGCACAATGAAATGTAGCAACTACAAAGATACATCTCCCACTAACTTAATAGAATAGAAGACTCTAACAGCCCCATATGAGTCACATGCTCTCGAAACACATTTGGAACCAAACCCTTAGTTAGGGGATCAGCCAACATAAGGTTCGTGGGGACGTACTCCACAGAAATATGAGATTCCGCTACTTTCTCCCTAACAAATAAATATTTTATATCAATATGCTTGGAACGCGAAGTGCTTCTAGTGTTCTGAGAGAAAGAAACAGCCGCAGAGTTATCACAAAATATTGTCATTGGCTTCGCAATGGTATTCACAATAACCAACCTTGAGACAAAATTCTGTAACCATATAGCCTGACATGTAGCCTAATAACAAGCCACATACTCTGCCTCCATAGTTGAAGAGGCAGTAAGTGTCTGTTTGATACTTTTCCATGAAATAGCTCCTCCTGTCATCATAAAAATATATCCTGAAGTAGATTTCCTGTCATCTAGGCATCCTGCATAATCAGCATTAGAATATCCAACAACATTAAGAACATCGAATCGCCGATATGTCAGCATATAATCTTTAGTGCCTTGCAAATATCTCAATACTTTCTTTGCATCTTTCCAGTGACTCAAACCTAGATTGCTTAAGTATCTACCAAGAACACCAACAATAAAGCAATATCCGGTCTTGTACATACCTTAGTATACATCAAACTACCAACAACTGATGCATACGGAATTGCTTGCATTTGAATCCTCTCATCATTATTTTGGGGACATTGAGATTTACTAAGTGTATCACCTTTCACAATAGGTGCTTTTCCATAAGAGCATGATTGCATATTAAACCTACGCAAAACACGATCAATATATGTTTTTTGAGATAATACAAGAATACCATTAGCTCTATCACGGAAAATTTGTATACCTAATACATATGACGCCTCACCAAGATCCTTCATATCAAAATGAGAAGACAACATACACTTAGTCTCAAGCAAAAGCTCAATGTCATTAGCTGTGAGTAATATATCATCCATGTAAAGCACAAGAAATATATATTTGCTCCCAATGATCTTTAGGTATATGCATTGATCAACCATATTTTCTTTAAAACCACAAGAGGTAACAATCTCATCAAACTTCAAGTACCATTGCCTTGACGCCTGTTTAAGCTTATAAATTGACTTCTTTAATTTGCACACCATATGTTCCTTATTATTCACCTGAAAGCCATCTGGTTGCTTCATATACACTTCTTCATAAAAATGTCCATTAAGAAAAGCTGTTTTGACATCCATTTGATGTAGCTCCAAGTCAAAATGAGCTAAAAGTGCCATGATTATCCGAAATGAGTCTTTGGTAGACACTAGTGAGAATGTATCATTATAGTCAATGCCCTCTTTTTGGCTAAACCCTTTGACAACGAGTCTAGCCTTGTACTTCTCCACTTGGCCACTAGAATCATGTTTGGTTTTAAAGACCCATTTGCAACCTATTGGTTTGCAACCATTCGGTAACCCAACCAAATCCCATACATCATTCTCACACATGGACCTCATCTCATCATGCATAGCCTCTACCCAATGTGAAGACTGAGGACTATCAATGGCCTCCTGGAAAGAAGCCAGATCAGTAGATGTTCCAACACTAAACTCATGCTCTTGCAAATAGATCATATAATCATTAGAGATTGCAGGTCTACGTGTTCTATGTGATCTCGTCAAATGAATATCATTAGTTGTCCCTTCAACGGCAGTAGGTCCATTGTCAATGAGGGGTTCTTGAGCAATGGCAATAGAGTGCTCTACAAGCAAAGGTAAGATTATAGATTGTGAGATCATAGGTACCGGGACAATGACACGCTCCTCCTTGAATGCAATCTCTCGTGGCATTGAATGTTCACAATTAATATCATCTTCAAAGCAAATAGCTCGATCCAACTCAATGATTTTAGTTGCACGAGAAGGACAATAGAACTTGGAGCCTCTTGAGCTAATACAATAGCCCACAAAATACCCAGTAATGGTTTTGAGATCAAGTTTCTTTAGTTATGGATTATAAGGTCTTACTTCTGCCTTGCAACCCCAAACATGAAAATGACGCAAACTGGGTTTCTTTCCTGACCATAACTCATAAGGAGTTTTAGGGACTGACTTGCTCTGTACGTTGCTCAAAATGTATGCAACAGTTTTCAAAGCCTCTTCTCACAAGAACTCAGGTAAAGAGGAGTGACTAAGCATACATCACGTCATATCCATCAAGGTGCGATTTCTTCTTTCTGCAACCCCGTTTTGCTCAGGAGTGCCAGGCATAGTATATTGTGCCTCAATCCCACATGCTTGAAGGAATTTGGCAAATGGTCCTGCATTTTGTCCAGTTTCGTCATATCTTGAATAATACTCTCCACCTCTATAAGATCTTATGGCTTTAATACGTTTGTCTTTCTGAAGCTCAACAATAGCCTTGAAAGCTTTAAAGGCTTCTAATGATTCAGACCTTTCACGAATGAGCTCAACGTGACCATAACGAGAATGATCATCAATAAAGGTGATGAAGTACTTATAATTCCCCAAGGCAGCAGGAGTGATGGGACCACATATATCAGGGTGTATCAAATCTAGAAAATTATCTCTTCTACCAATCTTTTGCCTTCACACTTTAGCAGTTAGTTTTCCTTTAATACAATCAATGCAAGTGTCAAAATCAGAAAAATCTAAATTAACAAGGACACCATCTTTGACCAACCTTTCCATTCTAGGTTTGGAAATATGACCCAATCGTTTGTGCCATAGCATTGAAGATGTTTCATTGACTTTACTCTGTTTGGAGCCAATTGCAGCATTTACAACATGTGTATTAGAAGAACAAGGCGTCAAAATGTGTACCAAGTCAATTTTATATAAACCATCACATAAAACACTAGAATCAACCACAACAAAATCAAAATGTATCGTAACCTTTCTGTTTGCTAATACAAAAGTGTAACCACATTGATCCAAAAGAGAAACAGAAATAAGGTTCCTCCTAATGGAAGGTACAAAAGCAGTGCCTTTCAGGTCCAAAAACTCCCTAGAGGCCAAAAGAAGTTTGATTGTTCCAATGTATTCAACTTTAACCTTCACGCTGTTTCCCATATTCACCATCAACTCCTTATCACTCGGCTTTCTGATTCTTCTTAATTCCTAAAAAGAATTTGAAATGTGAATTGTTGTACCAGTATTTAACCACCAAGTATCAAAGGGAACATCAATCATATTTGACTCAAAGCACACTAGTGTCATATGTGTACCTTTCTTCTCTAACCATGTTGTAAATTTCCTGCAATTTGCCCTTTGTGTCCAAACATGTCACAAAAATTACATTTTCCTTTAAAACCTTCCATCTCAGGATTAGAAGAAGTACCCAAGCTAGCTTGTCGAGTGGGCTTTCCAACCTTTTTCACCTTATATGGCTTACTGTTGTTTTTGCTCTTAGAAATTCTTTTTTGAAACTTCCAAAGTCTTGAGTCATAACAAATGCAGCCTGAGCTTCCCATTTTTTTTTATCACTTCTTCTTCTTGAGAGACTATAGCAGTCATCTCACACAAGCTCCATTCATCTCTTTAAGCGTTGTATGTAGTCTTTAGAGCATCAAATTGAGATGGCAGAGATTTAAGCACTTGCCACACTAAAAAACGATCTGCCAACTCAACTTTCATTTCTCTCAGCTTATTAAAGAAATGAGTAAGCTTCATAATATGCTCACAAACTCCACTGATGCCATCGTAAGTCGTGGTAGTAAGCAAGTTCATGAGGGTTCCCTTCTTTGCTTTGTCAAATTTTGTAAACTTCTTCCCAACAACGTCGAGAAAATCTTTGGCATTATCAATTTGGTGAATGCTCTTCCTACTAGACTTGTCGATGGTGTGCCTGATTATCATAAGACAAGTCCTATCTGAGTGCTCCCAACGCTCGTAGTGAGTTTTCTTCTCAATAGAGCTTTCATTAGCAGGCTTGGTGGGTATCTCAGTCCTTAAGGCCAAGTCCAGATTCATAATTGCCAAGGTAATAGTGAGGGACTCATGCCAATCCTCATAATTAGTCCCCGTTAGTGTTTTGATGGCAGATAATTGAAGAGACAATCCAGGATTCCCAAAAGCTGAGGACATCACAAGGGAAAGTAAATAAGCATGTGAAAATGCAATTTAACTCCTCATTCCTCAAAATATTAAAATATGTATCTCAAATTTATGCTAGTGTCCTAGTACATAATGGACATTCAAACATGAATTTCATCTCAAATTTATGATAGGGTCCATAATACACAATGGGCACCTCAACACGAATCTCATCTCAAATTTATGCTAGGATCTGTAATACACAATGGACCCTTTCGCATGATAAAGCAAAATAATTAAATACGACGACTTAAGATGACCAGCTATCGAAAGGATATAACCAAGCCACCAAATACAAGGTATTTAACAATTTGCTTTATTGTCTTTAAGTATCCAGCCAAATAAATATTTACCCATAGGGTAAATTAATTATTTGTATAAAGCTTAGTAAAGTCACAATCGGTACGCAATGAGCCCCAATTCATTTATTTATTTATTTTATAAATCCCTATCATATCTAACAATTTATCATGATTAGTCTCACAATAGGTGGAAACATAATCAATTAAATCATCAGCTTATTACATGAGAATATATATACAGGCATGTTCATACAAGCAATCGTGATATTTGAGACTCAACATAAAATATTATTTATTAAGAATTAGGCTATTGTGGGACAAGTTTGGCCAAGCCAAAAAGGTAAAATAATAATAATAATAATAATAATAATAATAATAATAATAATAATAATAAAAGTCTAAAATGGCCGGCGTGCTTGTTTGGCCTTTATGACATATATGTCTTTAACCTTTGAAGCTTTTCGGAACAGGGCAGCTTTGCATTCTTTTAAAAAACTAATACATGAATGCGGTAACTTTTAGCTTTGCAGGACTAATAAAAAAATAAAAATAAAATAAAATAAAAAAAGGCCTCTGACATACTCAAAAGTGAAAAGGTATAGAAATCACACTCAAAAGTCAAAAAATATAACTTTTGACGTACTCAAAAGTAAATAATAATAATAATAAATAAACCATAATAACCTAAAGACAAAAAGGGTTATTAGAGGATTTTGCTATATACAGTCGCCACATACCATGTCATGAGTTTGACCTCATGAGCTTAAACCTCCATAGCATCTTATAAGAAAACTAGCTACGAGCAGAGTTTCTCCATGAACAAGGTAAAGGAGGACACAGACATTGCGTTTGACTTTTGAAATATAGTCACTAAAATAAATTTGTAGGCAACTTCAGGGTTCAACAGCAAAATAAATGCATACAATCTCATAGTTTCAACATCTAATAGAGAAAAAAAAAAAATGCAGCCGTGAAAATGATACAGCAAGCTCTGACACCTATTGATGAAATATTTTGAAATAAAATCATATTTGTCCATTATCATAGTATGCTTAAACTAAACAGAAGAAAAACATACCTCCTCCATTGTTAGAAGATGAGCCGGCCATCACCTTTTTCCTTTCCCTTTTGTGTGTGTTGAGGAGACTTTTACTCTTTTCTCTTTATAACACAAAATAGCACTAAAAAAAATAGAGTCTAATGAGCCAACTCCATATATATATATATATATATATATTTGTGTGTGTCACTATAAAGGTGAACACTATGCTCAGGAAGAAGCTCACCACGAAGGCTCTCATGGTCAGCTGCTTCCTCCATGACGGAACCTCTTGATCTTCAAACAATCGCTGCACCGATATCTCCCCTACTTCTTGTTTGAGCTTCTTGTCCCCCGGATCACCATTATGTTCATCTTCCGGATCAACGACATTCTCCACCTTGTCCTCAACCTCATTCAGACCCATTATCTTCTCCTCTTGCTAAAGATGAATGGTTCTAAATCTCTAGGAAGTGCTTTATAATGGGGATTTTTCCACTTCTAAGCTGGATTTAGGCTGTGTGGCTAGTATTTATTATTATTTAATATTTTTCGTGCCGAAGGGAGTGAATAATTGAGGTCGTAATCCCGTCTAGCGCGAGAGGGAAAAGTCTCGGAAAACTTAGCAGTGTGGGGACGAAAAAGGGATCCAAAATTCCAAATTCCAAATTCCTATCACATCGAGAGCATGCGCGAAGGAGTGTCTGAAAGTATAATCGATGACACTGCGACTCTGTTGAGGTCTTTCACTCTGAGTCGAGTAATAAACTAACGGCCATGTCAAAAACTATTAATTGTCGGTTTTGTTTTAAAACACATAAACTAACGGTTGGAAAAAAGAAAAAAAAAACTATTACAGTTTATTTGAATTGAGACAGCATTTCGTCTTATTTTATTTTATTTAATTATTATAATTTATTTATATTTTCATATAAAATATAATAAAAATTTAATTTTTTAAATTTTAAAAATAAAAATAATATTAAAAATTAATATTATAACAATATTTTATTTAAGTTTCAACTTTTATCTCATTTCAATTTACTATCCAATCATTCCCTTAATTTTCAGATTAGTTCTTTATATTTTCAATTTCTTACAAAGTGAAATGATATTTGCAGTCAAAAAGTGGGTAAGTATCACGCATTCATTTTTTTAAAAAGTGAGTAAATATGAAATTCACTTAAAAGTATTTTTTTAATAATGGACCCTCTCTTTTTTAAAATGAGTGTGCGGCGCTTGCATAACTTATGATTGTATATTATATTAAGATATAAAAATAATTAATAAAATTTATCTTTTTCCATCAGCTTAAAGTTTTGATACAAATGGTGATTTCACATGTTATTAGAGCAGAAGTCCTGAGTTCAAATCTCGACTCTACACTCTATCCCATTTAATTAAATGTTTCACGTGTTGAACCACTCATTGAGAGGGAGTTTGGTTCACACGTAATGGGAATTGTTAAAAATATAATACAAATAATTAAATTTACCTCTTCTCATTAAGTTAAATTTTTGGAACAAAAGGCACGTTGGGACAACTATATTTGTTTCTCTCTCTAGCGAAAACGCACTCTAGAGAAGGTATAAAAATCTTACTTTCTCCGTCCAGGCCCTCCTCCCGTTTGTAAAGTCCCAACACTATCATATCGTGGTTTTTTTTGGATTTTTCTTCATTTTTCAACCGTAGCACAGAGAAGTGCCAATCTACTGTTTTTCGACCACCCATGACCACCACACACCACATTACAAGACTCCCCAGTCGCCGATCATTTAAATGGCAAAAACATATCGTCGAAAAGAGTGGCACGCATGTCTCATGTGCGGCTTAAACCACACATTGATCATGCCGCCACACCAAGGTGAGTATGCCACCCTAATGACTTGCAAACTTTCGTATTGCAGATTTTACAAGATCGCTCGAGCGGAGGCTTTTGGCCGCTCGAGCGAATTCAGGCAGATACAAATGCTCGACTGCCGCTCGACAGGGAGCTCGAGCGAGTTGCTGGAAAACAAAGATCGCTCGAGCGGAGACATTGGCCGCTCGAGCGAAATCAGGCAGAGTCGAACGCTCGATGTGCGCTTGATAGGACACTCGAGCGAAATCAGGCAGAGTTGAACGCTCGACGTGCGCTTGACACCCCACTCGAGCGAACATTGTATTTTGACAGATCTAGGGTTTTCCGCCGTCAGACCATATAAAAGGAATTTTTCATTCTATGGCCGTACCTTTTGACTGGAGAACACTCTTTGGGACAGAAAAACACAGCTAGAAGGTTTCAAATCATCTGTTTTGGAGAGGGAATTCCAATTATTGCACGTACGTTGGAATCATACACGAGCACAGACGGGAGAAAAGCATTGAATCGTTTCCTTGGCCGCTCGGCAGTGAGCTCTAGGAGTATTTTTCAGCGTTTATTTTCTTCCAATATTCTCAAAACAATTATGGTAAATTCGTTTATATTGAATTCCTTTTCTAACATGAGCTAAATTTTATTCATTCTAGGAAAAACGATGTAACCTAATTCCGAACTATGCTTGATTGTCTATGCTAATTTAGGCAATTCTCTCTTTGTTTATCTAATTTATTCTGAGTTTATTGCTTCTAATTAATTGTGTGACGCCCCCAAATCCCCACGCCCGAACACGGGGAAATTGAGACGTCCGGATGGTGACAACCCGGGTCACCATCCCATCGACGGGTGCCGAGTGTGTGTCAGGCAACAAATGTGTACAGAGAAACACGCAGCGGATAAAGAAAGTCATAACTAAGTACCAGAATTTTTCTTAACGTAATACAAGCTGTTTAAAACGTACATAAATAAAATATTATAAAAAAAAACAAATACATGTTTAAAAACAGATAAAAAGCACAGCATCAGCAACCCGGCGGAGCCGCATCCTCGGGCTCAGCCTCCTCCTCCTCTTCCTCGAACTCTGCACCAAAAGCTACGGAACCAAAAATGGTTCCGCAGGTAAGTATAACCCAAACACTACCAGATAAAAACACATATAGCTCAAACAACATGCATGCAAGAACAACCTAAACACATGCCCCGCAAAACCACATTTTTTCCACGCACGCCAAAACCCATATGGCCCACAAAACATCCAAGAAGTCAAACCTCGCCATTATCCCCGATAATGGCCCAAACCACCATTTTCCCAGAAAATAGATCATAACCGAAAACCATACCACACCCACACTGTATGCACCATGATCTCCCCTAGGGATCATCCGCACACCCTGGCTCAGTGCCACACCGTAGAGAACGGCTACGCGTGTGACACCTAAACAAGTGATGCCCAGACTCACGTCACACGCGCGAACCATCTGGGCCATCCTCTAGCCCTCACCAGCGAAAGGCCACGGAGTCGGTGAGTAGGGCGATGCCCGGTTCCGCGCCCTGCGCGTTCGTAGCCAAGCATCCCCTAGCCCCGCTCCCGTCATCGCTCTCGACAACACAGGGGACGTCACTCAGTATTAACCACTCCCGAGTGACCAGAGGAGTTCCGATTACGCATACACCATGATCTCCCCTAGGGATCATCCGTATACATGGCTCTGTACCACACCGCAGGTAACGACTGCGCATGTGGCACCTAAACGAGTGATGCCCAGACTCACGACACGAGCGCGAACCATCTGGGCCATCCTCTAGTCCCCGCCACTAGAAGGACCACGGAGTCGACACGACATCGTCACCCTATCGTGCGATCCGGTCGTCGCCCTGCGACAACCCAGGGGATGTCACTCAGTATTATTCGCTCCCGAGTGACCAGAGGAGCTCCACCGTGATAATAACCCATCCCGGCTTGGGCTCGTGAGACACATGCAACCAAAGACCAAAACGCTGATAAACATGAATTACACAAATAAAGCAAAACGCACATGTACGCAAATAACATGCAACGCACGCCACACGGTCCAATCAAATCAACCAGTCACAACCAACCAAACAAACACTCCATCCTCAATCCATCCGACCCCCGAAACTCCTCGGACTCAGTCCGGAATCAACAACCAACAACAGATAAAATAAATAAATGCTTAATTAAATAAAACAATTGAAAGAGCAATATACATTAAAATCTGAAAATAGGGTTTGGAAAATACTTACAGCGCTATACGGTATTTTTAGAAAGCTCGCGGCGTTGCTAACGGCGGAAAAACAGCAACGTCACAGTGAAAATTCACTGTGGCCGTGGGTCCGAAAAACCCACTTTTGAACGGGGACAACCTAGGACACGGGATTGATAGGGAATGGTCTAGAGGTGGTTGTGAAGCTATAGGAAGTGACGGACGGCCGTGGGTGGCGGCGGAATGGCCGGAAATGGCCAAAAAGGGCAAATCGGAAAACAAGCTCGTGGGAGCTGCTCCGGTGGTCGATGGAGGCCGGAAATGGGTGGGTTAGGACGGCAAGAGGTCGGTGATGAAGTGGTGAAGAAATGGTGGCCGGAGGTGGAGCGACGGCGGCGGATCGAGCTGAAAACCGTGCGGCCTTTGGAGGGCTTTTCCGGCCAAACGGCCGGCCGGATGGGGGAGGAAACCGGTGGGGAGGTGCGCCGGAGGTGGACGAAGAGGATGGTGGGGGAGGTGTCGCCCACGGTGGCCGGACGGCACTGGGTCGACGGTGGGAAGGGGTTCGGCCGTGGGTGAGGAGAGAGAAGAGAGAGAGAGCACGGGGGGGGGGGGGTCCGAACGCGGGAGAGAAAAGGAGAGAAAGAAAAAAAAAGAAAAAAAAAGAAAAAAGAGGGAAAAAGGAAAAGAAGGGAAAAAGAAAAAGGAAAAAAGAGAAAAAGGAAAAAGATGTGAAAAGAGATGAGGTCCAATCCTCACTCCGGGAAAACGAAACAAACCGCCAAAAAGATTAAAATCGCAAAACAACTAAAAGAAATAAAACACAACCTCAAATAAAATAAATTAAATTAAAAACCAACTTTAAAAACGCAAATAAATTAAAATAAATAGCTAATATATTAATTAAAATAAAAACAAATATTTCAGCGAAAATACACTTAAAAACGGGTCATCACATCCTCCCCTCCTTAAAAACAATTTCGTCCTCGAAATTGCAAGATCACCACCAACTTAAACCAAACCATACAAACGCACATGAACCAACTGAGACCAAGATTAAATTACATACCTTCATCATTCAAACAAATATGGATATAGCTCCCTCATGTCCGCCACTCGCTCCCATGAGAAGTCTTGTGCTAACGGATCTCCCCAAGCCACTTTAACCAACGGTATCGTCTTGGACCTCAACTGCTGCTCCTTCCAATCCATAATCTGTGACGGAACAACTTCATAAGTGAGATCCGGTTGCAACTGAATACTTGCTGGGTCGACGAAGCGTGGCTCTTGCTGTCCAAAGCTCTTCTTCAGGGATGATACGTGGAAGACGTCATGAACATCCCCAATATAATCTGGCAAAGCAACTCTGTAGGCGACGGACCCTACTTTCTCCAGAATCTGAAAAGGGCCGACGTACCTCGGATCTAGTTTCCTTTTCTTACCAAAACGCTTAACACCTCTCATGGGAGAGACTTTAAGATAAACCCAATCACCTACTTCAAAAGACAATTCTCTCCTCCTGGTATCAGCGTAGCTTTTCTGGCGACTCTGAGCTGCCGCCATTTTATCTCTGATGATCCGGATTTGGCTTTGCATCTCTTGAATTATTTCGGGTCCAATAATTCTACTCTCCCCAACTTCATCCCAACACAAGGGCGACCTGCACTTTCTCCCATAAAGAGCTTCGTAGGGAGCCATCTGAATGGTCGCATGGAAGCTGTTATTGTAGGCAAACTCAATGAGCGGCAAATGATTTTCCCAACTCCCTTGGAATTCCATGACACACGCTCGCAGCATGTCTTCCAGAGTTTGAATGGTGCGTTCTGACTGGCCGTCTGTCTGCGGGTGATAAGCAGTACTGAACTTCAATTTAGTACCCAAAGCTGCCTGCAAACTCTTCCAGAACTGCGATGTGAACCTCGGGTCCCGATCCGACACTATACTCTTTGGTATGCCGTGTAGCCGCACTATCTCCTTAACATACAAACGGGTCAACTTACCCAAAGAGTCGGTGTTATTAACAGGCAGAAAATGAGCACTCTTCGTTAACCGATCCACAATCACCCAAACCGAATTCTTCCCACTAGGCGTTCTCGGCAAACCCACAACAAAGTCCATCGTGATGTCATCCCATTTCCACTCAGGAATTGGGAGGGGTTGGAGCATACCTGCAGGTCTCTGATGTTCGGCCTTTACCTGTCGGCATGTGTGGCATTTCTCCACATGTAAGGCAATGTCCCTCTTCATTCCATCCCACCAGTAATTTTTCTTCAAGTCCCGATACATCTTTGTACTGCCGGGATGAACCGAATAAGGGGCCGCATGAGCTTCCGCCATGATCCGCTCTTTGAAATCTGAGTCCTTTGGAACCACTCTGCGATCTCGGAACCGTAATATCCCATCACTATCCATGCTATAGTGCAACGGCCCTCGAGACTTTCGAACTCTTTTCCTGATGTTCAGCAGCTTCGGATCCTTTCTTTGGAGAGCTTTCAATTCTTCAAAATCGGTTACCCGAATATCAAGAACTGATGATAAAATTTCCACTTGCTGCGAACTCTCTAGTAGGAGCCTTCTCATCCCACAAAGTAACGAATCCACTTCCGACGGCTCAGCTTCGTCTTCCAAATGTGACTTCCGGCTCAAAGCATCAGCAACTATATTAGCCTTTCCTGGATGGTACTTGATCTCACACTGATAGTCACTGATTAGCTCCAGCCACCGCCTTTGCCTCATATTTAAATTTTTCTGGGAAAACAAATGCTTCAAACTCTTATGATCAGTAAATACCTCACAAGCTTCCCCATACAAGAAATGCCGCCAGATCTTGAGTGCAAAAACAATCGCAGCCAATTCTAGATCGTGCGTCGGGTAATTCTTTTCATGGTCCTTAAGCTGACGAGATGCATAGGCTACAACCCGTCCTTCCTGCATAAGGACACAACCCAACCCAAACTTGGACGCATCGCTGAAGACTACGAAAGGCTTATGCGGTTCTGGGAGTGCTAACACTGGTGCCGTCGTCAACCGATTCTTTAATTCCTGGAAGCTTCTCTCACATTTGTCTGACCATACAAATTCTGTATTTTTCCGAGTCAAGGCTGTGAGAGGTCCGGATAGGCGAGCAAAACCTTCTACAAATCTTCGATAATAACCGGCGAGCCCCAAGAAACTCCTGATCTCCCGTACTGTAGTCGGGCGTGGCCATGACAAAATGGCTTCTATCTTACTGGGATCAACAGCCACTCCGTCTCTGGAAATAACATGCCCAAGAAATTTAACTTCTTCCAACCAGAACTCACACTTGCTAAGCTTGGCATAAAGCCGGTGTTCTCTCAATTTCTCAAGCACCAAGCTAAGATGATACACATGCTCTTCAACATCTCGAGAATAAATCAGTATATCATCAATAAATACTACCACAAAAGAATCCAGATAAGGTTGGAACACCCGATTCATTAAATCCATGAAAGCGGCAGGGGCATTAGCTAACCCAAACGGCATCACCTTAAATTCATAGTGTCCATACCTCGACCTGAAAGCAGTTTTTGGCACATCCTGCTCTCTGATTCTCAGCTGGTAGTATCCCGACCTCAGATCAATTTTAGAGAACACGGCTGCTCCCTGAAGCTGGTCAAACAAATCATCTATCCGCGGGAGAGGATATTTATTTTTGATGGTCACCTTGTTCAACTCCCGATAGTCAATGCACATACGAAGGGTTCCATCTTTCTTTTTAACAAATAAAACTGGAGCACCCCACGGCGACGTACTAGGCTGAATAAATCCCTTCTCTACCAGTTCTTGCAACTGAGTCTTCAACTCTTTCAATTCAGCCGGTGCCATGCGATAAGGAGCTTTATGCACAGGAGCCGCTCCAGGTTCCAAATCTATGACAAACTCCATCTCCCGAACAGGGGGTAGTCCGGGCAAGTCATCCACAAATACATCGGGGAACTCTTCTACAATTGGAATGTCTGCCAAGGACTTCTTCTCAGACGGCGTGGACACCATCTGAACCAAGAATGCATCCGCTCCCCATGCAATCTCTCTTCTTGCCTGTATCGCCGATATAATCATCGGCTTCTCTTTTAATCTACTCCCCGCAAATTCCAGACAATCTCCATCCGGAAGCTGAAAGCTAACTGTCCGACTTCTGCAATTAATAGTCGCCGAATATCGGTATAGCCAATCCATCCCGAGGATGATGTCAAAACCCAACAGCTTGAACACCACCAGATCAGCATCCAAAGACCTTCCCTCAAAATTTAACGGGCATCCCAAAGCAACCTTGGAACACCACACCATCTCACCATCGGGTAGTGCCACTACCATGGCCTTCGGCAACGGTTCCGTAATCAAGTTACACACCCGAGCAAACGTGGAAGATACAAACGATTGTGAAGCACCGGAATCAAACAAAGTACAAGCATAAAACTCATACAAACGGACCCTTCCTGAACCAAACACACAACCCATGAAATCCAAAAAAGCAAAGAAAGAGCCAAATGCACCAAAAATTAAATCCAACTTAAAATTAATTTAATCCATACCTGTGATTACTCCAGCATCATGGGTCGCTGGTGCCTCATCATCCACCTCTCCGGGTGTGACAGCATAAACCCGAGCTTGCACTGTTTGCCTCGGGTTGGTCCTTCCACCGCGCCTACCTCCACGGCTCCCTTGGGCTATTCGTGTACATTCTCGGGCAATGTGACCCTGCTGGCCACAACTATAACATCGAACCCCACCAGAAGTGCACTCGCCCACATGGGCTCTATTACAAACTCCACAAACAGGTACACGTCCTCCCATGCGAACACTTGAGGATGCTTGCGGTCGAGTCCCGGACCGCTGAACAAACTTCTGGGGCGAACCCGAGCTGCTTCCTTCACCAGAAAAACTCCGCCTCTTTTGCCCTGGAGGGGAGCCCATACTCAGATTATTTTCCCGCTCTATAAGGGTGGCCACATCCACTAACTCCTGAAAAGTGGATATCCGATGGCTGACCACCAAACGGCGTATATCAGGGCGTAGCCCTTCCTGAAAACGATCTGCTCGCATCTCCTCAGTGGCAACAAGATGAGGAGCAAATCGCTCAAGTTCTATAAACCTCCGGGCGTATTGTTCCACTGTTGCGCCCCCTTGGACCAGATTGGAGAACTCTCTTGCCTTTTGCTTCCTTACCGATGCGGGAAAGAAGCGGTCATTGAACTCCTTCTTGAAACGCTGCCAAGTCACCGCAGCGAAAGATCCCAATTCAGATTCCAACAGCACCCTCTTGGTATCCCACCAATCAGAAGCGATACCCTGCAAAAGATAACTGGCGTAGAGTACTTGCTGATCTTCAGTGCATCCACACACCTCAAAGGTTTTCTCCAGATCTTTGATCCATTTTCCAGCCTGAAGAGGATCCTCATTTCCAGTAAAGTGTGGAGTCCGATGCGCTAGGAAGCGCTCATAGGTGCATCCGGCTTGCACCATGCTACTGGACCCTCCTGGATGCATCCAAGGTCCTCCCTGATATGGCCAAGGACCTCCGGGTTGGGGCCAATACCCTCCTTGAGGTGGACAGGGCCCTCCTGGTGGTGGATAAGGCCCTCCTGGTGGTGGATAAGGCCCTCCTTGTTGTGGCCAAGGACCCCCTTGTTGTGGCCAAGGTCCTTGTGGTGGCCAGGGCCCTGCCTGTTGTGGCCTAATATTCTGTTGCATAAACTCCGTCATCTGCCTTATTGCCTCGGCTAAGGAGTCATCTCTGGAGGTATTGTCTTGCGGTTCCTGAGTATTTTTCCTTGGTCTTCCTGGTCTTCCCATTTTCCTGACACAACACCACACTTGACCCTCCTTTAAGAAAACAAAAAAAACCATCACAAAACCAACATAAACAAAAACAACACAACACAACAAGAAACAAAAGAAACCGGCATGTTAAAACATAACTAAATAAATAAAAACAAGCAACCAAGCTCAAACAAATAAACAAATAAAACAACTATACTTAACATAATTTTTAAAACACAACTTTAAAACATTCTGGTACTACCTACGGGACATGTGGTTTTACCCAGAGCCAAACTGCTCTGATACCACCTGTGACGCCCCCAAATCCCCACGCCCGAACACGGGGAAATTGAGACGTCCGGATGGTGACAACCCGGGTCACCATCCCATCGACGGGTGCCGAGTGTGTGTCAGGCAACAAATGTGTACAGAGAAACACGCAGCGGATAAAGAAAGTCATAACTAAGTACCAGAATTTTTCTTAACGTAATACAAGCTGTTTAAAACGTACATAAATAAAATATTATAAAAAAAAACAAATACATGTTTAAAAACAGATAAAAAGCACAGCATCAGCAACCCGGCGGAGCCGCATCCTCGGGCTCAGCCTCCTCCTCCTCTTCCTCGAACTCTGCACCAAAAGCTACGGAACCAAAAATGGTTCCGCAGGTAAGTATAACCCAAACACTACCAGATAAAAACACATATAGCTCAAACAACATGCATGCAAGAACAACCTAAACACATGCCCCGCAAAACCACATTTTTTCCACGCACGCCAAAACCCATATGGCCCACAAAACATCCAAGAAGTCAAACCTCGCCATTATCCCCGATAATGGCCCAAACCACCATTTTCCCAGAAAATAGATCATAACCGAAAACCATACCACACCCACACTGTATGCACCATGATCTCCCCTAGGGATCATCCGCACACCCTGGCTCAGTGCCACACCGTAGAGAACGGCTACGCGTGTGACACCTAAACAAGTGATGCCCAGACTCACGTCACACGCGCGAACCATCTGGGCCATCCTCTAGCCCTCACCAGCGAAAGGCCACGGAGTCGGTGAGTAGGGCGATGCCCGGTTCCGCGCCCTGCGCGTTCGTAGCCAAGCATCCCCTAGCCCCGCTCCCGTCATCGCTCTCGACAACACAGGGGACGTCACTCAGTATTAACCACTCCCGAGTGACCAGAGGAGTTCCGATTACGCATACACCATGATCTCCCCTAGGGATCATCCGTATACATGGCTCTGTACCACACCGCAGGTAACGACTGCGCATGTGGCACCTAAACGAGTGATGCCCAGACTCACGACACGAGCGCGAACCATCTGGGCCATCCTCTAGTCCCCGCCACTAGAAGGACCACGGAGTCGACACGACATCGTCACCCTATCGTGCGATCCGGTCGTCGCCCTGCGACAACCCAGGGGATGTCACTCAGTATTATTCGCTCCCGAGTGACCAGAGGAGCTCCACCGTGATAATAACCCATCCCGGCTTGGGCTCGTGAGACACATGCAACCAAAGACCAAAACGCTGATAAACATGAATTACACAAATAAAGCAAAACGCACATGTACGCAAATAACATGCAACGCACGCCACACGGTCCAATCAAATCAACCAGTCACAACCAACCAAACAAACACTCCATCCTCAATCCATCCGACCCCCGAAACTCCTCGGACTCAGTCCGGAATCAACAACCAACAACAGATAAAATAAATAAATGCTTAATTAAATAAAACAATTGAAAGAGCAATATACATTAAAATCTGAAAATAGGGTTTGGAAAATACTTACAGCGCTATACGGTATTTTTAGAAAGCTCGCGGCGTTGCTAACGGCGGAAAAACAGCAACGTCACAGTGAAAATTCACTGTGGCCGTGGGTCCGAAAAACCCACTTTTGAACGGGGACAACCTAGGACACGGGATTGATAGGGAATGGTCTAGAGGTGGTTGTGAAGCTATAGGAAGTGACGGACGGCCGTGGGTGGCGGCGGAATGGCCGGAAATGGCCAAAAAGGGCAAATCGGAAAACAAGCTCGTGGGAGCTGCTCCGGTGGTCGATGGAGGCCGGAAATGGGTGGGTTAGGACGGCAAGAGGTCGGTGATGAAGTGGTGAAGAAATGGTGGCCGGAGGTGGAGCGACGGCGGCGGATCGAGCTGAAAACCGTGCGGCCTTTGGAGGGCTTTTCCGGCCAAACGGCCGGCCGGATGGGGGAGGAAACCGGTGGGGAGGTGCGCCGGAGGTGGACGAAGAGGATGGTGGGGGAGGTGTCGCCCACGGTGGCCGGACGGCACTGGGTCGACGGTGGGAAGGGGTTCGGCCGTGGGTGAGGAGAGAGAAGAGAGAGAGAGCACGGGGGGGGGGGGGGGGGTCCGAACGCGGGAGAGAAAAGGAGAGAAAGAAAAAAAAAGAAAAAAAAGAAAAAAGAGGGAAAAAGGAAAAGAAGGGAAAAAGAAAAAGGAAAAAAGAGAAAAAGGAAAAAGATGTGAAAAGAGATGAGGTCCAATCCTCACTCCGGGAAAACGAAACAAACCGCCAAAAAGATTAAAATCGCAAAACAACTAAAAGAAATAAAACACAACCTCAAATAAAATAAATTAAATTAAAAACCAACTTTAAAAACGCAAATAAATTAAAATAAATAGCTAATATATTAATTAAAATAAAAACAAATATTTCAGCGAAAATACACTTAAAAACGGGTCATCACAAATTGGCCATTGATTAGATGATATTTAATCTTGTGATTTGCTATCGAAAGAGGGAATCGTAGGGTAGATCTTGAATATTTCAGCATATGTGAATATAGAGATCGAAAGACTTGTATGAACCTATGTAGTAATTAAATCATTGGTCTTATTGCTTTCTTACTTTATTAAATTTGCATATTCTTGTGTGAATTAATGAACAAGAATAATTTTCAATTGACTATCGAAAGAGGCTGTTGGATGAATTAGAGATTTGCTAATGAACAAAAAAAATTAAATTAAATTAGTTAGATGAGAAAAGCATAGTGAAGAATTAGGTGAAATCGATTTCCTAGAAGTTTCTTTCCCATTAATTTGATCTTCGATCGTCAGTTTTATTTCCTTTGTGTATTTCTCTTTGAGTTGATCTTAGTTTAATTTGCAACTACAAAAATCTTAGTGATTCCTCTAGATAAAATCAAGATTAGTATAATTTTGGTATTTGGCAAAAGTAAGGTACCAATCCCTGAGGACGATACTCTTCTTATCACTTTATTATAAAACTACGATACTATGCACTTGCAGTTTTTCGACCACCCATGACCACCACACACCACATTACAAGACTCCCCAGTCGCCGATCATTTGAATGGCAAAAGCATATCGTCGAAAAGAGTGGCACGCATGTCTCATGTGCGGCTTAAACCACACATTGATCATGCCGCCACACCAAGGTGAGTATGCCACCCACACGCTACATTTTTGGGGTTAGTAACCTTGGATCTGACCAACTTCCACTCTCTTAGTGTGGAGCGTGGTCCTCACATGCCACCACAGTTCTGGAGGTCGCCTGTCGGCAATTCGACTCTTCTTCCGCTTATTATCTTCTTATGTTATCACTCCTCCTAACTAAGTATTGTGGAAAAAAGATAATGAAAGTCTCATTCAGTTAGTCCAGATCGACGACTACAACACAAATCCATTCATCGAGTCCACTAGTAGTATTATAGTCCATTTATCAGACTGTATCAAAACCACTTATGAAAAATAGGTGGAGGTCAAATCATTAGCCTCATATCCATCTTTTTTTTTTTTTTTAACTTTTTCATGTGTTGTACTAGCTGGTTTGGAATGAATGTTGGGGCCTTCCGCTCTATTATTTCTTGTATCTTGTAACGTTTTATATATTAATAATATACTTGCTTTGAAGAAAAAAATATTGGGGGACAAGTTGTGATTTTATATGGTATCAAAGTTCTGTCTCTACACGTGTTAGGTCCCCTTATTGAGGGAGAGTTTAACCCACACATGAGGGGGGTGTGTTAAAATATAAAATAAATAATAAAAACTTAATTTTTCTCATCAACTTAAGTTTTTGAGACAAGTGGAAATTTCATATTGTATTATAACAAAAATCCTGAGTTTGAATCCTAACTCTACACACTCATTGAGAGGAATTCTATCCCACATATGAGGGTGAGTCTTAAGAATATAATATAAATAATTAAATCTACATCTTCCCATTGACTTGATTTTGGGACAAGTTGTGATTTTACATCTAGCATTAATCTTTTTATAAAATTTAGAGATATGGTATTTCAGTCATAAAACGTGTAAGTAGTGCATTTCTTTTGAAAAAAGTAAGTAAATATAGGATCCACATAAAAATTAATTTTTTAATGGTAAATCTCACTTTTTTTTAAAATAAATGCACCACGTAGGGGTGTAATCCTTCCGACCCGGTCTAGTTTTGGACAAAATTTAGGACTGAACTAGTATGTACCAGTTTTGCATTTTTAAAAACTAATTATGCACCGATTATCCCCCTAAACTAGTACATCAGATTTTACCGGTTTTAATAAAATGCAAATTTGTAAAGAAAATCGGTTTATAAAAAAATACTACTTAAAAAAAAAAAAATCTGTTATACATTTTTCTTCCAAAGTTTGTTACTATTACAAAAATATGCTTTACAAAAAAAAAATCTGATTTACTAAAAACTGCTTTACAAAAATCTGATTTACTAAAAAAAATCTACTACAAGCCTATAAATATAACTATTACAAAAACTGAAAAAAAAAAAAAAAAAACTGCAATAAAAAGAAAAATCTACTATGGAATAAAATAAGTCAAAAAGCCTAAATCAGAAGTCTAAAAGTCCTACAATTAAACAAATTACAAGTCCAAAAGTCTAAAAAATTACAAGTTCAAAAATCCAACAAATTACCAATCCAAATTAGAAGCCCAAATTACAAGAACATCCAATAAAAACTTTACAGGTCTAGATTAACATATATAGATAGAAATATTAACATATATAAATATTAGTACTAGTAATTAGTATATAGTAATACTATAAGTATATAGTAAATTAGTAATAGTGTAATACACTAATGTATTTATAAAAATTATAATAGTAACTATACTATCATATATATATGATAGATTATACTACTACTATATATTATATATTTTTTTTTTTTTGAAGAAAAGGTAACTTATATTCCATAACTCAATAAAAGGAGATTGTGAATATAATGAGGATTATCCTTTACAAGAATGCTCTCCTCAGAGAAGTCAAATGCATTCTTAGCTAGGCAGTGTGCCACTGAATTAGCCTTCCTAGGAACATGAACAATAGACTAACCATGAACCTGTGCTAGTAGTTTCTTAGAATCACGAATGAGCGAACCAACTAAGCTCCAATTGTCTTCATTATTTTGAATAACCTTGACTACCTGCATAGAGTCTCCCTCAAGAATAATATTGGAAGACAGTCCTACATGAGGCAAAACATGATGGCTTTTAAAGCTGCAGCTGCTTCTCCCAAAAATGGATCAGGATACAAGTCATGGTAGCCCTCAATGTGCCAATGACACTGCCTTGCCAATATCTAATTATCACACCTATACCTATCTTGCAGTAAGTTTTGTCAATGGCCATATCCCAGTTGATTTTGAAGAAGTTGGTATGAGGTTTACACCACTGTGGAGGCGTGTCATCTGCAGAGGTTGTCTCCTTTTGCTTTTGCTGGTTCACCCTATACATCTGAAGTTCTGAGAGGCTGGATGCCATTGACTTGATGACTTGCTGGGGAGAGGTGAATTGAGACTCAAAAACCCACTTGTTCTTTCTCTGCCATATGTGTTGTACTGAATAAGCTACTTTAGCAAGTTCTTTTCCTGACAGAGTCAAGAATATGTGACTTAAGACCTCACTAAAAGGGCCCTCCATAAGTGAACATTTTTGAATCCTCCTCGAGCACCCACTCCAAATAGCTTGAGCTTCCTTAAAAGAGACCATAGTGCATGACTATTTTTGGATGGAGGAGACAAATTGGACAATCCAAGGCTTCCAGCACTTTTCTCTTGAACAGGTTGACCTTTGTAGGAAGTATGTCTTTGGTTGCTCTTGTGATATCCACTCATTCTTTCTTCTTCTTTAATTATGAATCTTGTTCCACGTACTTAGCTTCGATCGATGTGCTAAGTCTCGTCCTACGTGCTGTACCTCGATAGCGTGTTCCGAAAGTTATTCAACCGATTTCAAAGTAAGATAGATATTTTAAAGTTTAAGGATATTTTAAATATTTTGGAACTATTTATATGAGATATTTCCAATATTATTAGATAAGTTTGTTTTAAAGTAATACAATTATAATATTTTAATAAGATCTAAAAATATTATAATTGTGGATAATTATTTAAGTTAAATATTTTAAGTCATTTTAAACTATTAAGAGATTTAACTTTACGTTGAAAACTCTAAATTAATTTAAACGATTTTATTCTCTTTGAGTAATTAATGATACTTCATCATTTTAAATAATGATAAAGAAATATTATTTTATAAACTTTAGTTTATAAAATAATATTCTATCTTAATTCCTCTCAGTGTTTTAAACACAGGCCAACACTCCCTCCCACCGGTGTGCCTCCACGTGCGCTCCTCCTCCCTCCACGGCATCATCCTTAAAATGGGTTTCACAACCATTTCCAGCACCTAACTCTGCCATACACTACCAAAACAGCTACCAAATACCACCAATGGCTTCACCACATCATGGGCTTCCTCCCCTTGTCCTCCTTTTCCCCTACCAACTAATTTATATTTATATTAGTTGGTTGGTTGGACTGTAGATTGTGTAGTTAGTAATTGTGGAGTTCGCTACGTAGTTGTGAAGTGTCGGGCTTGACTATGTAGTGTTGTGGACTATGCTATGAAGTGGGCGTGAGATGTATGCCGTAGTTGTGATATGGCATGAAGCATGAAGGGAGTATGCATGGAGCGTACTCTGTGTAGTGTAGCGACGCGTCGTGTGATGCACGTTGTGATAATAAGTGGTGTAGCGAAGGGGGTATGCGTGGTGCGTACTCCATGTCGTGTAGTGATGCACCGTGAGGCGTGTATCGTAGCGATGTGTGTCATAGTGTGGATGGAAGAGAGTTCACATGAGTGTACTCTGTGCTATGTCGTGATACACAGGACGGCGTATCACGAAGGGTTGGATGGTGTAGCGGAGAAGCGTGGAGTGTATGATGTAGTGTCGGGAACTGTGTAACAATATCCTGAATCAGTGGTGATGTGGCCTGTAGTCCAGGGTGATGGGTGTCGCCTTATGGTTGACTATGGCTAAGAGTATATGGAAGTGGTGGGAAAAGTATTAGAGAGTGTATTGGAAGCATGATGGGCATCGTGACGTGACTCGGGATTAGTCTCGAGCTACGTGATGTGACAGAGGCTCATTTGTAGATGCATTCCTCTTGTTCAGTGGCGGGAACTGTGTAAGTATCATGAAGCAGTGGTAATGTGGCCTGTAGTCCGGGGTGACGGGTGTCACCTTGTGGTTGACTTATGGCTGAAAGTATATGGAAGTGGTGGAAGAGTATCAGGGATTGCAGCAGAAGCACAATGGGCATCGTGCTGTAATTCAAGAATTTGTCTCGAACTATGTAATGTGACAGAGGCTCATTTGTGGATGCAGTCCTCTTGTCAAGTATTGAGATTAACTTATACAGGGTCGAGAAGTAGGAAGAGTCTTATTGACCGAGTCTAAGCAAGTTGGTATCGGAGTATGGAGTTTGTTTATACAAGTGGGTGTCCATTGCAATTATAAGTTGCTCTTAGGTGATAAAAGGAGATAAGATACAGGTGTCTCTGGCGAGACACATGTGCCGGACAAGTTTACCATATATAGTGGATAATTTGTCCTCAGCATGGTTACATGGTGTTTTAGCCCCAGAGTTGGCTTGAATTTATGTAGCCTGACTGGTTAAGAATGATAATTTAGTAAAGGCTAAGATACGTGAAGGTAGTAATGGGTAAGTTGTCTAAGGTTAGAACGCGTGACTCTGTCGATCTGAATCATGGGTTGGAATGTGGTAATAGAAGAATGAGATGTATGTCTTAGTGTCTTAACCCTAAGGTGAATCATGGAGGTTCATTTTAAGGAATAAGACTCCGAAGGTTTTAGCATGGTAAATGGCACATAAGAGCCCAAGGATGGATGAAGAGAGTTCCAAGTGAGTCACACTTCTATTTTTAGAATAGTTATTTATGCATTAGATAGATGGTGACGTAAAGTTATGTGTATACATGTAGGTTGCCATCTAACACGCACACGAATGGACTACATGGATTAAGTATGGCATGAAGTCCAGGTAAGTATTGCGTTCATACTCTTCTAGAGTCTTCTTATATAAACGAAAAAGAAAATGAAAGCTTTTCTCTAAAAGGAAAATGAAACTTTTTCTCCACGAAAATAGACACGCTTTACGAGAAAGAAAACGAAGCTTAAGTTTTCAAGTATAAGTTTGTAGCGACCTTCCTTGGCAGCCCTTTTTCACGCACCCAAAGTACGTACGTATATGCATGTGAATGGATGCTATAAGTGGCACGTATTGTATGTATGTTCACGAAAGGAAAACGAAAAGAAACGACTTTACATAAAAGAAAGAAAACCATTTTCTTTTAAAAATGACTTTTATGAACTGTAAGAACTGTAAAGAACAGTAATAACCGGAAAGAATTGTAAAAGAAAGGAAATGACTGTAAAGGAATGAAAGGACTGAATGGATGATGTATGAAAATATGTAATGGGTACATGAATGGAAAAGGAAAAGGTACCGAAGGAATGGACTGGGCAGATTGCAATGCCGGGTAAGTAGTATTGGTAGTGCATCCAATGCTGCACCTTGACGGAATGGATTCCCAACCTGTGGCCGTGGGCGAAATCAGGTCCAAAAGACTGCTAATCTCAGCACACAGGGCATAACAGTGTGCTACAAGGCCAATGAAATAGATAAGAAAGAAAGAATGCATGTATGTATGAAAAGACGTATGCATGAATGTATGTAAAAATATGTGTGCATGAAAAGACTCTTTAAGAAATGAAGCCAGCGATGCGTGGGGAACTATTTTTAAGAAAAGAAAACATGCTTTTAAAGAAAAATTCCATCTCGCAACATTTTTTAAAACAAACTGAATGGCCATGCATGATAAGTACGATATGTATGTATGGAATGATAAATGCATGACTGAAAACCTATGTTATTATATTTTAACTGTATAAAGTAATGCTTACAGTTATCGACTCATTTTAGTTTTATGTGTGCCTTCCCAGGGACAAGATGAGCATGATAGGTCAAGACGGGCACAACCCAAGGGGAAGAGTACGAAGGCCTAGGCAAGATATTTTGTATGAGAAACTTTAATTATAAAACTTAATATTTTCCGCTGTAATATTTTACTTAAGAAAATGAATTTTATTTATAATATGGAGTCTTTTGTATCTTGGCATGAAAGGAAAAGAAATTTTTAAAAGGAACCGTAGTTCCTGTCAATTTTTATTAAAATTATTTTGAAAATGAACCACCACAAGGACGGGCGTTACAGCTCTTCACAGAAAGAGTCTAACTGAATGAGGGATTTTAAGCTTCCAGATGCTGTCCCACAAAGCAGGGGAGGGTCTTGGCATTAATGATTGTCCCGAGCTAACAACAGAAAGAGTACCTTGGAGGTGGTAAGCAGGCCTTACAAAGAACTTACCATTGGTTGTGCATCACCAAGTCAACTGGTCTGGGCTTCTGCAAGGACTAATGGGGAGTCTAACTATAGCTGTAGCCTCAGGTTCACTAAAAATAATCTTAATCAGATTGATATTCCATGTGAGGTGATTGAGGTGAAATATTGTATATTTCATACGTTTAGAACTAATACATTTTAATTAGTTCATGACATTATTACTAGTTTTAGATGGAAAAATGGTTAATAGGCATAAATATGAGTTGTGGTTTAAATTGATTAATATCATGATTTATGTTTAATTTTATAACCTATAATTTAATTGGGTAATAACTCTTCACATCCACAACACATTTTTAATAGTCTAGTCTTGCTTTTCTTATTTTTCTTATTTATTTTTAGATTCTATTTCCTTCTCAGTTTCTGAAAGTGAATCACTCAAACAAATGGTGCAGAACAATAAAATGGAAGTGAGTTGTTTTAGAATGGAATGGCATGCGGAAGAAAGAAAAAGAAAGGCATCAACTTCTCGTTGGACCATATCACACTGCAATTTCATTTGGACAGAGAGAGGCATCACGTAGGAGCCTTTCTTGGAGTCTGATGACTTAAGCTTTTGGAAGAGCAGGCATGCAGATGACTTTTGGGTAAATGAGGACAAACTTACGCAGAGGGAGAAAAACACCAAAATGCTGGATGAAAAGAAGGAAAAGAGGCATGCAGAGGGGCTATTTTTGACAGAGAGAGAAACAAAGAGTGATTTACAGATAGGGACCTTTAGCTTTTGGGTTTGATTAAAAAGGAAAAAGGGGAGCCTATTGGGAAGGGGAGACAAAAAGACTGGATGGAGACCCCTGTAGGAAAAACAAGAGGTAGAGAGAGAGAGAAAGGTGGAAGAAAAACAGAGTAGCATGAAAACGAGGAGAGGTTTTTTCGTTTGGGGGTCACGTAGCAAGTCTTTACAGACTGAAGCTTTGAGTGCAAGTTGAGCTTTTCTTGGCAGAGAGGTCTGGCTTTTGTGAAGAGGAGAAGGGACTGACGGATTGGTTTTTGGGGGAGAGAAGTTGGAACGCAGGGAGGAAAAGTTTTGGGTCTGGAGCTTGGACTGTAGGGGGTGGACGAAGAGAGAGGGTTTTTTCTTTAAAGTGGGTGGAAGAAGGATGCTTTACGTGCAATATTATTTTTCTGGTTTGGTGGAGAGGGTTTTCTGAGCTTCTGGAGGAACCTTCAGCTTTTGAGTTTGGGCCTTCTTTTTTTGGGCAGTGAAAAAAAGGGAAAAGAGGCCTGGTCTTTGGACTAGGTGGACAGAGAGGGGATTATTTTCTTTTCTCATTTTTGGCTTTGAAAACGAAGGGGAGAACAGGCGAAACCTAGCAGGAGAAGTGGGCAGTTTTCATATTATTTTTCTGGGCCTGGATGAAATGCAGAGGGGCTTTAGCTTTTGGGAGACGAAGGAGTTGTTTGAGCACATGGGCATTTATTTTCTAGGTTTTGAAGGACGCTACACGGGGAGATTATTGTGGGCTCTATCTTCTCTCCACTTTTACTTTATGGTCTAAGTTATTTTTCTTGTGTTGAGTTTTGTGGTTTATTTTAGTTTTATCATGGAGGATATTTATTTGATTTTTATGGGTCTTGTGATGAACATGGTTGGCTAAATTTTTGTTCTAAGATTAGAGGTGAAGTCTAATGATTTAAATATTGTTTTCGAATCAACATTAGAGTTTATATTGTGAGTTTGATCGATTGAATAGTTTTATTGTTAGATATTTTGATTATCTATATATTTATCTTGATTCATTGTAATTTTCAAATACATGGAATGCTTGAAAAAATTCATGTTATATCCAAATGAGTTTGTGAATGTTATAATCATCAATCGTTCATGCTTAATCAAAGTGGCTATTTTTCTTAATCTTAAATGTTAAATCTTCCAATTAAATGGAATCATTATTCTAGTTTAATTGAAGTATATCAATCGGAAACAATATTCTAAATTATTAGACGGATCTTCGAAACCTTAGTCGTTCTCCATATCAATTTATTTTATCATTTTTGTTTTATTTTGTTACTTTAAAAATCATTATCTTAGTAATATTCTCTTCTATTCGATTGCACATTCTTTTTAGTAATTTCTTTTCATTGTTCGAGTTTATTTTTCTTATCATATAAGTCAATCCCTGTGGATTCGACTATGTTAGGTAGTACAACACTTATATACTTGCAAGTAAAACTGTTTTGAATTTTTGATTCACTGGTTTGAGTCAAAATTTAGGCGCAACATGAGGGTATCCTGATCAATGAAAGATGAGAATTTGGCCTCTGAAGTAAGGATTTTAGGGGAGGGATTGGATTTTGAAATAAGAGGGGCTGGGGATCCATTTTTCATGTCAGACTCTAATCATATCTCCATTCCCAACTTGCCATAGGAGGCCCTCAAGCAAGAGGGGTCTAGTAGCCATGATATTTTGCCACACAAAGGAGTCACCCCTTTTAATTTTTACATTAAGGAAATCTGAGCATGGGTAGTACTTGGCTTGTAACACTTGAGTAGCCAAAGATGATGGATTTTGAATTAACCTCCACCCTTGCTTTACATGTAAAGCAAGATTGAAAGCCTAAAAATATCTAGACCCGAGTCCTTCTTGTTTTGCCACCCCTAGGCCCTTCCAACTCATCCAATGCAGCTTAGCTTTTTGTTATGTCTGCCCCCACCTATAAGACTACATTAGCTTGTTGATGCTTTTGAAGATACCATTGGGGATCTTGAATATTCCCATATTATAGGTGGGGAGTGCTTGAATGACTGACTTGAGGAGAATCTCCTTGCCTGACTAATAAAGCAGGTTTGTTTTCCAGCAACCCAACTTAGCCTTGATATTATCCAAGATAGAGTTAAAGGCCCTTGATCTATGCCTACCAACAAAAGAAGGTAAGCCAAGATATTTTTCAAAAGGACCTGAGGCTCAGGTACCTATTGTAGCCAATATAGCTTGCTGAAACTCCTGCTTGGTGTTTTTGCTGAAAAAGATGGAGATCTTCTCCAAGTTAAGCCTCTAACCAGAGGCTAGCTCATAAGCACTTAAAATAGCATACAACCTGCTCCATTCAGTGGGAAAAGCCTTGCAAAAAAAAAAAAAAAAAAGACTGTCATCAGCAAAGAATAGGTGATTTAAAGACAAGAATCTTCGAGCTATAGGAAAGTTAGAGCCCTTTTGCTCAGCTCGATTTAAAGATTGGCTGAATACTTTTGAACAAATAATAAACATATAGGGAGAAAGAGGATCACCTTGTCTTATACCCCTAGAAGATTTGAATGATGCTTGTGGGGAGCCATTTAACAAAATGGAGTAGGAGACAATGCTAATACATTGCATAATGAGTTCAATCCATCCCCTTGCAAAGCCCATTTTTTCCATAACAGCTTGGAGGAAGCTCCATTCAACCCTCTCATAAGCCTTACTTATGTCGAGTTTTAGGGCTATGAAACCTTCTTTTCACCTTCTTAACCTGTTTTGCATTGAATGAAGTAATTCATAAGCCGCAATGGTATTGTCAAAAATCAACCTACTCGAGACAAATGCACTTTGAGTTGGTGCAATCAGGTGAGGCAAGATAGATTTGAGTCTGTTAGCTATAACCTTTGCAATGATTTTATAGAGGATATTGCAAAGGCTAATTGGTCTATAATCTGAGACTAACTGAGGGGAGCTTTTCTAGGGAATGAGGGTTATGAAGGTTTGGTTTATAGTATGGAAGCCAGACCTTGAGTTGAGCAACTCTATCATAGTAGCTACCACATTGTCTCCCATAATAGACTAGTGATCTTGGTAGAATAAGGCTGGGAAACCATCAGGACTAGGTGAACCAAGAGGGGTTCATTTAAAAAATTTCCTTTTCCACTTCCTCTTTAGAGTAAACCTTAGTTAGGAGCAGGTTCATCTCAGTAGTGACTATTGGTTCCATCTATGCCAGCAATTCAGCAATGCCTATAGGGTTCAAGGAGGAAAACCTATGTTGGTATAATTTCTAAAATCCCTCCCCAATTTCCTCTCAAGTTGATAGCATATTTCCCTCCTCATCTAGGACTTTACTGATTAGGTTCTTTTGTTTTCTTTGAGTTGCACACTTATGAAAGTATTTAAGGTTGTGTTTGGCCACAAGAAATTTTTATCTTAAACATAAAATTTTCATCTCATCATTACAACTTTCTCAAATCCTCATAGAAAATATAATAAACAATTTAACTTTTTCTTAACTTTTTCAAATCCCAATACAATAATAATATTAAAATATAATATTTTAATATTTAATCTTAAAACTCAAAATTTTCATCTGAGAAATTTCAGTAGCCAAGCAGTTAGTGTTTCTATCCCCCTCTTGCAACCATTTCTATTTAGCTCTTTGCCTCCAAATTAGATCCTCTCTTCCAAGATATCATCTATCTCTTTCTATAGACTTCTAATCTGTTTAGTATCCTAACCTGTATTGGATTCTTGCAAACCTCTCAAAGCTTCCATCTTTTGTTCCACCAGTTTCTTTTTATTTCTACGTGAGAGTCTATGCCACTCTCTAAGTTGGAACATGCATCTTGCAAGACCCATCCTAGTGACACAGCTATTGGACTAGCTTGCATAGAGCCACACCAAGCTCTCTTGATTACTACTGCACACTCCTCTTTTTTGGACCATGCTGCCTCATACCTGAAGACCCTTTTGGTTGGATAGAATTAGCCTCGAGTTCTTGGCTTGAGATAAATAAAGGGCTTTGGTCAGAGCATTGAAGTGGTAACACTGAGACTGAGCTTATTGCATAGAAGTTTTGCCAAGCACATTTGACTAGAGCCCTGTCAAGTCTTTATTTTGTAAACCCAGTCCCCTCTCAAGTGTTAGACCAGGTGAATTTGGAACCCTCAAATCCTATATCACCTAAATCACAGTCCATGAGAGCTTGTCTAAAATCTTCCATTTGTTTTGGAGGTCTAATAGTTGAACCAGATTTTTCCCCTTAGGGTATGATCTCATTAAAATCTCCGACACACATCCAAGGGCAATTTTGGCTAGGATTTAAGAGCCTAAGAAGACTTCAGCTTTCCTTCCTTTTAGCAATCACTGGTTGGGAAAATTCCATTTTTATTACTATCTTCAGACTTAGTTTGTAAGGATATATGACTTAGTGAATATGACACTAAATCAGCTGTGATGTTTTTAGTCCAAAAGGTAGCTAAGCTTCAGCTTCTCCCGATACACTCAACAATAAAACTGGATTCAAAACCCAACTTGTTTAGAATGTATTCCATTTTATTTCTGTAAAACTTTGTTTCAAACAGGATTACCAGGTTTGGGGATTTATCTCTTACCCACCAATAGGTGGAGTTCACGAATATATATAGATATTATATTATTATTCAATAGTATATAGTAATAGTATAATACTATTGGTATAGACTACCGTATAGTACCATATCAATATGCTAGTGATAATACTATATTAAATAATAGTAATACTATTATTACTAATATATACTAGTACTATATATTATACTAGTATAGTGTTAGTGTGTTACTACTACATATAGTGATATTAATACTATAGACTATATAGTTATATATTAAAGAATATAATAATACATTGATACTAACTATATATAGTTATAGACATAGTGATTTGATTATAATGATTACTATAAACTATATAATAGTATTAGTGTTAGACTATTGATATACCTAATAACAATATATTAGTAATATTAGTTATAGTGAATCGGTGATTTAGTATAACTATATTCTATATTACTATATTATAGACTAGTGTATTAGTATTAGTATAAATATTAGTATTAGTTATTGTGATTAATATAACTATATTAGTATAACTATAGTCTATATTAAACTATTAATATTAGTATTAGTTATAACTATATTAGATATGTAATTATTTTAGTATAGTGATAAAGTATTTTATATATAGACTTAAAGTATATTACTAATAGTAATAATAATAAAGTATTAGACTATTAGTATTAGGCCATAAAATGTAAATTGTAATTAATATGCATTACATACTAATGTATATTAGTATTACTAATTTACTAATGTATTATGTACTTATCAAAAGAATATATTGAGTGATTTTCTTTCTTTTTTGGTAAATAATATTTTAGTGATCTTATTTACAATTTTGGTATTTAAATTCAAATCTTTTGATATTTAGGATTTTTTTTTTTCAAATTTAAACTGATTTTAAGTGATAAGTTTATCAATTTCAGTTTAAAGTTTATCAATTTAAGTGATAAATTTATCAATTTCAATTTCAAGTTTTAAAATTTCAGTTTATTTTTAAATTAATTTATTATTTATCAATTTTATGATTTATTAATTTTATTTTTAAGTATTTGTTCTCAATCTAAGTGGTTCTTATGATAAAATGTTATTAATATATTTATATATATATATTATGTTTAAAACATATGGTCAATTAAATTTTTATGTTTAAAATTAAACCTTTATTTTATAAATTATAATAATATTAACTTATATATAATTATAATTTATATTATTATATATTATATATAAAAATTATATATAATATAAAAATATTATATATAATATTTTAAAAAATAATATAAAATACATATTAAATGGAACCGGTCCTATTTGGTCCTAAAAAGCCTAGAACTGAAATCAGACCAATTCTGGCCGGTTTTCCCATTAGTACTTCACTTAAGACCCTTAGAACTTTAGAATGTTAATGGGGTAAGACTTAGAAGCCTTAAACCAAGTCTCATAGGAGTATAAGTCTTGGTACGTTAGCCTTGGTAGGGATTGGCCCAAGTATGAGAAAAGCATAAGGCTTTTTGGGCCTAACTTAGTATTATGTTGACCCATAGCTCATTTATGATAAGGCAAGCCTTTCAAGCCCCATCTTTATAGATCTTGAGGCCTCTCATAATTCCTCAAAATCTAGAACCAAGGCCTCCCATCAACTCACACTCAAAGCCTTTTAAGCCTAACAAGGCCCAAAGACTTTGTATTTTTTTTCCTCACTATTCTATTTGAAGCCCAATACACCATACCATTGGTTTCCTCAAGCCTATATTAATTCTTTGGACTCAAAAATTAAGTTTTGAATTTGGGTTAAGAGCATTAATAAACTTGCCAATGATTAGTGATCTTTAAACTATGTTTTGAGCTTAATTTTCTTTCTTAATCTTTCTAGCATTTTTTATATGAAATTTTCTTGTTTTATTATTCAATTTCATCACTTTTAGATTATATTAAAATCCTAGATAAATCTCCACACATGTCATTAAGAGTTATGACATATCATTTCCTAAAAAATTCATCAATCGGGTCACACATGCACTTTCATGTGCATTGCACAAAAACAGCCCCATAACTCACGCCAATTGTGACGCTCCCAACTCCCACATACAGACATGTGAAAATCGAGACATCGGGATGATGACAACACGGGTCACACATCCCATCTCCAAGTGCTGAGTGTGTGTGCAAGCAACACGTGTACAATAAAAATAACGCAGCGGTAATAAAAGTCTTACAACTAAGTACCAGAAATTTGTTTAAATACAAATTCGCTTAAAGCACAAGCGTACCAAAATATTACAAGTTTCAACATTGTTTTAAATCCAAATTACATAATATAAAAATAAGTAAGATAATTCCAAAAATAAAACAACTCCAAGTGAATAGTCTGGCGGAGCCACCTCCTTGGGCTCAGCCTCCTCCTTCTCAACCTCTGCACCAAAATCTACGGTACCAGAAATAGTATCGCAGGTTAGTAATAATCAAAACACCACAAGATAAAAATATATTAAACTCAACAATATGCATGAACAAATGCCAAATGTCATGGTCAGAAAATCCTCATTTTTCCACGCACGCCAAAATCCCATTTTGGTTCAAAATATATCCTTTAAAATAAGTCCTTGCCATTATCACAGATAATGGCCCAAACCAAGAAAATCACAATTTTTCTAGAAAATGGATCACAATATCCTCTTACAAAATCTCGTCATTTTTCCAGAAAATGGCCCATATCTAATATCCAAAACCAATTCCAATAAAATGCATGCACCATGATCTCCCCTAGAGATCATCCGCACACTCTGGCTCCTATGTCACACCGCAGGTAACGACCACACATGTGACATCTAAACGAGCGATACCCAGTCTCACGCCCAGCACGCACCTGGACCAGGCATCCTCTAGTCCCAGCCAGCCGAGGGACCACGGAGTCGACACGACAGCATTACCGTATCGTGCGATTCGGTCGTCGCAGGGGATGTCACTCAGTATTATCCACTCCCAAGTGACCAGAGGAGCTCCACCGAGATAATACCCTATCTCGGCTTGGGGTCGTGATACACACGCACCCGAAAATCTATTTACAGCTGAAAATTCGATTTTTACAATTTAACACATGTACATGTATGTCACATGCAATGCAAATGACAAGACATATCAAGATACAAATTAACCAACTAAACTTAACATCAACAACAACAAACAACTCCATCCTCAAATAGAATCGACTCTTGACTCCTCGGACTCAGTCCGGAATAACCAACCAGTCACAATTTATTGTAAAAGTAATAATATATTTAAATCTAAAATGAAGTTTGGAAAATACTTATAGTGCTATAAAATAATTTTTGAAGGATAAAGAGGCTGCAAACGGTGAAGAAAAAGCAGCGTAACAGTGTAAAAACATTGTGGCCGTGGGTTGCAAAATATCCACTTTTGAATGAGGATAAACTAAGGCTTAGGATTGATAGGGAATGACTTAGAGGTGTTTATGAAACTAGTGGAAGTGAGAGTTGGCCGTGGGTGGCGGAGGAAACGGCGGTGGAAGGCCAAAAAGCCCAAAACAGAAAGTGAGCTTGTGGGGACTGCTCTGGTGATGGATCGGAGCCGGAAATGGGTGGTTTAGGAATGCAAGAGGTCGGTGATGAAGCTGTGAAGAGATGGTGGCCGGAGGTGGAACAACGGCGGTGCTGGAGCTCAAAAACGCCTCGGCTTGGAGGAGCTCGTGGTATTTAACGGTAGATTGGATGGAGGTGAAATTTGGTGGGGATGATCACCGGTCGGAGGGGAAGAAATCTGGGTCAGTGGTGCAGGTCACGGCGACGGCGAACGACGGTTCTGGGCAGCCAAAATAAAACAATGGGAGGGAGAGGGAAGAGCATTGCGTGCACGGGGAGAGAGAAACCGGAGGAAAAAAAGTGGGGAAAAAGGAAAGAAAATGAGAAAATAAGAGAAAGGAGAAAAAGAAAAAGAGAAAAAGAAAAGATGGGAAAAAAAAATGAGGTCCAGTCCTCACCTCTGGAGTTCAAAAACTAATCCAACGAAAGCAACTTTAAAAGCTTTAAATTGAATAAAATAATTTAAACACAACATCTAGCTAAAATATAATAATTAAGTAGTAAAAACTAACAATTAAATTTTAAATCAAAAAATAAACTAAAATAAATTAAACAGTAATTTAAACACAAAACAATAATTAGTAATAAGAACGCACCACAAAATAAATTTCACAACTAAATAAACCCAATTAAAATTCGATAATTTAAAATAAAAGAACCAATATTTTAATTAAATTAAAATACTCATTCAGTGAAAATACATGTAAAAATGGGGTATCACACCAATTCCATCTTATGTTAGTTCTAGTCTCACCAATCACACACCATGTCATCCCTTTAGAAACGAACCAAGCTGTGGATGAAATTGGTTTCAAGAACCAACCCAAAAATCCCAAACCAATTGCACCTAAATACTAGTTGGATGCAAACCAAATTGGTTGTGTTTTAATCTCACTTCTGCCCTTGGCTGAGCCACCACCACACGCCATCTCCCTTTCCACCAATCCATATTGAACCCTCAAGACACTCATGAGTTGGTTTGTCACCTTATACCCCAAAGAAGACCCAAACTAATTTGACAAAGGAGAAGGGTAAGGCATGTCACAATTGAACCACCACCACCTTACTCCTCTTCTTTTTCTTGCAATTGAATGATCACTTGGTAGCCAACTAAGCACCATTCCCTCATCTGAAAATCCACCACAAGAATACTTCAGGCAGGCAAAACAAAACAAGAAGAAGAGACAAGACAAATGAAAAAAACTGCCCAGCTTGAAAACCCTTCACCCGACAACATAATGGCAGGGCATCATGCTTGATTTGTTTTCCCTCTTCTTCCTTCTGCACCATGACTTGCCTTGCACTGTTAGGGTCATTCGTAGCATCTGACTTGATGAGATCATGGTGGTTTTAGGACACTGTTCACTCTACACAAGTGAAACAAGATTGAACTCTTACACTCATCACCACCACTGCCCACTCCACCAATCACAAGCCACCTTGCTAAGCCATGACCAGCGTCCCTTCCCCCATTACTTCCTATAAAAAGCCCCTCCACTCCCTCATTTCCTCCACACCTCATCTTCAAAATCCTCTTGAGCATTGAGAGCCTTCTTCCTCCTAAGAGTTTGGAGTGAATCCAACAGGTGTGTGTGCTTGAGTGTTCTTGGGAGTTCTTGAGTTAGGAGCTTAAGAGGGCCACGAAAATTGTAAGTTTTCTTGCTCTAGATCTTATTTTGCATGTCAAGTCTTGATTTTAAGTGTTAAAGTGAGTTTTGTTTGAGTTTGGAAAAGGTTACCATGTTTAATTCAAAACCAAGTTCATCAAGGATAGGTTAAGTGTTTAAATTGTTTTAAGTAGAAGTTTTAGCTATAGCATGTCTTAGCATATTTTGATGTGATTTATTAACGTCTTAGAATGATCATTGAAGGTTTGATTTTGAGATTAGAAGCATGCCATGATAGGTTTTAATTCTACCTTATCATGATCATCAACCTTGCATGGTTTTTAGTTAAATTTTGATTAAGGCTTGAAGTTTTGAATTATTTCCCCTAGGCTTGATAAATGAGCATTTATAAAATCTTGTGAATGGGATAAGAATGAAAATACAAGTTTTGGGTGAATTTTGAAGCATGCCTTTGTGATTTAGACTTGAGCATCAAGTTTGATTAATTGATGATTAAAGAAGTCCAACACGATCAAGCTATTCTCCTTTTGGAAAAGATCTTCATTCAAACACTAACATGGCTGCCTTCTAATCACCTAAGAAAGAGTAGGAAAAGAATATCACTTACAAAGTTGAAGAACTGGAGCTCACAAATGAAGACTCTCCATCACAAGCTCACTAACTCCTCTTTCTCGGTTTTACAACAAATGGAAGGTTTGGCTTGATGTCTCAAACTAAGTGTAGTTGTTTGGAAGAAAAGAAGGAAGAAGACAACCACACTTTAGAGCTCTCAGTTTCTACATTGGTAAATGAAAGAATAAGCACAGGTCCTCAAGTTATAAATTTCCTGTTCATTTCAGTTTTTTGTTGCACAATGGTTAGCCACCAAAATCCTCATGATTAAGCTCATATTAGAGTAATTTTTGGGGAGTATACTTGCCTTGTGAATGCTGGAAAAGTGGCGTGAGCTGTAGCAGGGAGATGATAGAAAATAGGCTGGAAGAGGTGCCTGGTTTCAATCTTAGTGACCAATGTGTAACCTTGGATTCCAATGATATTACTGACCAGAAGTTAAGTAAAATAATTAATCATACTGCATGAACCCTATTGGTGGTAAGGGAAGGCATGCTACAGTAGAAAAGAGAGGTGGATTACTTGAAAGTCTTACCCTCACTCTAGATTTTTTTTCAGCTTTCTTGTAAGAGAAAAGCTTCAAACCGGTATGGTGTTTTTTTCCCTTTTACACTCTCCAATGATACGAAGCCACATTTGCTTTTTAATATCCTTGCTGTAGATGCAAATACAACTAATAACGCTCATTTTACCAACGTTGCTTTTCCTTTGGCAAGCCGTCAAGCTCTTTCTTCCCCCATGAATCCCTCTCAAGCTCGCTCTCTCTCTCTCTCTCTCTCTCTCTCTCTCTCTCTCTCTCTCTCAAAAACTCTCTTTTGGTCATTCTCGGGACGTAGAGGTTGGGTCTGGGCCCTAGAACGATGCTAAAATAGATCAGGATCATGGATCCATACGACATCTATCTGCCTTCAACGCTAATTGGTTCTTGCTGTCACTGCCCACTAGTTCTTACCATCATCATCCACTGGTTCTTGCAATTGTAGCCCAATGGTTCTTATCATCCCCCTAGTTTCTATCCACACCCTCCTCATCTTCGTCATATTTAGACATTTCATTATTTTAATTTCTCATTTTCTATTTTTTCAATTAAGAAAAACAGATAATATACGGGTAGTGCCAATTATGATTTTGAAATTTTTCATGAGACTTGCCTTAGTTAAAAATGTTGAACCCAAGGTTTCAAGTTTCATGTGATTATAAATCTACACATGGATTTTGATGATAACAAATGAATTCAAAGAATAAAGGAGTTTCAAGCTCAAGTTGTTCACACAATGGAATCAAGCACATCAAAGAACCAAGCATGAGCAAGAAGGAAACAAGTTCACATTAAAATCATAGATTAATGTTGTAAATCTCTTAAAATTCGAAATTAGGATTAATGCTCAAAATTAATATTTTATCATAAACCATTAAAACACATTTTCCACATGTGCATGAATATTTTTGAAAATTAAATTTGAAAATTTTGAAAGATGATTGATTGTCATCTTTCACATGTGCATGTTTTATTTGAATATTTCAAAAGTGATTGATGCTTTTTTAGACTTATACAAAAGGTAGATGATTTTGTTTGAAAAATTTGAAAAGTAAAGTGTGCTCATTTTGTCATATGCAAAAAGTAAAAGATTAGGTTTGAATTTTTTGAAAAGGAAAGTGTGCTCATTTTGTCATATACCAAAAGTAAAAGATTAGGTTTGATTTTTTTGAAAAAATGAATGATGTTGTCTTTGACAATTGAAAAAGAAGAACCTTTTATTTGAATTTTTTGAAAAAGTGAATGATGTTGTCTTTGACATGTGAATCTTTTTAAATTTGAATATGAAGTCTCATATGCCTATAAATAGATCATTTGAGAGCTTCACATTCACAACACCAAGAGCATACAACATTCATTCAAAACTTTCATTCTCTCTTCTCTAAGTATTGAGCATTAATCCTTGTTCATTTTGAGAGATATAGTTTGCACTGTATTGTTCTTATTTCACTCATTGAGGAGTGTTTTCTGATAACCTACCCACTATCAGCTTTTGTATCAGAAAAAGAATGTGTATAACCCTTCTGCGTGTAGAAAGTATTCTACACGGGGAATAGTTGAATCACCACGTGTAAGGTGATTGCAAGTGTAGAGGGTGTTCTACACGGATCCTTTGTAGCGGTGTTGTTCAAAGGTGTAATAGGTTTCTATATCCACCTGAAGGAGGTTGAATAGTGAATTTGGGAATCCTCAAGGGGTAGCTTGAGGTGAGGACGTAGGCAGTGGGGCCGAACCTCGTTAACATACTGAGTTTGCTTCTCTCTTACCCTTACTCTTTATATTTATTGTTATTTCATATTTTGTTTATATTTTATATTATATATTTGATTTATAATTGTTATTTTTTTTAATACAACTCAATTGACCCCCCTCTTGTGTTAGTCATCTGGGCAACAATTGGTATCAGAGCTAAGAGCTCTATTATAAGATTAACTATCTTTTGAGTTAAGATCTTATGGCTAACATTGCAGCTTCATTTGGTGAAGGTCAATCTAGCAGTCATCCTCCACTCTTTTATGGAGATAATTACTCATTCTGGAAAGTTAGAATGAGAATATTTCTTCAAGCTCAAGGTAGAGAAATCTGGAAATGTACTGTAAATGGACCTTATATTCCAACAAAAGTGGTTGATAGAGTAAAGGTCAAAAAGGAAGAAGAAGAGTTTGATCGTGAAGACGATAGACTTTATACTTTAAATTTAACTGCTATGAATTTATTATATAATGCTCTTAATGGAAATGAATTTAATAGAATAATGAATTACGCTACGGCAAAAGAAATTTGGGATAACTTGGAAGTTACTTATGAAGGAACTTCGCAAGTCAAGGAATCAAAAATTTATATTCTTACTCATGAATATGAAATATTTAAGATGAATGATGATGAATCTATTTCTAGTATGCACACTCGTTTTACTAACATCATAAACAGCTTGACAGCTCTTGGCAAAGTTTATTCCCAGGTGGAGATAGTAAGAAAAATTCTCAACTCTTTACCAAAACGTTGGGAATCAAAAGTTACAGCGATTCTTGAAGCTAGAAACCTCAAGAAGCTCGAAGTCAATGAACTCATCGGGTCACTTATCACCCATGAGTACACATTGAAAAGAGGAGAAGAAGAAGGAAAGCCAAAGAAGAACTTAGTGTGACGCCCCCAAATCCCCACGCCTGAACACGGGGAAATCGAGACGTCCGGATGGTGACAACCCGGGTCACCATCCCATCGACGGTGCCAAGTGTGTGCAGAAGCAACAAATGTGCACGGAAGAACACGCAGCGGATAACGAAAGTCATAACAAAGTACCAGAATTGTTCTCAACGTAATACAAGCTGTTTAAAACGTACATAGATAAAATATTACAAAAAACACAAATACAGTTTTAAACAAATGTAAAACATAGCATCAGCAACCCGGCGGAGCCGCATCCTCGGGCTCAGCCTCCTCCTCCTCCTCCTCGAACTCTGCACCAAAAGCTACGGAACCAAAAATGGTACCGCAGGTAAGTAAACCCAAACACCACCAGATAAAAACACATAGAACTCAAACAACATGGATGCAAGAAAAACCAATGCACATGCCCCGCAAAACCACATTTTTACCACGCACGCCAAAAACCCATTTGGCCCAACAAAAACATATTCTTAAAAACCAAGCCTCGCCATTATCCCAGATAATGGCCCAAACCACCATTTTTCCCAGAAAATGGATCAAAAGCCTCAAAACCAAAACTCGCCATTTTCCCAGAAAATGGCCCGCATCCGAAAACCATAAAAACAAACCGGTTATGCATGCACCATGATCTCCCCTAGGGATCATCCGCACACCCTGGCTATATGCCACACCGCAGGTAAGGACCGCGCATGTGACACCTAACGAGCGATGCCCAGACTCGCGCCCCGCGCGTACCTGGCCAGGCCATCCTCTAGCCCTCGCCAGCGAAGGGCCACGGAGTCGGTGAGTAGAGCGATGCCCAGACTCGCGCCCCGCGCGTACCTGGCCAGGCCATCCTCTAGCCCCGCTCCCGTCGTCGCCCAGCGACAACTCAGGGGACGTCACTCAGTATTATCCACTCCCGAGTGACCAGAGGAGCTCCACCGAGATAATAACCCATCCCGGCTTGGACTCGTGAGACACACGCACCCGAAAATCCATTCACGCCAACAAAACAGGATTTCTCAAATAAAATAAAATACACGTGCATGCCCCATGCAAATGCAATTATCAACACACAAAACAGACAACCAATCATAAAACAATAAATCAAGCAACTCCGTCCTCCATCCATCCGACCCCCGAACTCCTCGGACTCAGTCCGGAATCAACCAACCAGCAAATTAAATAATTGAAAGAGCAATATATATTTAAATCTGAAAATAGGGTTTGAAAAATACTTACAACGCTATATGGCAATTTTAGAAACCACGCGGCGTTGCAAACGGCGCCGGAAAAGCAACGTCACAGTGAAAATTCACTGTGGCCGTGGGTTGTGAAAAACCCACTTTTGAACGGGGACAAACTAGGACACGAAATTGATAGGGAATGGTCTAGGGATGATTGTGAAGCTATTGGAAGTGGTGGTTGGTTGTGGGTGGCGGTGGAATCGCCGGAAATAGGCCGGATTTTTCAAAAAGGAAAGCTAGCTCGTAGGAGCTGTTCCGGTGGTCGTTGGAGGCTGAAAATGGGTGGGTTAGGACGGCAAGGGACCGGTGATGAAGTGGTGAAGAAATGGTGGCCGAAGGTGGAGCGACGGCGGCGGAATGGACGAAAAACCGTGGGGCTTTGAGGAGGATTTCCGGCCAAACGGCCGGCCGGCAGGGGGAGATATTTGGTGGGAAGGTGCACCGGAGGGAGGGGGTTCGAACGAGACCGGCGGTGAGCCAAACGGTGGCCGGACGGCGGCGGTCTGGGCTGAAGAAGATTCCGGCCGTGGGTGAGGAGAGAGAAGAGAGAGAGGCCGGGGGGGGCTCAATCGGGGAGAGAGAAAAGAAAAAAAAGAAAAGAAAGAAAAAAAGAAAAAGGAAGGAAAAAGAAAGAAGGAAAAAGAAAAAAAAGAAAAAGGAAAAAGAAGAGAAAAAGGAAAAGAGTTGTAGGGAAAAGATGAGGTCCATTCCTCATTCCAGGAAATAAAACTAAACCGCCAAAAAAGATTAAAAACCACAAAACAACTAAAAGAAATAAAACACAACATCAATTAAATTAAAAACAATTTTAAAACACAAATAAATTAAAATAAATAACTAATATATTAATTAAAATAAAAATAATTATTTCAGCGAAAATACACTCAAAAGCGGGTCATCACATCCTCCCCTCCTTAAAAACAATTTCGTCCTCGAAATTGCAGATCAACCACCAACTTAAAACAAGCCACAAGAAAGCACATAAACCATCTGTGATCAAGATTAAGACACATACCTTCCTTATTCGAACAAAAACGGGTACTGCTCCCTCATGTCTGCTGCTCGCTCCCAAGAGAAGTCTTGAGCTAACGGATCTCCCCAAGCCACTTTAACTAAAGGTATCGTCTTGGACCTTAACTGTTGCTCCTTCCAATCCATGATCTGCGACGGAACAACTTCATAAGTGAGATCTGGTTGCAACTGAATACCCGCTGGGTCGACGAAGCGTGGTTCTTGCTGTCCAAAGCTCTTCTTCAGGGATGATACGTGGAAGACATCATGAACATCCCCAAAATAATCTGGCAAAGCAACCCTATAGGCGACGGACCCTACTCTCTCCAAAATCTGAAAAGGGCCGACGTACCTCGGATCTAGCTTCCTCTTCTTACCAAAACGCTTAACTCCTCTCATGGGAGAGACTTTAAGGTAAACCCAATCACCAACTTCAAACGACAACTCTCTCCTCCTGGTATCAGTGTAACTCTTCTGACGACTCTGAGCTGCCGCCATTTTATCTCTGATGATCCGGACTTGGCTTTGCATCTCTTGAATTATTTCGGGTCCAATTACCCTACTCTCTCCAACTTCATCCCAACACAAGGGCGACCTACACTTTCTCCCATAAAGAGCTTCATAGGGAGCCATCTGAATGGTCGCATGGAAGCTGTTATTGTACGCAAACTTGATGAGCGGCAAATGGTTTTCCCAACTTCCTTGGAATTCCATGACACATGCGCGCAACATGTCTTCCAGATTCTGAATGGTGCGCTCTGACTGGCCGTCTGTCTGCGGGTGATAAGCAGTACTGAACTTCAACTTAGTACCCAAAGCTGCCTGCAAACTCTTCCAGAACTGCGACGTAAACCTCGGGTCTCGATCCAACACTATACTCTTTGGTATGCCGTGTAGCCGTACTATCTCTTTGACATACAAACGGGTCAACTTACCCAAAGAGTCGGTGTTATTAACAGGCAGAAAATGAGCACTCTTCGTTAACCGGTCCACAATCACCCAAACAGAATTCTTCCCACTAGCGTTCTCGGCAAACCCACTACGAAGTCCATCGTGATGTCATCCCACTTCCACTCAGGAATAGGGAGGGGTTGGAGCATACCTGCAGGTCTCTGATGCTCGGCCTTTACCTGACGGCACGTGTGGCATTTCTCCACATATAAGGCAACGTCTTTCTTCATTCCATCCCACCAGTAATTTTTCTTCAAATCTCGATACATCTTTGTACTGCCGGAATGAACTGAATACGGGGCCGCATGAGCTTCCGCCATGATCCGTTCTTTGAAATCTGAGTCCTTAGGGACCACTCTGCGATCTCGGAACCAAAGTATCCCATCACTATCCATGCTATAGTGCAACGGCCCTCGAGATTTTCTGACTCTCTTCCTGATGTTCAGCAACTTCGGATCCTTTCTTTGGAGAGTTTTCAATTCTTCAAAATCAGTTACCCGAATATCGAGAACTGAGGACAAAATCTCCACTTGCTGCGAACTCTCTATAAGGAGCCTTCTCATCCCACAAAGCAACGACTCCAATTCTGACGGCTCGGCTTCATCTTCCAAGTGTGACTTCCGACTCAAAGCATCAGCAACTATATTAGCCTTCCCCGGATGGTACTTGATCTCACACTGATAGTCACTGATTAGCTCCAGCCATCGCCTCTGCCTCATATTCAGATTTTTCTAGGAAAACAAATGCTTCAAGCTCTTGTGATCGGTAAATACCTCGCAAGCTTCCCCATACAAGAAATGCCGCCAGATCTTGAGGGCAAAAACAATCGTAGCCAATTCTAGATCGTGCGTCGGATAATTCTTCTCATGGTCCTTTAGCTGACGAGATGCATAGGCTACAACCCGTCCTTCCTGCATAAGGACACAACCCAAACCGAACTTAGACGCATCACTGAAGACTACGAATGGCTTATGCGGTTCTGGGAGTGCTAACACTGTTGCCGTCGTCAACCTGTTCTTTAATTCCTGGAAGCTTCTCTCACATTTCTCTGACCAAGCAAATTCTGTATTCTTCCGAGTCAAAGCTGTGAGAGGTGCGGATAGGCGAGCAAAACTCTCTACAAATCTTCGGTAGTAACCAGCGAGCCCCAAGAAACTCCTGACCTCGCGCACTGTAGTCGGGCGCTGCCATGACAAAATGGCTTCTACCTTACTAGGATCAACTGCCACTCCGCCCCGGGAAATTACGTGCCCAAGGAATTTAACTTCTTCCAACCAGAATTCACACTTACTGAGCTTGGCGTATAGCTGGTGTTCTCTCAATCTCTCAAGTACCAGACTAAGATGATACACATGCTCTTCAACATCTCGTGAATAAATCAGTATATCATCAATAAATACTACCACAAAGGAATCCAGATAAGATCGAAACACTCGATTCATTAAATCCATGAACGCTGCAGGGGCATTAGCTAACCCAAACGGCATCACCTTGAATTCATAATGCCCATACCTCGACCTGAAAGCAGTTTTAGGCACATCCTGGTCTCTGATTCTCAGCTGGTAGTATCCCGACCTCAGATCAATCTTAGAGAACACGGCTGCTCCTTGAAGCTGTTCAAACAAATCATCAATCCGCAGGAGAGGATATTTATTTTTGATGGTCACCTTGTTCAATTCCCGATAATCAATGCACATACGGAGGGTTCCATCTTTCTTTTTAACAAATAAAACTGGTGCACCCCACGGCGACGTACTAGGCTGAATAAATCCCTTCTCTACCAGTTCTTGCAACTGAGTCTTCAACTCTTTCAATTCAGCCGGTGCCATGCGATAAGGAGCTTTATGCACAAGAGCCGCTCCAGGTTCCAAGTCTATAACAAACTCCATCTCCCGAATAGGGGGTAGTCCGGGCAAGTCATCCACGAACACATCGGGGAATTCTTCCACAACTGGAATGTCTGCCAAGGACTTCTTCTTAGACGGCGTGGACACCATCTGAACCAAGAATGCATCCGCTCCCCATGCAATCTCTCTCCTTGCCTGAATCGCCGATATAATCATTGGCTTTTCTTTTAATCTACTCCCCGCAAATTCCAGACAATCACCATCTGGAAGCTGAAAGCTAATTATCCGACTTCTGCAATTAATACTCGCAGAATATCGGTATAGCCAATCCATCCCGAGGATGATATCAAAACCCAACAGCTTGAACACCACCAAATCAGCATCCAGGAATCTTCCCTCAAAATTTAACGGGCATCCCAAAGCAACCTTGGAACACCACACCATCTCACCATCGGGTAGAGCCACTACCATAGCCTTCGGCAACGGTTCCGTGACCAAACTACACACCCATGCAAACGTGGAAGACACAAACGATTGTGAAGCACCGGAATCAAACAAGGTACAAGCATAAAACTCATACAAACGGACTCTTCCTGAACCAAACACACAACCCATGAAATCCAAAAAGCAAAGAATAAACCAAAAACACCAAAAGAAATAAATCCAACTTAAAATTATATTAATCCATACCTGTGATTACTCCAGCATCATGGGTCGCTGGTGCCTCATCATCCACCTCTCCGGGTGTGATAGCATAAACCCGGGCTTGCACTGTTTGTCTCGGGTTTGTTCTTCCACCGTGTCTACCTCCACGGCTTCCTTGAGCTGCTCTTGGACATTCTCAGGCAAAGTGACCCTGCTGGCCACAATTATAACATCGAGCCCCACCAGAAGGGCACTCACCCACATGGGCTCTATTACAGACTCCGCATACAGGCACACGTCCTCCCATGCGAACACTTGAAGATGCTTGCGGTCGAGTCCCGGTCCGCTGAACAAATTTCTGAGGCGAACCCGAGCTGCTTCCTTCACCAGAAAAACTCCGCCTCTTATGCCCTGGAGGGGAGCCCATACTCAGATTGTTTTCTCGTTCCACCAGGGTGGCCACATCCACTAATTCCTGAAAAGTGGATATCCGATGGCTGACCACCATACGGCGTATATCAGGGCGCAGTCCATCCTGAAAACGATCGGCTCGCATCTCCTCTGTGGCGATAAGGTGAGGAGCAAATCACTCAAGTTCGATGAACCTCCGAGCGTATTGTTCCACTATCGCGCCCCCTTGGACCAGATTGGAGAACTCTCTTGCCTTTTGCTTCCTTACCGATGCAGGAAAGAAGCGGTCATTGAACTCTTTCTTGAAACGCTGCCAGGTCACCGCAGCGAAAGATCCCAGTTCAGATTCCAGCAGCACCCTCTTGGTATCCCACCAATCAGAAGCGGTACCTTGCAAGAGATAGCTGGTGTAGAGTACTTGCTGTGCCTCAGTGCATCCACACACCTCAAAAGTTTTCTCCAGATCTTTGATCCATTTTCCAGCCTGAAGTGGATCCTCATTTCCAGTGAAGTGTGGAGTCCTATGCGCCAGGAAGCGCTTATAGGTGCATCCGGCTTGCACCATGCTACTGGACCCTCCTGGATACATCCATGGCCCTCCCTGATATGGCCAAGGACCTCCCGGTTGTGGCCAATACCCTCCTTGTTGCGGACAAGGCTCTCCTGACGGTGGATAAGGTCCTCCTGATGGTGGCCAAGGACCCCCTTGTTGTGGCCAAGGCCCTGTCTGTTGAGACCTCGCACTCTGCTGCATAAATTCTGTCATCTGCCGTATTGCTTCGGCTAGGGAGTCATCCCTGGAGGTATTGTCCCGTGGTTCCTGGGTAGATTTCCTTGGTCTCCCCATTTTCCTGCCACAACACCACTCTTGACCCTCCTTTAAGAAAACAAATAAAACCATCGTAAAACCAACAAAAACAAAACCAACACCACACAGCAAGAAACAAAAGAAACTAGCTTGCAAAAACATAGCCAAATAAATACAAACAAACAAACAAGCTCAAACAAATAAAACAAATGTACTTAACATAATTTTTAAAACACAACTTTAAAAAGCATTCTGGTACTGCCTACGGGACATGTGGTTTTACCCAGAGCCAAACCGCTCTGATACCACCTGTGACTCCCCCAAATCCCCACGCCCGAACACGGGGAAATCGAGACGTCCGGATGGTGACAACCCGGGTCACCATCCCATCGACGGTGCCAAGTGTGTGCAGAAGCAACAAATGTGCACGGAAGAACACGCAGCAGATAACGAAAGTCATAACTAAGTACCAGAATTGTTCTCAACGTAATACAAGCTGTTTAAAACGTACATAGATAAAATATTACAAAAACACAAATACAGTTTTAAACAAATGTAAAACATAGCATCAGCAACCCGGCGGAGCCGCATCCTCGGGCTCAGCCTCCTCCTCCTCCTCCTCGAACTCTGCACCAAAAGCTACGGAACCAAAAATGATACCGCAGGTAAGTAAACCCAAACACCACCAGATAAAAACACATAGAACTCAAACAACATGGATACAAGAAAAACCAATGCACATGCCCCGCAAAACCACATTTTTACCACGCACGCCAAAAACCCATTTGGCCCAATAAAAACATATTCTTAAAAACCACGCCTTGCCATTATCCCAGATAATGGCCCAAACCACCATTTTTCCCAGAAAATGGATCAAAAGCCTCAAAACCAAAACTCGCCATTTTCCCAGAAAATGGCCCGCATCCGAAAACCATAAAAACAAACCGGTTATGCATGCACCATGATCTCCCCTAGGGATCATCCGCACACCCTGGCTATGTGCCACAACGCAGGTAAGGACCGCGCATGTGACACCTAACGAGCGATGTCCAAACTCGCGCCCCGCGCGTACCTGGCCAGGCCATCCTCTAGCCCTCGCTAGCGAAGGGCCACGAAGTCTGTGAGTAGAGCGATGCCCAGACTCGCGCCCCGCGCGTACCTGGCCGGGCCATCCTCTAGCCCCGCTCCCGTCGTCGCCCAGCGACAACTCAGGGGACGTCACTCAGTATTATCCACTCCCGAGTGACCAGAGGAGCTCCACCGAGATAATAACCCATCCCGGCTTGGGCTCGTGAGACACATGCACCCGAAAATCCATTTACGCCAACAAAACAGGATTTCTCAAATAAAATAAAATACACGTGCATGCCCCATGCAAATGCAATTATCAACGCACAAAACAGACAACTAATCATAAAATAATAAATCAAGCAACTCCGTCCTCCATCCATCCGACCCCCGAACTCCTCGGACTCAGTCCGGAATCAACCAACCAGCAAATTAAATAATTGAAAGAGCAATATATATTTAAATCTGAAAATAGGGTTTGAAAAATACTTACAGCGCTATATGGCAATTTTAGAAACCACGCGGCGTTGCAAACGGCGCCGGAAAAGCAACGTCACAGTGAAAATTCACTGTGGCCGTGGGTTGTGAAAAACCCACTTTTGAACGGGGACAAACTAGGACACGAAATTGATAGGGAATGGTCTAGGGATGATTGTGAAGCTATTGGAAGTGGTGGTTGGCCGTGGGTGGCGGCGGAATCGCCGAAAATAGGCCGGATTTTCCAAAAAGGAAAGCTAGCTCGTAGGAGCTATTCCGGTGGTCGTTGGAGGCCGAAAATGGGTGGGTTAGGACGGCAAGGGACCGGTGATAAAGTGGTGAAGAAATGGTGGCCGGAGGTGGAGCGACGGCGGCAGAATGGACGAAAAATCGTGGGGCTTTGAGGAGGATTTCCGGCCAAACGGCCGGCCGGCAGGGGGAGATATTTGGTGGGAAGGTGCACCGGAGGGAGGGGGTTCGAACGAGACCGGCGGTGAGCCAAACGGTGGCCGGACGGCGGCGGTCTGGGCTGAAGAAGATTCCGGCCATGGGTGAGGAGAGAGAAGAGCGAGAGAGGCCGGGGGGGCTCGATCGGGGAGAGAGAAAAGAAAAAAAAGAAAAGAAAGAAAAAAAGAAAAAGGAAGGAAAAAGAAAGAAGGAAAAAGAAAAAAAAGAAAAAGGAAAAAGAAGAGAAAAAGGAAAAGAGTTGTAGGGAAAAGATGAGGTCCATTCCTCATTCCGGGAAATAAAACTAAACCGCCAAAAAAGATTAAAAACCACAAAACAACTAAAAGAAATAAAACACAACATCAATTAAATTAAAAACAATTTGAAAATGCAAATAAATTAAAATAAATAACTAATATATTAATTAAAATAAAAACAATTATTTCAGCGAAAATACACTCAAAAGCGGGTCATCACACTTAGCACTTAAAGTTGTTCCTCATGGAAGTGAAAGTGATGAAGATGAGGAAAATGACGATAAAGATGAAGAAGTTGCGATGATAACAAGAAGAATTCAGAGGTTCTTGAAGAAAAATAAAACTTCTCCGAGGAAATCTTTCAAAAAGTTTTCCAAAAAAGATTCAGGTAAAAAAGACACTTTAATTTGTTATAAATGCAATAAACCTGGTCATATCAAGCCAGATTGTTCTTTGCTAAAGAAAGATCGAAACAAGGGCAAGAAAGCAATGAAAATTACATGGGATGATGATTCAAGTAGCTCAGATAGTGAAGCAAGCAATGAAGAATCGGCAAATCTTTGTCTTATGGCTAAAGATGACATTGAGGTAACAAATCTTGATAATATTGAAAATCCTTCATATGAAGAATTGCAAAATGTTTTAGAAGAGGTTTATGAGGAATTTGAAAAATTGGGTATCAAATATACTGCTTAGAAAAAGAAAAATTTTTCTTTAACAAATGAAATTGAAATTTTAAGAAAAGAAAGTATCATTTTGAAAGATGAAAATTTTGAATTGAATAAGAAGAAAACCGATTTAGAAAATATTGTTGAAAACTTTACGAATGGAAAAAGAAGAAAACCGATTTAGAAAATATTGTTGAAAACTTTACGAATGGAAAAAAAAATTTTGAAAAACTTCTTGGTAGTCAAAGATGCGTTTTTGACAAGGCAGATTTGGGATATATGCCAAAACAAAAATACAAACCTTATAAAAATTTCTTTGATAATCATTCTACATCAAAGACTAATATTCAAAATTCTTTTCATAAAATTAATTTTGTCAAAAAAGGATATTATTATAATCATTCAAGTTTTTCATATATGTCACATGCTATTTGCAATTTTTGTAATAGAAATGGTCATAATTATCATACTTGTCTTATTAGAAGAAATCATACAATGACTATTAGGGCCATATGGGTACCTAAAAATCTTGTTTCTTCTAATACTAATAAATAAAGGACCCAAAGAACTTGGGTACCAAGAAAAATCATTTTAATTGTTTTTATAGGTATGCATGAAGTCTTCTACAAACAAAAACAAATGGTTTTTAGATAGTGGATGTTTAAGACACATGACGGGAGACAAAACTAAGTTCTTTGATCTTAGATCTAAAGAAGAAGGACACGTGACATTTGGAGACAACTCGAAAGGGAAGATCGTGGGAATAGGTAAAATTGGTAATGAATCTTCTCTCATAATTGAAGATGTTCTACTTGTTGAAGGTTTAAAACATAATCTTTTGAGCATAAGTCAATTATGTGATAAAGGATTTACAGTTACTTTTAAAATAGATAAATGCATTATTTTGAATGATCATGATTGTAATATTTGTTTTATTGCTTTTAGAAACAATAATGTTTATACAATTGATTTTGAAGAAATTACTCACAAGATGCTATTTACTTTTTAGCTCAAAATGAAACTAGTTGGTTACGGCATAGAAGATTAGGTCATGCCAACATAGAACTTATTTCCAAACTTTCAAAAAATGATCTTGTGAGAGGTTTACCAAAAACATATTTTCTTAAAGACAAAATTTGTGATGCATGTCAATTTGGTAAACAAACAAAAACTTCTTTTAAAACTAAGAAACATATTTCCACTACTAGACCATTGCAACTGATACACATGGATCTTTTTGGACCAAATAGAGTTGCAAGTCTAGGAGGAAAATATTATGCATTTGTTATTGTTGATGATTTCTCTAGATATACTTGGGTCATCTTTCTTGCTCATAAAGATGAGGCACATAATGCCTTTACCAAGTTATGCAAGAGAATTCAAAATGAAAAGGGCTATACTATTTCAAGTATCCGAAGTGATAGGAGAAAAGAGTTTGTTAATAAAAATATTGAAACATTTTGTGATGAAAACGGTTTTGTGCATAATTTTTCTGCTCTTCGAACTCCTCAACAAAATGGGGTAGTAGAGAGGAAAAATAGATCTCTTCAAGAGATGGCAAAAACAATGCTCAATGAGAACAACTTGCCTAGTTATTTTTGGGCCGAAGCGGTAAGTACTGCATGTTATGTTATAAATAGAGTTATGCTAAGGTCTAAGTTAGATAAAACCCCCTATGAGCTTTGGAATGAGAAAAAGCCCAACATTGGTTACTTTCATGTATTTGGATGTAAATGTTTTATTTTGAATGACAGGGATAATTTAGGCAAGTTTGATGCAAAATCTGATGAATGTATCTTTCTCGGGTATTCTACTAATAGTAAAGCTTATAGAGTATTCAATAAAAAGACTTTGACTGTACAAGAATCTATGCATGTAGTATTTGATGAATCTAATTCTCCACTCTCCAAGAAATCTATTGATGAAGAAACAGAAGGTATAAATAACACAGAAAGTCTCAATCTCAACAAAGAGAAAACAATAGAGGAAGTTCAACATGGAGCCATTAGGAAAGATCATCAAAATTTAATACAAGATGCAACCAAACAGTGGAAATTTGTGAAAGATCATCCAGTGGAACAAATTTTGGGAGAACCTTCACAAGGTGTAAGTACTCGATCATCTCTTAGAAATATTTGCAATCATACTGCTTTTCTATCTCAAATTGAACCCAAAAATATTGATGACGCACTTCTTGATGAATCTTGGATTCTAGCTATGCAAGAAGAGTTGAATCAATTTGAAAGAAATGATATTTGGACACTTGTTCCTAGACCCAAAAATCATACTATTATTAGAACAAAATGGGTTTTTAGAAACAAGAAAGATGAGTCCGGAGTCATTACTAAAAATAAGGCTCGACTTGTAGTCCAAGGTTTTAATCAAGAAGAATGAATCGATTATGATGAGACATATGCACCTGTCGCAAGATTAGAAGCTATTCGAATGCTACTTATATATGCTTGTTATAAAGATTTCAAACTTTTTTAAATGGATGTTAAAAGTACTTTCTTAAATGGTTTTATAAATGAAGAGGTATATGTTGCGCAACCTCCAGGTTTTGAAAATCATATTTCCCCAAATCATGTTTTCAAACTCACAAAAGCACTATATGGACTTAAACAAGCTCCTAGAGCTTGGTACGAGAGACTCAGTGGTTTCTTGATTGAAAAAGGTTTTTCAAGAGAAAAAATTGACACAACTCTTTTCATTAAATATGAAAATGATGATATTCTTTTAATTCAAATTTATGTTGATGATATAATATTCGGTGCTACTAATGAAAATATGTGTCAAGTTTTTGCTAAGACTATGCAGGAAGAATTTGAGATGAGCATGATGGGAGAACTTATATTTTTTCTCGGATTACAAATTAAGCAAGCAAAAAGTGGGACATTCATCAATCAATCAAAATATATTAAGGAATTACTAAAGAAGTTTGGGATGGAAAATGCTAAGGAAATTGGAACACCAATGAGCCCATCAACTAAAATTGATAAAGATGAATCCGGTAAGCCAGTTGACTCGAAGATATATCGAGGTATGATTGGTAGCTTATTATATTTAACAGCCAGTAGACCAGATATTATGTTTAGTGTGTGTTTATGTGCACGCTTTCAATCATCTCCAAAAGAATCACATTTAATTGCAATTAAGCGCATTTTTAGATATCTTAGTGGTACAATTAACCTAGGGTTATGGTAACCTAAGTACACATCTTTCGATCTAATCAGTTACACAGATGTAGATTATGCTGGCTGTAAAATAGATCGAAAAAGCACTAGTGGAGCATGCCATTTCTTAGGTCATGCATTAGTTTCCTGGTTCAGTAAAAAAACAAAATTCTGTTGCACTATCTACTGCTGAGGCAGAATATGTTGCTGCGGGTAGTTGTTATGCTCAAGTTCTCTACATGAAGCAACAACTTGAAGATTTTAAACTCAAGTATAATCACATTCCAATCAAATGTGATAATACAAGTGCTATAAATCTTTCAAAGGACCCAATACAACATTCTAGAACTAAGCATATTGAAATAAGATATCATTTTCTTCGAGATCATGTGCAGAAAGGCTATATAGTACTAGAATTCACAAACACATACGATCAGTTAGCAGATATTTTCACAAAGCCTTTACCAGAAGATAGATTATGTATGATTAGAAGAGAAATAGGTATGATGCATGCTATGAATATCTCTTAAAAGATAGACTAGAGTCAATAAAAATAGAGATAGATTTTTTAAATACTTTTACATAAACTTGAGATTCTTAGCCTCATGTTTGAGATGCTCATTCTCTTCATACAATATCATGTCATTCTTATCCATGGGAACCGGCAAGCGGAATGAAGAATCTAATAAAGATTTCAATTGTTTATTCTTCTGCCGAATGATTCCTTCCCTTGTGTGAGACTCTTGAACAATTCGTTGAAGTACAACAATTTGTTCTTTGAGCTTTTCAACTTCATGATTTTTGGCTTGTAGTCGTTGAGAAAAAACAACAATAGAGGAAGAGTAGCAAGTCCCAAGACTCACCAAGTCATAAATAGCATCAGAATCTGACTTATTAGTCAGATTATTATTTTCTTGCTGCAACATGGCACCAATGGCAGTTGCAGAAAGGATAGGAGGTTGAGATGCAGAATGCCTCATGGATGGATCTAGAGAAATGTTAGAAGAATGAGCCATTGAGAAAGAATAGAAGGCTTAAAACGAGAATGCTGAAGGAATGCAGATGAGTTATAAAGATGAGATGAAAACTTGATGCGGATTGGATGAACTTCAGGACCGATTTTATAGAGATAGCATAAAGAATAAGACAAACTATTTTCTCTTCAAATCTTATTTAGTCAAAAGAAATACAAGATATGCTGGACACACATTGTCAAAAGTTTTCTTACTAAGCCAGCGAGATTAACAGTAGATTGTCCCTATTTTTCTAGTAAACGATGAACCTCTGCTGTTATCTACCGATGTTGACCTTGTATCTGAACCCTTTCTCGTTCCAGCTCCTCTATTCGTGGTTGCAGATCATGAGCATACCAATCTGTAAATTTTTTCAACTCTTGGTTTTCTTGCTTTAGCCTTTTATTCTCACTATTCTTATTAGCAAGCTTCTGTCGTAACTTAAATATTTGCATGTTAAGATGATCAATCTCACTCACCCTCGCCATTAACCTCCGAGACATGATCGTAACAGAGGCAGCATATTGATTACTGAGCATTCTTGATTCTGCAATAATCTTAGAATCAGCCTTACTAGAAAAACGGTTCACTGCTCCTATCATGGTATTGACGGCCTCAGGAGAGAAGATTGATGATTGATTCGTCAAGGGTTCCTGATTCAAGTCTGGAACATTAGTGGAAGAGAATTGCTCAGCCAGTCTATCGTTGTGGAAAAACAGAACTCAGGTCAAGAAGCGATTATTTTTTTGGCATCCGATAGATGAAAATGATCATTTTTTTATAGAAACTCAGAGCCTTCAATCCCGTTTGTCAACAACATCAGGCGATTGTTTAAATCTTCAGCCGTATTAAATTCATAGAGTTAGGCCTCGAGACTTTGCAGCACTTATCGGGTCACGGACGGCTCCATTTTTCAACTATCTATAATGCCTACTAACGCACCGTTTTCTTCAGTCTATTTACTTGTTGCGGATCCTTTTTAATGATGCCAAAAGGGGGAGAAGTGTTAGACTAGAACATTAACACTGTTTAAATTGCTAAACTTGTTATATATGCTTGGAATTATATTTATACTTTTGCTTGAAAAACTAACGCATATTTTCAGGAGGAGCTTAAGTATTAATATAGGTTTCAAGTTCTATCAAGTATTTGTCATCATCAAAAAGGGGGAGATGGTTGAACCCAAGGTTTCAAGTTTCATGTGATTATAAATCTACACATGGATTTTGATGATAACAAATGAATTCAAAGAATAAAGGAGTTTCAAACTCAAGTTGTTAATACAATGGAATCAAGTACATCAAAGAACCAAGCATGAGCAAGAAGGAAACAAGTTCACATTAAAGTCATAGAGTAATGTTGTAAATCTCTTAAAATTCGAAATTAGGATTAATGCTCAAAATTAATATTTTATCATAAAGCATTAAAATACATTTTCCACATGTGCATGAATATTTTTGAAAATTAAATTTGAAAATTTTGAAAGATGATTGATTGTCATCTTTTGCATGTGCATGCCTTGATTAAAGGGTTGAACTTTGAAAATATTAAAGATGATTGATTGTCATCTTTCACATGTGCATGTTTTATTTGAATATTTTCAAAAGTGATTGATGCTTTTTTAGACTTATACAAAAGGTAGATGATTTTGTTTAAAAAATTTGAAAAGTAAAGTGTGCTCATTTTGTCATATGCAAAAAGTAAACGATTAGGTTTGAATTTTTTGAAAAGGAAAGTGTGCTCATTTTGTCATATGCCAAAAGTAAAAGATTAGGTTTGATTTTTTTGAAAAAGTGAATGATGTTGTCTTTGACAATTGAAAAAGAAGAACCTTTTATTTGAATTTTTTGAAAAAGTGAATGATGTTGTCTTTGACATGTGAATCTTTTTAAATTTGAATATGAAGTTTCATATGCCTATAAATAGATCATTTGAGAGCTTCACATTCACAACACCAAGAGCAAACAACATTCATTCAAAACTTTCATTCTCTCTTCTCTAAGTATTGAGCCTTAATCCTTGTTCATTTTGAGAGATATAGTTTGCGCTATATTGTTCTTATTTCACTCATTGAGGAGTGTTTTCTGATAACCTACCCACTATCAGCTTTTGTATCAGAAAAATAGTGTGTATAACCCTTGTGCGTGTAGAAAGTATTCTACACGGGAAATAGTTGAATCACCACGTGTAAGGTAATTGCAAGTGTAGAGGGTGTTCTACACGGATCCTTTGTAGCGGTGTTGTTCAAATGTGTAATAGGTTTCTATCTCCACTTGAAGGAGGTTGAATAGTGAATTTGAGAATCCTCAAGGGGTAGCTTGAGGCGAGGACGTAGGCAGTGGGGCCGAACCTCATTAACATACTGAGTTTGCTTCTCTCTTACCCTTACTCTTTATATTTATTGTTATTTCATATTTTGTTTATATTTTATATTATATATTTGATTTATAATTGTTATTTTTTTTAATACAACTCAATTCATCCCCCCTCTTGTGTTAGTCATCTGGGCAACAAAGAACAAATAAGATACAATTTCAACACCGCTTAAAATGGAAAAGAAGCTAAAAAATAACAACAAAACTCATAGTGTTGTCCACTTTGCCATGAGTGAAGCTCCAATGACTCTAGTGCTTGAGAGAGTTGAGAGAAACAAAGGGATGGGAGAGAAAGGGAGCTTTAGTTTGCTCACCAAGGGGTGGCGTGGGGCAAGCCGGGGGGGGGGGGGAGGGGAACAGGAGAATAGAGATCGGGTTGGGGGAAGGCGGCAAAATTAATGAAAACGCGCTTTATGTAATTATATTGTTAATTTTTGTGTCTTCTTATTAGTGATAGGTGTAAAATAGTTAAAAACACCCGTCCGGCTCCTAATGCCTCACTTATCGTAATCACTAACTAGGTCTAAATTCCTAATAATTGCCTAACTAAAATGATTAGAATCTGACCAAAAAGTTGTGTATAACGTTTTGACTAATTGTGAGGCATAGTAGTTTAAGGAAGTAAGAAAGTGACTAAGCATATATTTGGAACAACAAAGATCATTATCCAGCTAGCTTTGGGCGGTAGAGCCTTAATTAATGAGGTAGCAAAGTGGGCTGCCATGTGTCAAGCCCGGATTGGGCCATTTGGTGCCACATCATCACAGAAATTTTTATCACTCTAAAAATTTCTAAAAATTCTAACTAAAACAATGGAGCTAGTTTTTTTTTTTTTTTCACATTATACTCCCAAGTACCTCTAATAATTCCTAGAAGTTAGCCCAACTAAAAGGTCATAATGAATTCGTGGCCTAAAATTTAGCCCAACCCGTGACCTCTGTGGTTTAATATTCACATTTAATTTTTCTAGATTCCTACTTTTCCTTCTGGTGTCTCATATATTTAATCTATTATATAATAAAAAAATATTTTACAATTTAACATATCACTTCAAATCATTTAAGACTGTAAATTAATTTTTCTTTTCTAATTCTTTTGTAAACTAACAATTTCCATTAATAAACTATGTATAGAAAACGCCATGCCCTAGGAATATCAGAACATGTAGATGTGGTGGGCCATTCCTTATTAATGGAGGATCCATGGGTCCCCAATATTTACCTTCTTGATATTGTAATATGACACACATTTTTCCTTGATCACATCTGCGACTGCTTTACTAGATTTGTATCCACACCAGAGAGAAAAAGAAAAAGAAAATGAAAGAGAGACATCAGGGATATTTTACAAAGTCCTTTTATGCTCTAGCTTTAAGACATCACATGATAAGCTTAGCCCTATGATGTTAAGAACTTATCCACCTTAGCATTACTGCCTCGTGACAAGAACTTCATACAAATCGGTGGCTTGACCCCAGCCAGAGCAAGGATAGAAGCAGGCAAAGTCCATATCCCTTCCCCACAGATCAAACCAGATGCTACTGCAGGGCCAAAAGCATCAGCCTTGCTCTTGTTTATCTTCTCCCAGATGAACAGTATTAAGCTTCCAACACACATGTCAATGGCAAAATATGGTCCTATGTAGAAGGGTATTGCCATTGCCATTGGAAGTGGAATGTACCTTCCCCACTTCTTATCCACTCTATCTCTTATCAAATTTATCAGAATGGCTGCACCAAAGAACACGTAACAAAGGAGAAGGCAATTCTTTGGTAGACTTGAAAAGCCGTCAACCCCCACAATAGCCATGTTACGGAACACAATAGCATATGGTGCAGCATATTCACTTCCAGGAACTCCAATGTCATCAAAAGCATTGTAAAAGAGCCAAAACACAGAAGGTGCAATTACACAACCCATTGCTGTGCCAATTAGTTGACTCACAAACATGGCACGTGGTGAAGCCAGTGTTAAGTAACCAGTCTTAAAATCCTGCATTAGGTCAGAGGCCGTAGAGACAATGTTCATCATAACTCCACAAGCTGCTAGGCCAGCAAGTACTCCACCATGTGAAGCACCAGCCCATGCTCCGATAGTAAAGATGGCCAGCTTTCCATAGGTGGATGCCAGGGACCAATCAGTAAGCCCACAACCATAGGCATTACAGAAAGCCAATGCGGGTGCAAATATATAGATGACCAATATGTAATACCATTTGAGTTGATGAAAGATATGTGGAAGAGTGCCTATAGAGATTGCAGCAATAGCAACATAACCTCCAATGGCAAACCATGGGGGAATTTGATCTTTGAGAAAGAGTTGGCTGCGACGCTTGTCATCATATGAGAGCTGAGAGCTTTTAGGTGAAGAATGGTCTGCAACAGGGAGTTCAGAGCTCAATTTTTTGGTCAGGAGCTGATGAGACAAGCCTAAGATGGTTTGACTTAGAACCTTGAGAAAGTTATATAAACCGTCACCCAGGATCAAGGCTATGGCGATAAATACCTGAAAAAGGATATAAATTAAGTTCTCAATATTTTGAAAAGTGTTGACAGGGAATGAAAATTAGAGGTGGTACCTGTCTCATTTAGTGGAAACTTACCTTGAAAGCTTGAAGACCAAACATGCTATCTGATTTGAGGTTTGCAGGATACCAGTCACCCTTCCTATTTTCTATGAGAGGCCACATCAGACCCCAAGAAAGAATCCCTCCCACCAGCACTGATACATTTATGATATAGGGGCAAATCATTCCGACTCCAACATATGTTGCAGAGAAATCAAAATAAAATCTGGGGGATAATCATATTTCCACATTAGCCAAAATGAATGTAGGGTTTAGTAGAGCAAAATGCTTATCAGATGAAAATTGTTCTTTGCATCAAGTAAAACAAATTTTTATTAAGAGGAAAGAAAAAAAATGATTCTAGATGTACCTATATTTATATGCCTGGAGCCCTAGTGAAGGGAACTTTAAAAATCCACAGTTGTCTCCAGCAGTGTAGAACCATTGAAAGAAACCCCATAAAAAGCTGAAGGTGAAAAATTTTCCCAATGCTTTCACTTGTTTCCTGTAAAGTAGAATAAAAGAAGACAGCTTTTATAATTTCCATAGGGTCAAGTTTAACCAGAAGCCGTAAGTGTCGGGTGCCGTACTTTGCTAATTTTGCTCCATGAGGTGTGTGGAAGCTGTTGATGAGATGAGCAGTGGCAGTACCACTGGGATACGTCAGTTTGAAGTCTATGATCATAATCTGAAACCAAAATAAACAATGTCATTCTAGAAAAATGGGAATATGATAAGGTTTTGTTCTGTTCAATGAATTATTTTTGTTCCCTTTTCACCCCCACCCCCACAAGCATAACATGTATTCACATTTCACAGAACAAGCGTAAATATGCTGCCACATACCCTTCGAAGAGGCACCACCGAGAAGAGTCCTAGAAAGCTGACAACAAAGAGAAAGCCGATGATCCATCCTAATGATGGGTTTTTGAAATCATGAGTATCTGATGATTGTTCAGAAATGCGTTTACTCATTCCAAAGAGGTAACTTCCAAAGCCTCCTGTTATTACAAATCAATTAAAAGTAGTAGTTTTCAGTCTGCAAGTTAAGGTTATTAGCTAGAGGAAAACAATATTACTTCTGGAGTACAGAAAATGAATTTTACCCATGAGATATTGATTGTCAGACTATCATCATGAGATATGGTTGTAAACTTCTAGATCAGTCATCACAACTCAGAATCTTTGTGCAACACACTCAAACTAGGTCATCCATACTCTAGTTTTCAGATATTTTGAAAAACTCAACATAGTTTTTAACAATAAAATAAAAAGAAAGATTTTAATGTCCATAATCCCAATGCATTCATGTTCACACGCATATGTGTATATATATGTATAAGAATTCATCACAAATCAGACTTGTTATTGACACTTGACAATAAATTGTACCGATAAGGAACCCTGAGGGGTATCTCAATTGGTCAGGCCTTGGGTTTGCTCCCCAATGGTTACTAGTTCGAGTCCCCTCAGGGCCACTGGAGGTTTACTTGGCCGTTAACTTCAGGGCCCCGTGGGATTAGTCGAGGTGCACGTAAGCTCGCCCGGACACCTAAGGACATCAAAAAAAAAAAAAAAAAAAAAAATTGTACCGATAAGGATCATGGACTTGAGTGGATATAGTACTCTGATGGAACCTTAGAAAAAGTGACCACCAATCGCCTCAGAAAATCAACTAAGCTAGTTTTATTGCAATTCTTGATGAACAGATATATTTTTTTAATTTCAGTCGCTCAATGTAGTCAAGTCTTAGCATATGAAATTTGCATAGGAAAGCAGGATTTGGTTAATTAAACCTCTAATCTCAATTTTCCCAAAATGAACAGAGCTGAAACATCCCACTGATAAAGTTTATTAGCTTCATTTAGACCTTCACTTTTATTGAAGTTTTAAACTTTGGTTACTTACTTAGGATACACAAATTATGAATCAGGAAAATTCTTCTATGTTAACACTTAAAAAGAAACGGATATGGGGGGGAAATGTAAAATGCATTATGGAAAGAAAGTGTGTTGTAATGAATTAAAATTTTGACATGAGAAATGAAGCAATCGGTACTTATCAAAAATTTTAATGAAAGGATGATGTAAACAGAAACTGGTATTTGCTTAACAGAGTAGCAGCAATCTTATATTTGTCGACTCAAAAAAGTCCTATTAATAGTAAACCAGATGCAGACCAACAGACTGTGTGTATAACACAGAGGGAAGGCTAGGTACAGAGAAAGCAAACACAATCTTTTGTAGTGAATTGTTGTCTCCACTCAAACGCTCTAATTGATCATGCCATCTTATTTTTATTTGTTTGACTTATCAAAAAATTTTTTTATTTGTTTGTCTATTTATGGGAAAGGTGGGTTCTTTCTACTTTGTTAAATACTAAAGTAAACACTTTGGAAGAGGTGAAGATCTTTTAGTAAAACGGAACAATACACTAATGTTTTTTTAATTATCCTTTATCACAAGGGACAGTTTGGAAACCTTTTTTTATGACAGGAAACTCATTGAGACAGGATTCTTCAAATCCATCTCAGAAGAATAAACTCTCAATATACTATCCTACAATCAAAATTTGGATTTTCCCTATGATATTTTGAACTCTTGTATCGCATATTCTCCAAACCGTCATTGATTGGTCCTAACTATGCTTTTTTAATTATATATATATAAACTATGCTTTTAACACAATCCAACAAAACTGGTATCTAGGCTCCATACCGCCCAGAGATTCCTGGTTGAGTTTATGAGTGACAAAAAAGATTAAAAAAATGGTTCATTTCTACTTGTACTTTGGTCCCGTTGGACAACTTGCAGCTTGTTCTCTACTCGAGTTGCTTGGTTAGGGGAAAAGAAACCCAGACAGTCTAATCTTTGGGTGAATTAATAATGAAGTAGAGCCAAGCCGCTTGAAATCTCCACTGATGGGCACTATTTTAGGTTTTTATTTTTTTAATTCAATTAATTGCTAAGAATTGCGACTAAAATTTGAATTTAGAACGAATCTAAATATATATAATTCTTAGAATTTTTAAAGATACGATTAATACAGATTTTTTTTTTTTTTAATTAAAGGGGCTGAAAATTTGATCGTTTAAGTCAAGGGTTTGGCCAACAAATTCAGAGAGGCCATATGATTAACAGTTCCCTTAACCCAGATTGCGAAATTAGCACCTATTCAATTGATTACTCGCTATTTCAGAATTAATGTTCAGACCGTTCTAATGTTCAAACGCTTCTAACAATTCCATTATGTTTATCAATAAAAAATTGCAAAATTACATTCAAATAATGGAGATGAAGCGAAGAAGTAATGAACCAGAGAGATGAGTAAAATGAGTGAAGGGGGACTCATACCACTAAAGGCAATGCCAGAAGAAGCCACAACACAGGTCTGGATGACAGTATTTTCCTGCCGGGTGAAAGGCTGCTTCAACAAGCCAGATTTATGAAGCAACCTGGTCCATGTCCTGACGAAGAAGAACCCCAAGAGACCAGCAGAGACATTGAGGGAAGGTATAATACCTGTGGTGAGGTTGAGCTTCATCACTATAAAGGTGAACAGTATGCTCAGGAAGAAGCTCACCACGAAGGCTCTCATGGTCAGCTGCTTCCTCCATGACGGAACCTCTTGATCTTCAAACAATCGCTCCACCGATATCTCCCCGACTTCTTGTTTGAGCTTCTTGTCCCCCGGATCACCATTATGTTCATCTTCTGGATCAACGACATTCTCCACCTTGTCCTCAACCTCATTCCGACCCATTATCTTCTCCTCTTGCTAAAGATGAATGGTTCTAAATCTCTAGGAAGTGCTTTATAATGGGGATTTTTCCACTTCTAAGCTGGATTTAGGCTGTGTGGCTAGTATTTATTATTATTTAATATTTTTCGTGCCGAAGGGAGTCAATAATTTAGGTCGTAATCACGTCTAGCGCGAGAGGGAAAAGTCTCGGAAAACTTAGCAGTGTGGGGACGAAAAGGGACTCCAAAATTCCAAATTCCAAATTCCTATCACATCGAGAGCATGCGTGAAGGAGTGTCTGAAAGTATAATCGATGACACTGCGACTCCGTTGAGGTCTTTCACTCTGAGTCGAATAATAAAGAGTTTTGCTTCATAAGTCTAACCTACCACACATCTCATTTTTTTTTTTTTTTTAATTTTTAAAAATTTTTTTTTGAATTTATTTTTTTAAACTAATTCAAATTTTCTATTTATTATACATATACCAAACATTTTATAAAAGAAAAAAAATTAAAAAAATGATTGGTGTGTGTATGTGCTTATGAATAGAATTTTTCATAAACTAACGGCTATGTCAAAAAGTATTAATTGTCGGTTTTGTTTTAAAACACATAAACTAACGGCCAAAATAAGAGAAGTCTACTATGGAATAAAATAAGACCAAAAGTCTAAATTAGAAGTCTAAAAGTCCAACAATTAAACAAATTAGAAGTCCAAATTCTAAAAGTTTAAATTACAAGTCCAAAAGTCTAACAAATTACAAGAACATCCAATAAATTTACAAGTCTAGATTAACATATATAGATAGAAATATTAACATATATAAATATTAGTACTAGTAATTAGTATATAGTAAATTAGTAATAGTGTAATACACTAAAGTCTAATACACTAATGTATTTATCAAAATTATAATAGTAACTATACTATCATATATATATGATATATTATACTAGTACTATATATTATATATATTTTTTTTTTGAAGAAAAGGTAATTTATATTCCATAACTCAATAAAAGGAGATTGTGAATACAATGAGGATAATCCTTTACAAGAATGCTCTCCTCAGAGAAGTAAAATGCATTCTTAGCTCAGCAATGTACCACTGAATTATCCTTCCTGGGAACATGAACAATAGACTAACCATGAACCTGTGCTAGCAGTTTCTTAGAATCACGAATGAGCAAACCAACTGAGCTCCAATTGTCTTCATTATTTCGGATAGCCTTGACTACCTACGTAGAGTCTCCCTCAAGAATAATATTGGAAGACAGTCCTACTTGAGGCAAAACGTGATGGCTTTTAAAGCTGCAGCTGCTTCTCCCAGAAATGGATCAGAATATAAGTCACGGTAGCCCTCAACGTGCCAATGAAGTTGCCTTGCCAGTGTCTAATTATCACACCTATACCTATCTTGTAGTGAGTTTTGTCAATGGCTGCATCCCATTTGATTTTGAAGAAGTTGTTATGAGGTTTACACCACTGAGTAGGTGTGTCATCTGCAGAGGTTGTCTTCTTTTGCTTTTGCTAGTTCACCTCATACAACTAAAGTTTTGAGAGGTTGGATGCCATTGACTTGATGACTTGCTGGGGAGAGGCGAATTGAGACTCAAAAACCCACTTGTTCCTTCTCTGCCATATGTGTTTTACTGCATAAGCTGCTTTAGCAAGTTCTTTTCCCGACAGAGTCGAGAATATGTGACTTAAGACCTCATTGAAAGGGCCCTCCATAATTGAACATTTTTGGATCCTCCTCGAGCACCCACTCCAGATAGCTTGAGCTGCCTTACAAGAGACCATAGTGCATGACTATTTTTGGATGAAGGAGACAAATTGGACACTCCAAGGCTTCCAACACTTTTCTCTTGAATAGGTTGACCTTTGTAGGAAGTATGTCTTTGGTTGCTCTTCACAGAAAGAGTCTGACTGAATGAGGGATTTTAAGCTTCCAGATGTTGAACCACAAGGCAGGGGAGGGTCTTGGCATTGATGATTGTCCCGAGCTAACAGTAGAAAGGGTACCTTGGAGGTGGTAAGCTGACCTCACAAAGAACTTACCATTGGTTGTGCATCACCAAGTTAATTGGTCTGGGCTTTTGCAAGGACTAATGGGGAGTCTAATTATAGCAGCAGCCTCAGACTCATTAAAAATAACCTCAATCAGATTGATATTCCATGTGAGGTGATTGAGCTGAAATATTGCATATTTCATACGTTCAGAACTAATACATTTTAATTAGTTCATGACATTATTATTGGTTTTAGATGAAAAAATAGTTACTAGGCATAATTTCGAGTTGTGGTTTAAATTGATTAATATTATGATTTATGTTTAATTTTATAACCTATGATTTAATTGGGCAATAACTCTTCACATACACAACACATTTTTAATAGTCTAGTCTTGCTTTTCTTATTTTTCTTATTGATTTTTAGATTCTATTTCCTTCTCAGTTTCTGAAAGTTAATTATTCAAACAAACAGTGCAGAACAATAAAATGGAAGGGAGTTGTTTTCAGAATAGAATGGCATGCGGAAGAAAGAAAAAGAAAGGCATCAACTTCTCATTGGACCATGTCACACGGTAATTTCATTTGGATAGAGAAAGGCATCACGCAGGAGCCTTTCTTGGAGTCTGATGACTTGAGCTTTTGGAAGGGGGAGGCACGCAAATGGCTTTTGGGGAAATGAGGACAGACTTACACAAAGGGAGAAAAACACCAAAACACTGGAGGAAAGGAAGGAAAAAAGGCACTCAGAGGGGCTGTTTTCGACAGAGAGAGAAACAAGGAGTGATTTATGGAGAGGGACCTTCAGCTTTTGGGTTTTGATGAAAAAGGAAAAAGGGGAGCCTGTTGGGAAGGGGAGGCAAAAAGACTGGACGGAGACCCTGCAGGAAAAATGAGAGGTAGAGAGAGAGAGAGAGAGAGAAAGGTGGAAGAAAAACAGAGCAGCATGGAAACGAGGAGAGGTTTTTTCATTTGGGGGTCACATAGCAAGTTTTTACGGATTGAAGCTTTAAGTGCAAGCTGAGCTTTTCTTGGCAGAGAGGTCTGATTTTTGTGGAGAGGAGAAGGGACTGACGGACTGGTTTTGGGGAAGAGAAGCTGGAATGCAGGGAGGACAAGTTTTGGGTCTGGAGCTTGGACTCCAGTGGTGGATGAAGAGAGAGGTTTTTTCGTTTAGAGTGGGTGGAAGAAGGATGCTTCACATGTAATATTATTTTTTCTGGTTTGGTGGAGAGGGTTTTTTGAACTTCTAGAGGAACCTTTAGCTTTTGAGTTTGGGTATTCTTTTTCTGGGTAGTGAAAAAAAGGGAAAAGAGGTCTGGTCTTTGGACTGGGGGGACAGAGAGGGGATTATATTCTTTTCTCATTTTTGGCTTTGAAAACAAAAAGGAGAACGGATGAAACCTAGCAGGAGGAATGGGCAATTTTCATATTATTTTTCTGGGCTTGGACGAAACGCAGAGGGGCTTTAGCTTTTGGGAGATGAAGGAGTTGTTTGAGCACATGGGCATTTACTTTCTGAGTTTTGAAAGACGCTGCATGGGGAGATTATTGTGGGCTCTATATATCTTCTCTCCATTTTTACTTTACGGTCTAAGTTGTTTTTCTTGTGTTGAATTTTATGCTTTATTTTAGTTTTATCATGGAGGATATTTATTTGATTTTCATGACTCTTGTGATAATCATGGTTGGCTAAATTTTCGTACTAAGGTTAGAGGTGAAGTCTAATGATTTAGACATTATTTTTGAATCAATGTTAGAGTTTATATTGTGAGTTTGATCGATTGAATGGTTTTATTGTTGGATATTTTGATTATCTATATATTTATCTTGATTCATTGTGATTTTTGAATATATGGAATACTTGAAAAAATCCCTATGAATTTCAAATGAGTTTGTGAATGTTATAATTATCAATCGTTCATGCTTAATCATTAGTGACTATTTTTCTTGATCTTAAATGCTAAATCTTTCAATTAAACAAAATCATTATTCTAGTTTAATTGAAGTAAATCGATCGATATTCTAAATTATTAGACAAATACTCAAAACCTTAGTCGTTCTCTATATCAATTTATTTTAACATTTTTGTTTTATTCTATTACTTTAAAAATCATCTCAGTAATTTTCTCTTCTATTCGATTGCACATTCCTTTTAATAATTTCTTTTCATTATTTGAGTTTTTTTTTCTTATGATGTAAGTCGATCCCTGTGGATTTGACCCTATTAGGTATTACAATACCTGTATACTTACAGGTAAAACTGCCTTGAATTTATGGTTCACTAGTTTGAGTCAAAGTTTAGGTGCAACATGAGGATATCCTGATCAATGAAAGATGAGAATTTGGTCTCTAAAGTAAGGATTTTAGGGGAGGGATTGGATTATGAAATAAGAGGGGTTGGGGATCCATTTTTCATGCTAGACTCTAATTGTATCTCCATTCCCAACTTGCCATAGGAGCCCCTCAAGCAAGAGGGGTCTCGCAACCATGATACTTTGCCACACAAAGGAGTCACCCCTTTTAATTTTTGCATTAGGAAAATCTGAGCATGTGTAATACTTGGCTTGTAACACTTGAGTAGCCAAAGAAGATGGATTTTGAATTGACCTCCATCCTTGCTTTACAATAAGTAAGCAAGATTGAAAGCCTCAAAACATCTAGACCCGAGTCCTCCTTCCTGTTTCCCCACCCCTAGGCCCTTCCAACTCATCCAATGTAGCTTGGCTTTTTGTTCTATCTGCCCCCACCTACAAGACCGCATTAGCTTGTTGATGCTTTTGAAGATACCCTTGGGGATCTTGAATATTCCCGTATTATAGGTGGGGTGTGCTTGAATGACTGACTTGAGGAGAATCTCCTTGTCTAACTAATAGAGCATGTTTATTTTCCAGCAACCCAACTTAGCCTTGATTTTGTCCAAGATAGAATTAAAGGCCCTTGATCTGTGCTTGCCAACAAAAGAAGGTAAGCCAAGATATTTTTCAAAAGGACCTGAGGCTCGGATACTTGTTGTAGCCAATATAGCTTGTTGAAACTCCTACTTGGTGTTTTTGCTAAAAAAGATGGAGATCTTCTCCAAGTTAAACCTCTAACTGGAGGCTAGCTCATAAGCACTTAAAAAAGCATACAACATGCTCCATTTAGTGGGAAGAGCCTTGCAAAAAAAAAAAAGACTGTCATCAGCAAATAATAGGTGATTTACAGACAAGGATCTTCGAGCTATAGGAAAGTTAGAAACACCCTTTTGCTTAGCTTGATTTAAAGATTGGCTAAGTACTTTTGAACAAATAATAAACAGAAAGGGAGAGAGAGGAGATTTGAATGAAGCTTGTGGGGAGTCATTTAACAAAATAGAGTAGGAGACAATGCTAATACATTGCATAATGAGTTCAATCCATCCCCTTGCAAAGCCCCCCCCCCCCCCCTTTTTTTTTAAAAAAAAAAGATAACTAAAAAAAAACATGTCAGCCTCTTATCCCATTTGTTTGGCAGTATTTCTTTAGGGATATTAAGTCTAAGAAAACCCGTTTTTGAATGAGTCATTTCTTTCCTGCTTTTGTTTCATTAATAAAAAAAAAAAAATTTGAATGCCTAGCTTGTGGTGTGCATGTGATAAACAATATTTTGCCTTAATGCAATATGTACTGATATACACATGACTGACACACACTCCATTTCTAGCATGTTGTAAAATTTGAGTATCTTGGTGGAGCAGTTGAGCGGAATTATATTGTGAAGATTTATTTTTAAGCCTAAGCATATAGCATGATTTATGATGCATCATATTTTGTTGATGTGTAGCCTGAAACACCGGGATGTTATATTTATTGAGATGATACTTGATAAGGTTTTTGTAGAATGAAAGGTAAATTTTGAAGGACATTTTGCACATGCTTACGCTTCTAGTGTTCCTTATTTACTATTCACATATTTAACACAGGAGAAGTAAACTGCAGGACTACCGAGCAATGTTAAAAACAAAGAAAAAAAAAAGAGATTTGAAAAGATTAAAAAAAAAAAGAAAAGGGAATAAAGGCGACATAGTGAACTTTCCTAAGTAAAAGGGTTAGAAACAGTTACCTAAGACTTTGGGGGTTAAGTGTTCAACCTTTAAAAACAGAGCTGGCGTGAAAACTGCTAGTCCTTTGGGCTTTGAGGTAGTTAGAATTAGCAATGATTAATCTTAATGTTGAAAAATTCTATGACAAATCATGGTTAATAATAAGGAACACACAGCCAGTTTAGCTTCGCACACATATTTGAGTTTTGAGAAATTTGCCTCCATTATATGTGAAAGATTGTTGAGATAGTCTTGGTGGGTATAACCCCTGGAGTTTGAGTAGTAACGTATCATTTTTGTGAGAATTCAGATTTGTGTTTGATTATTTCTGTTTGAATTTCGATCTCTATGCAATATTCATCTCAATTAATTTTCACTATTTTGCTCAAGGATTGGCAAAATGCTAGTTGGGGGATGTGATTGAGTGCATTATTGCATATTTTATAAATTTAAAAACCAATATATTTTTTATTTTTTTATTATTTTATTATTGGTTTTAGATGAAAAATGGTTAATAAGTATAAATTTGAGTTGTGATTTAAATTGATTAATATCATGATTTATGCTTAATTTTATAACCTATAATTTAATTAGGCAAAAATTCTTGACATGCACAATATATTTTTACTTTAATCTTACTTTTTATTTTTGTTTATTTATTTTTATTTATTTTGCTTTTAAATAAATATCTTTCCAATGAATTTCTACACTTTCACACTGATAATTTATATGTCCAATTGCAAGGTATTGTTGATTGCACATGCACATGGACATCAATTATCCACCTTCCGCATCCTTTCAAAACAAGGCAATTTGCTAATAGACACAATCAATTATGTGGGACCATGAAAAGAACAAATAATTTAAATCAAGCACATGAGTGAAGGAACCGTACGGATTTTGGCTTGTCTTAACTATTCAATGGGACCACACAAAGTATATGGAAAAACAAATTAGAGTAAAGTGTCATGCATCCTCACACCTTGCTCTAGACGGGAGTGGACCCCACGGACTAGTTTACAAGCTGATGGACTTTCAATGGATTTAATTTCACACGGAAAAGTTGCAACCTCACATGGCACGGTTCGTCTTCAAGTGCACATGCACATTCATCACCATACCTTGCTCTTCATGTTATATCAAAGTAGACCCCACGGAAAAACCTGTACTTACTCTACAAGATGATGACAATTTAATAAGTCACACAGAATTAGACTGGAGGAGGATCCGAGGAGCTAAAACTAACTGCATGCTTATTCTCAAAATGGATCCACCTTGACTTTTCTATCCAAAAGCACAACACGTAAATCTATCTTCAAGTGGTCTTCAAGCACCTGCGTCAAACGATATGGACCCGGCCCTCCTAAAGGCACTGCAGAGTAAATCACGGAAAAGAGATGCAATCCAAGACGACTTTTGACTTCAGCTTTTGGAGGCAGCATGCCTAGAAAAAGGATTGAAGGAGAAGTGAGAAAGTGCGTTGGATGATTCGGTCGAGAGAGCCATAGTGTAGTTTTTCCTAAGCTTTTCTTTAGTTTCTGAGAGAACTCAGGTGAGGAGAGGGACACAGCAGCGCAGTTGTAGAGCCTCTTGGCCACACTATTGTTGCGCATCTCTCTTCTTCCACCTTTAGCTCTATTTCTCTAGTTTATTTTAATACCAGTTTGTTTAATTTGATGTCATTTAATTTTCTTACATTTTAAAGGTTTTATTTAAATTCCTGCATGTTTAATTTGATGTTATTTATTTTACTTGCTTCTGAATTTCTGCTTATTTAACTTAATGTCATTTATTTGTCTTTGCTATATTCAAAAATCTAAAAATATGAATCTAGTTCATGACCAGTATAATTTTCATTCCCCTTGCACTCTTCCATTCTTTGTATATATCACAATTTTTAATTTTTCTTTGTGAATGTTGGCACCATTTTACACGGGTTTGATTTTAAGCAAGCTTTCATTGTGGAGACGATTTAGGAATTTTATTCCTAATTATTATGTGACATCCTTCTGCACTTGGGAGAGCCTTTGTGCTACTCAATTTTGAGCGAGTCAAGATTTTGGCGCCGTTTCCGGTGAAAGTTGATTGTATTAAATTTAAACTCGTATTTTTATCTTTATTTTCATTTTTTTATTCATTATTTTTTTTTTAAAAAAAAAAGATAACTAAAATAAAAACATGTCAGCCTGTTATCCCATTTGTTTGGCAGTATTTCTTTAGGAATATTGAGTCTAAGAAAACCCCTTTTTGAATGAGTCATTTCTTTCCTGCTTTTGTTTCATTAATAATTGTTTTTTTTGAATGCCTAACTTATGGTGTGCATGTGATAAACAATATTTTGCCTTAATGCAATATGTACACTATACACATGACTGACACACACTCCATTTTTAGCATTTTCTGAAATTTGAATATCTTGTTGGATCAGTTGAGCACAATTATTTTGTGAAAATTTATTTTCAAGCCTAAGCATATTGTATGATTTATGATGCTTGATATTTTGTTGATGTGTGGCTTGAAACATCGGGATGCTATACTTATTGAGATGATACTTGATAAGATTTTTGTAGAATGAAAGGTAAATTTTGAAGGACATTTTGCACAAACTTACGCTTGTAGTGTTCCTTATTTACTATTTACTGATTTAACATAGGAGAAGTAAACTGCAGGGCTACCGAGCCAAGTTAAAAAGGAAAAAAAAAGGGATTCGAAAAGATTAAAAAAAAAAAAAAGGAATAATGGCGACATAGTGAACTTTCCTAAGTAAAAGGGCTAAAAACAGTTACCCAAGACTTTGGGGGTTGAGTGTTCAACCTCTAAAAATAGAGCTGGTGTGAAAACTGCTAGTTCTTTCAACTTTGAGGTTGTTAGAATCGGCAATGATTAATCTTAATGTTGAAAAATTCTATGACAAATCATAGCTAATAATAAGGAACACACAACTAGTTTAGCTTCGCACACACATTTGAGTTTTGAGAAATTTGCCTCAATTCTATGTGAAAGATTGTTGAGATAGTCAGCCAAAATCACATTTTTTTATCCGTATGCACCATGACCTCCCTTAAGGGTCATCCGCACACCCTGGCTCCAGTGCCACACCGCAGAGTACCACCACGCATGTGACACCTAACGAGCGATGCCCAGTTTCGTGCCCCGCACGTTCGTAGCCAAGCATCCTCTAGCCCTCACCAGCAAAGGGCCACGGAGTCGGTGCGTAGAGCGATGCTCGGTTCCGCGCCCGGCGCGTTCGTAGCCGAGCAACCCCTAGCCCCCGCTCCCATCGTCTAGCGACAACTCAGGGGACATCACTCAGTTTATTCCGCTCCCGAGTGACCAGAGGAGCTCCACCGGGATAATACCCCATCCCGGCTTGGGGTCGTGATACACACGCACCCGTAAGACCACTTACGCCAATACACAGGCTTTTCACACATAAACAAAAACACACGTGCATGCACCATGTAATGCCATATCAATGCATAATAAAATAACCAACCAACATAAATCAATAAAACAAGTATCTCCATCCTCCATCCATCCGACCCCCGAACTCCTCGGACTCAGTCCGGAATCAACCAACCAGCAGATTAATTAATTGAAAGAGCAATATATATTTAAATCTGAAAATAGGGTTTGGAAAATACTTACAGCGCTATACGGTAATTTTAGAAAACAAGCGGCGTTGCAAACGACGGCGGAAAAACAACGTCACAGTGAAAATTCACTGCGGCCGTGGGTTTGAAAAACCCACTTTTGAGCGGGGACAAACTAGGACACGAAAATGATAGGGAATGGTCTAGGGATGGTTGTGAAGCTATTGGAAGTGATGAACGGCCGTGGGTGGCGGCGGAATCGCCGGAAATGGCCGGAAAACGCAAATCGGAAACTAAGCTCGTAGGAGCTGTTCCGGTGGTCGTTGGAGGCCGGAAATGGGTGGGTTAGGACGGCAAGGGACCGGTGATGAAGTGGTGAAGAAATGGTGGCCGGAGGTGGAGCGACGGCGGTGGATCGGAGCAAAATCCGTACAGCCTTTGGAGAGCTTTTCCGGCCAAACGGCCGGCCGGTTGGGGGTGGGCTTTGGAGGGGTGGTGCGCCGGAGGGAGGGGAAGAGTTTGGGACCGGTGGTGGGCCACACGGTGGCCGGACGGCACTGGGTTGGGCTGAAGAGACGTTCGGCGTGAGGGAGTGGGAAGAGAGAGAGAGACCTCGGGGGGGGGACGACGCGGGAGAGAGAAAGAAAAAAAAGAAAAAGAAGAAAAAAAAGAAAAAGAAAGGAAAAAGAAAAGAAGAAGAAAAAAGAAAAAGAAAAAAGAAAAAGAGATGTAGGGAAAAGAGGAGATCTAATCCTCATTCCGGGAAACAAAACTAAACCGCCAAAAGAGATTAAAAACCACAAAAACAACTAAAAGAAATAAAACACAACATCAAATAAATTAAAAACCAATTTTAAAACGCAAATAAATTAAAATAATTAAACTATATATTAATTAAAATAAAAACAATTATTCCAGCGAAAATACACTCAAAAGCGGGTCATCACAATTTCTGTTTGAATTTCGATCTCTATGTAATATTCATCTCAATTAATTTTCACTATTTTGCTCAAGGATTGGCAAAATGCTAGTTGGGGGATGTGATTGATTGCATTATTGCATATTTTATAAATTTAAAAACCAACATATTTTTTATTTTTTTTATTATTTTATTAGTGGTTTTAGATGAAAAATGGTTACTAAGCATAAATTTGAGTTGTGATTTAAATTGATTAATATCATGATTTATGCTTAATTTTATAACCTATAATTTAATTAGGCAAAAATTCTTGACATGCACAATATATTTTTACTTTAATCTTACTTTATATTTATTTTTATTTATTTTGCTTTTAAATAAATTTCTTTCCAATGAATTTCTACATTGTCACACTGATAATTTATATGTCCAATTGCAAGGCATTGTTGATTGCACATGCACACGGACATCAATTATCCACCTTCCGCATCCTTTCAAAACAAGGCAATTTGCTAATAGACACAATCAATTATGTGGGACCATGAAAAGAACAAATAATTCAAATCAAGCACATGAGTGAAGGAACCATACGGATTTTGGCTTGTCTTAACTATTCAATGGGAGCACACAAAGTACATGGAAAAACAAATTAGAGTAAAGTGTCTTGCATCCTCACACCTTGCTCTAGACGGGAGTGGACCCCACGGACTAGTTTACAAGCTGATGGACTTTCAATGGATTTAATTCCACACGGAAAAGTTGCAACCTCACATGGCACGGTTCGTCTTCAAGTGCACATGCACATTCATCACCATACCTTGCTCTTCATGTTATATCAAAGTAGACCCCACGGAAAAACCTGTACTTACTCTACAAGATGATGACAATTTAATAAGTCACACAGAATTAGACTGGAGGAGGATCCGAGGAGCTAAAACTAACTGCATGCTTATTCTCAAAATGAGTCCACCTTGACTTTTCTATCCAAAAGCACAACACGTAAATCTATCTTCAAGTGGTCTTCAAGCACCTGCGTCAAACGATATGGACCCGGCCCTCCTAAAGGCACTGCAGAGTAAATCACGGAAAAGAGATGCAATCCAAGACGACTTTTGACTTCAGCTTTTGGAGGCAGCATGCCTAGAAAAAGGATTGAAGGAGAAGTGAGAAGGTGCGTTGGATGATTCGGTCGAGAGAGCCATAGTGTAGTTTTTCCTAAGCTTTTCTTTAGTTTTTGAGAGAACTCAGGTGAGGAGAGGGACACAGCAGCGCAGTTGTAGAGCCCCTTGGCCACACTACTGTTGCACATCTCTCTTCTTCCACATTTAGCTCTATTTCTCTAGTTTATTTTAATTCCAGTTTGTTTAATTTGATGTCATTTAATTTTCTTACATTTTAAAGCTTTTATTTAAATTCCTGCATGTTTAATTTGATGTTATTTATTTTACTTGCTTCTGAATTTCTGCTTATTTAACTTGATGTCATTTATTTATCTTTGCTATACTCAAAAATCCAAAAATATGAATCTAGTTCATGACCAGTATAATTTTCATTCCCCTTGCACTCTTCCATTCTTTGTATATATCACAATTTTTAATTTTTCTTTGTGAATGTTGGCACCATTTTACACGGGTTTGATTTTAAGCAAGCTTTCATTGTGGAGACGATTTAGGAATTTTATTCCTAATTATTATGTGACATCCTTCTGCACTTGGGAGAGCCTTTGTGCTACTCAATTTTGAGCGAGTCAAGATTTTGGCGCCGTTTCCGGTGAAAGTTGATTGTATTAAATTTAAACTCGTATTTTTATCTTTATTTTCATTTTTTTATTCATTATTTTTTTTTAAAAAAAAAAGATAACTAAAATAAAAACATGTCAGCCTGTTATCCCATTTGTTTGGCAGTATTTCTTTAGGAATATTGAGTCTAAGAAAACCCCTTTTTGAATGAGTCATTTCTTTCCTGCTTTTGTTTCATTAATAATTGTTTTTTTTTGAATGCCTAACTTATGGTGTGCATGTGATAAACAATATTTTGCCTTAATGCAATATGTACTAATATACACATGACTGACACACACTCCATTTCTAGCATTTTCTGAAATTTGAATATCTTGTTGGATCAGTTGAGCACAATTATTTTGTGAAAATTTATTTTCAAGCCTAAGCATATCGCATGATTTATGATGCTTGATATTTTGTTGATGTGTGGCTTAAAACATCGGGATGCTATACTTATTGAGATGATACTTGATAAGATTTTTGTAGAATGAAAGGTAAATTTTGAAGGACATTTTGCACAAACTTACGCTGTAGTGTTCCTTATTTACTATTCACTGATTTAACATAGGAGAAGTAAACTGCAGGACTACCGAGCCAAGTTAAAAAAGAAAAAAAAAAGGGATTCGAAAAGATTAAAAAAAAAAAAAAAGGGAATAAAGGCGACATAGTGAACTTTCCTAAGTAAAAGGGCTAGAAACAGTTACCCAAGACTTTGGGGGTTGAGTGTTCAACCTCTAAAAATAGAGCTGGTGTGAAAACTGCTAGTTCTTTCAACTTTGAGGTTGTTAGAATCGGCAATGATTAATCTTAATGTTGAAAAATTCTATGACAAATCATAGCTAATAATAAGGAACACACAACTAGTTTAGCTTCGCACACACATTTGAGTTTTGAGAAATTTGCCTCAATTCTATGTGAAAGATTGTTGAGATAGTCCTGGTGGGTATAACCCCTAGGTTTGAGTAGTAACGTATCATTTTTGTGAGAATTCAGAATTGTGTTTGATTATTTCTGTTTGAATTTCGATCTCTATGTAATATTCATCTCAATTAATTTTCACTATTTTGCTCAAGGATTGGCAAAATGCTAGTTGGGGGATGTGATTGATTGCATTATTGCATATTTTATAAATTTAAAAACCAATATATTTTTTATTTTTTTATTATTTTATTAGTGGTTTTAGATGAAAAATGGTTAATAAGCATAAATTTGAGTTGTGATTTAAATTGATTAATATCATAATTTATGCTTAATTTTATAACCTATAATTTAATTAGGCAAAAATTCTTGACATGCACAATATATTTTTACTTTAATCTTACTTTATATTTATTTTTATTTATTTTGCTTTTAAATAAATTTCTTTCCAATGAATTTCTACATTGTCACACTGATAATTTATATGTCCAATTGCAAGGCATTGTTGATTGCACATGCACACGGACATCAATTATCCACCTTCCGCATCCTTTCAAAACAAGGCAATTTGCTAATAGACACAATCAATTATGTGGGACCATGAAAAGAACAAATAATTCAAATCAAGCACATGAGTGAAGGAACCATACGGATTTTGGCTTGTCTTAACTATTCAATGGGAGCACACAAAGTACATGGAAAAACAAATTAGAGTAAAGTGTCTTGCATCCTCACACCTTGCTCTAGACGGGAGTGGACCCCACGGACTAGTTTACAACCTGATGGACTTTCAATGGATTTAATTCCACACGGAAAAGTTGCAACCTCACATGGCACGGTTCGTCTTCAAGTGCACATGCACATTCATCACCATACCTTGCTCTTCATGTTATATCAAAGTAGACCCCACGGAAAAACCTGTACTTACTCTACAAGATGATGACAATTTAATAAGTCACACAGAATTAGACTGGAGGAGGATCCGAGGAGCTAAAACTAACTGCATGCTTATTCTCAAAATGAATCCACCTTGACTTTTCTATCCAAAAGCACAACACGTAAATCTATCTTCAAGTGGTCTTCAAGCACCTGCGTCAAACGATATGGACCCGGCCCTCCTAAAGGCACTGCAGAGTAAATCACGGAAAAGAGATGCAATCCAAGACGACTTTTGACTTCAGCTTTTGGAGGCAGCATGCCTAGAAAAAGGATTGAAGGAGAAGTGAGAAGGTGCGTTGGATGATTCGGTCGAGAGAGCCATAGTGTAGTTTTTCCTAAGCTTTTCTTTAGTTTTTGAGAGAACTCAGGTGAGGAGAGGGACACAGCAGCGCAGTTGTAGAGCCCCTTGGCCACACTACTGTTGCACATCTCTCTTCTTCCACATTTAGCTCTATTTCTCTAGTTTATTTTAATTCCAGTTTGTTTAATTTGATGTCATTTAATTTTCTTACATTTTAAAGCTTTTATTTAAATTCCTGCATGTTTAATTTGATGTTATTTATTTTACTTGCTTCTGAATTTCTGCTTATTTAATTTGATGTCATTTATTTTTCTTTGCTACACTCAAAAATCGAAAAATATGAATCTGGTTCATGACCAGTATAATTTTCATTCCCCTTGCACTCTTCCATTCTTTGTATATATCATAATTTTTAATTTTTCTTTGTGAATGTTGGCATCATTTTACACGGGTTTGATTTTAAGCAAGCTTTCCTTGTGTAGACGATTTAGGAATTTTATTCCTAATTATTATGTGATATCCTCCTGCACTTGGGAGAGCCTTTGTGCTACTCAATTTTAAGTGAGTCAAGATTTTGGCGCCGTTTCTGGGGAAAGTTTGATTGTATTAAATTTAAACTCGTATTTTTATCTTTATTTTTATTTTTTTAAAAAAAAAAGATAACTAAAATAGAAACATGTCAGCCTGTTATCCCATTTGTTTGGCAGTATTTCTTTAGGAATATTGAGTCTAAGAAAACCCCTTTTTGAATGAGTCATTTCTTTCTTGCTTTTGTTTCATTAATAATTTTTTTATTTGAATGCCTAGCTTATGGTGTGCTTGTGATAAACAATATTTTGCCTTAATGCAAGATGTACTGATATATACATGACTGACACACACTCCATTTCTAGCATTTTGTGAAATTTGAGTATCTTGGTGGATCAGTTGAGCACAATTATTTTGTGAAGATTTATTTTCAAGCCTAAGCATATCGCATGATTTATGATGCTTGATATTTTGTTGATGTGTGGCTTGAAACACCGGGATGCTATACTTATTGAGATGATACTTGATAAGATTTTTGTAGAACGAAAGGTAAATTTTGAAGGACATTCTGCACATACTTACGCTTGTAGTGTTCCTTTTTTACTATTCACTGATTTCACATAGGAGAAGTAAACTGCAGGACTACCGAGCCAAGTTAAAAAAGAAAAAAAAGGGATTTGAAAAGATTAAAAAAAAATAGGGAATAAAGGCGACATAGTGAACTTTTCTAAGTAAAACGGCTCGAAACAGTTATCTAAGACTTTGGGGGTTGAGTGTTCAACCTTTAAAAACAGAGCTGGCGTGAAAACTGCTAGTCCTTAGGGCTTTAAAGTAGTTAAAATCAGGAATGATTAATCTTAATGTTGAAAAATTCTATGACAAATCATGGCTAGTAATAAGGAACACACAGCCAGTTTAGCTCCACACACATTTGAGTTTTGAGAAATTTGCCTCAATTCTATGCGAAAGATTATTGAGATAGTCTTGGTGGATATAGCCCCTGGGGGTTGAGTAGTAACGTGTCACTTTTGTGAGAATTCAGAATTGTGATTGATTGTTTCTGTTTGAATTTCAATCTCTATGCAATATTCATCTGAATTGATTTTCACTATTTTGATTAAGGATTAGCAAAATACTAGTTGGGGGATGTGATTGAGCTGCATTATTGCATATTTTATACATTTAAAAACCAATATATTTTCAATTTTTTTATTATTTTATTATTAGTTTTAGATGAAAAAATGGTTAATAAGTATAAATTTGAGTTGTGACTTAAATTGATTGATATAATGATTTATACTTAATTTTATAACCTATAATTTAATTAGGCAATAATTCTTGACATGCACAATATATTTTTTATTGTAATCTTACTTTTTATCTTTGTTTATTTATTTTTATTTATTTTGCTTTTAAATAAATATCTTTCCAGTGAATTTCTACTCTTTCACATTGATAATTTATATATCCAATTGCAGGACATCGCTGATTGCACAAACCCTTGTAAATGCACATGGACATCAATTTTCCACCTTCCGCATCCTTTCAAAACAAGACAATTTGCTAATAGAAACAATCAATTATGTGGGACCATGAAAAGAACAAAGAATTCAAATTAAGCACATGAGTGAAGGAACCATATGGATTTTGGCTTGCCTTAACTATTCAATGGGACCACACAAAGTACATGGAAAAGCAAATTAGAGTAAAGTGTCATGCGTCCTCACACCTTGCTCTAGATGGGAGTGGACCCCAGAGACTACTTTACAAGCTGATGGACTTTCAATGGATTTAATTCCACACGAAAAAGTGCAACCTTACATGGCACGGTTTGTTTTCAAGTGCACATGCACATTCATCACCATATCTTGCTCTTCATGTTATATCAAAGTAGACCCCACGAAAAACCTCTACTCATTCTACAAGATGATGGCAATTTAATATGTCACACGGAATTAGACTGGAGGAGGATCTGAGTAGCCAAAACTAACTTCATGCTTATTCCCAAAATGGATCCACCTTGACTTTTCTATCCAAAAGCACAACACATAAATCTATCTTCAAGTGGTCTTCAAGCACCTGCGTCAAACGATATGGACCCAGCTCTCCTAAAGGCATTGCAGAGTAAATCACGGAAAAGAGATGCACTGCAAGATGACTTTTGACTTCAGCTTTTGGAGACAGCATGCCTAGAAAAAGGATTGAAGGAGAAGTGAGAAAGTGTGCTGTATCATTCAGTCGAGAGAGCCATAGTGTAGTTTTTCCTAAGCTTTTCTTTATTTTTTGAGAGAACTCAGGTGAGGAGAGGGAGACAGCAGCACAGTTGTAAAGCCTCTTGGCCACAATGTTGCCGCCCATCCTTTCTCCTCCACTTGTAGTTTTTCTCCAGTTTATTTTGTGAGAAAGAGATCAGAGAACGGACGCTTGCTAGAGGGCTGTAGACTGGTTTTCGACCAACCCCCAAATTTCACCGTTCAGCATAATTGTAGAGCACCTTGGCCACACTATTGCTGTCCATCTCTCTTCTTCCACCTTTAGCTCTATTTCTCCAGTTTATTTTAATTCAGTTTGTTTAATTTGATGTTATTTATTTTTCTTACACTTTAAAGCTTTCATTTAAATTCCTGCATGTTTAATTTGATGTCGTTTATTTTACTTGCTTTTAAATTTCTGCTTATTTAATTTGAAGTCATTTATTTTTCTTTGCTACACTCAAAAATCCAAAAATATGAATCTGGTTCACGACCAGTATATTTTTCATTCCCCTTGCACTCTTCCATTCATTGTATATATCACCATTTTTAATTTTTCTTTGTGAATGTTGTCACTATTTTACACGGGTTTGATTTTAAGCAAGTTTTCCTTGTGGAGATGATTTATGAATTTTATTCCTAATTATTACGTGGCATCCTCCTGCACTTGGGAAAGCCTTTGTGCTACTCAATTTTGAGTGAGTCAAGTGTTTGGCGCTGTTGCCGGAGAAAGTTGATTGTATTAAATTTAAACTCGTATTTTTATTTTTATTTTCATTTTTTTATTCATTATTTTTTAAAAAAAAAAAGATAACTAAAAAAAAACATGTCAGCCTGTTATCCCATTTGTTTGGCAATATTTCTTTAGGGATATTGAGTCTAAGAAAACCCATTTTTGAATGAGTCATTTCTTTCCTGCTTGTATTTCATTAATAAAAAAAAAAAAAAAATTTGAATGCCTAGCTTGTGGTGTGCATGTGATAAACAATATTTTGCCTTAATGCAATATGTACTGATATACACATGACTGACACACACTCCATTTATAGCATTTTGCGAAATTTGAGTATCTTGGTGGAGCAGTTGAGCGGAATTATTTTGTGAAGATTTATTGTCAAGCCTAAGTATATCGCATGATTTATGATGCATTATATTTTGTTGATGTGTGGCTTGAAATACCGGGATGCTATACTTATTGAGATGATACTTGATAAGATTTTTATAGAATGAAAGGTAAATTTTGAAGGATATTTTGCACTTGCTTACGCTTGTAGTGTTCCTTATTTACTATTCACTTATTTAACACAGGAGAAGTAAACTACAGGAATACCCTGCCATGTTAAAAAAAAAAAAAAGATTTGAAAAGATTAAAAAAAAAAACGCGAATAAAGGGGACATAGTGAATTTTCCTAAGTAAAAAGGCTAGAAACAGTTACCCAAGACTTTGGGGGTAGAGTGTTAAACCTTTAAAAGCAGAGCTAGCGTGAAAACTGCTAGTCCCTTGGGCTTTGAGGTAGTTAAAATCAGCCATGATTAATCTTAATGTTAAAAAATTCTATGACAAATCATGGCTAGTATTAAGGAACACACAATCAGTTTAGCTCCACACTCACATTTGAGTTTTGAGAAATTTTCCTCAATTATATGTGAAAGATTGCTGACATAGTCCTGGTTGGTATAACCCCTGGGGATTGAGTAGTAACATGTCACTTTTGTGAGACTTCAGAATTGTGTTTGGTTGTTTCAGTTTGAATTTCGATCTCTATGCAATATTCATCTCAATTAATTTTCACTATTTTGCTCAAGGATTAGCAAAATGTTAGTTTGGGGTGTGATTGAGCTGCATTATTGCATATTTTATACATTTAAAAACCAATATATTTTCAATTATTTTATTATTCATATTAAGCACATGAGTGAAGGAACCATACGGATTTTGGCTTGCCTTAACTATTCAATGGGACCACACAAAGTACATGAAAAAGCAAATTAGAGTAAAGTGTCATGCGCCCTCACACCTTGCTCTAGATGGGAGTGGACCCCATGGACTACTTTACAAGCTGATGGACTTTCAGTGGATTTAATTCCACACAGAAAAGTTGCAACCTCACATGGCACGATTGTCTTCAAGTGCACATGCACATTCATCACCATACCTTGCTCTTCATGTTATATTAAAGTAGACCCCATGGAAAAAGCTGTACTTATTTTAGAAGATGATGGCAATTTAATAAGTCACATAGAATGTGATGACCCGCTTTTAAGTGTATTTTCGCTGAAATAATTGTTTTTATTTTAATTAATATATTAGTTATTTATTTTAATTTATTTGCGTTTTAAAATTAGTTTTTTTTTAATTTAAATTAATTTATTTGATGTTGTGTTTTATTTTTTTAAGTTGTTTTGTGGTTTTTAATCTTTTTGGCGGTTTAGTTTCGTTTCCCGGAATGAGGATTGGACCTCATTTCTTTTCACATCTTTTTCCTTTTTTCTTTTTCCCTTCTTTTCTTTTTCCTTTCTTTTTCTTTTTTTTCTTTTTTCTTTTCTCTCTTCTCTCTCCCCCCGTTCGGACCCCCCCGAGCTCTCTCTCTCTCTCCTCCCTCACCCTCACGCCGGCGTCCCCTTCATCAGCTCAGACTGCCGCCGTCAGGCCACCGTTCGGCCCCCCACCGGTCCCATTCTCTTCCTCTCCCTCCGGTGCACCACCCCACCCAAGCTCACCCCCAACCGGCCGGCCATTTGGCCGGAAAAAGCCCAACAAAGCCGCACGGTTTTGGCTCCGATCCGCCGCCGTCGCTCCACCTCCGGCCACCACTTCTTCACCACTTCATCACCGACTCCTTGCCGTCCTAACCCACCCATTTCCGGCCTCCAACGACCACCGGATCAGCTCCTACGAGGTTGTTTTCCGATTTGCATTTTCTGGCCATTTCCGGCGATTCCGCCGCCACCCACGGCCAACCATCACTTCCAATAGCTTCACAACCATCCCTAGACCATTCCCTATCAATCTCGTGTCCTAGTTTGTCCCCGTTCAAAAGTGGGTTTTTCACAACCCACGGCCACAGTGAATTTTCACTGTGACGTTGCTGTTTTTCCGCCGTTTGCAACGCCGCTTGTTTTCTAAAATTGCCATATAGCGCTGTAAGTATTTTCCAAACCCTATTTTCAGATTTTAATATATATTGCTCATTCAATTATTTACTGTTGTTGGTTGTTGATTCCGGACTGAGTTCCGAGGAGTTTCGGGGGTCGGATGGATGGAGGACGGAGTTGCCTGTTTATTTGATTTATGATTGTTGGATTAATTTATTATGCATTGTTATGGCATTACATGGTGCATGCACGTGTGTTTGTGGATTTATGTGAAAAGCCTGTGTATTGGCGTAAGTGTATTTCGGGTGCGTGTGTATCACGAGCCCAAGCCGGGATGGGTTATTATCTCGGTGGAGCTCCTCTGGTCACTCGGGAGCGGAATAAACTGAGTGATGTCCCCTGAGTTGTCGAGAGGGATGACGGGAGCGGGGCTAGGGGATGCTTGGCTACGAACGCGTCGGGCGCGGAACCGGGCATCGCCCTACTCACCGACTCCGTGGCCCTTCGCTGGCGAGGGCTAGAGGATGCTTGGCTACGCACGCGCGGGGCGCGGAACTGGGCATCGCTTGTTAGGTGTCACATGCGTGGTGGTACTCTGCGGTGTGACACTGGAGCCAGGGTGTGCGGATGACCCCTAGGGGAGGTCATGGTGCATACGGTTAAAATTGGATAATGGTTTGAGAGGCCAAATGGGACTTTTGGCGTGTTTTTCGGAAAGGAGGTGTTTTTGGGTCAAATGGGTTTTTGGCGTGTGTGGAAAACTGGTGTTTTATGGGCTTTGTGCATTGGGCATGGTTCATGCATCTTGTTTGAGTTTTATGTGTTTTTATCTGGTAGTGTTTGGGTTTTACTTACCTGCGGTACCATTCGTGGTTCCGTAGCTTTTGGTGCAGAGTTAGAGGATGAAGAGGAGGAGGCTGAGCCCGAGGATGCGGCTCCGCTGGGTTGCTGATGCTATCTTTTATATTTGTTAAAACTGTATCTGTGTTTTGTAATATTTTATCTATGTACATTTTAAACAGCTTGTATTACGTTAATATTTTGAAAGATTGTTGAGATAGTCCTGGTTGGTATAGCCCCTGGGGGTTGAGTAGTAACAAGTCACTTTTGTGAGAATTCAGAATTGTGTTTGGTTGTTTTTGTTTGAATTTTGATCTCTATGCAATATTCATCTCAATTAATTTTCACTATTTTGCTCAAAGATTAGCAAAATGCTAGTTGGAGGTGTGATTGAGCTGCATTATTGCATATTTTATACATTTAAAAATTAATATATTTTCAATTGTTTTATTATTTTATTATTGGTTTTAGATGAAAAAATAATTAATAAGCATAAATTTGAGTTGTGATTTAAATTTATTGATATCATGATTTTTGCTTAATTTTATAACCTTTAATTTCATTAGGCAATAATTCTTGACATGCACAATATATTTTTTATTCTAATCTTACTTTTTATTTTTGTTTATTTATTTTTATTTATTTTGATTTTAAATAAATATCTTTCCAGTGAATTTCTACTCTTTCACACTAATAATTTATATATCCAATTGCAGAGCATTGTTGATTGCACAAGCCCTTGCACATGCACACGGACATCAATTTTCCACCTTCCGCATCCTTTCAAAACAAGGCAATTTTATAATAGACACAATCAATTATGTGGGACCATGAAAAGAACAAAGAATTCAAATTAAGCACATGAGTGAAGGAACCATACGAATTTTGGCTTGCCTTAACTATTCAATGGGACTACACAAAGTACATGGAAAAACAAATTAGAGGAAAGTCTCATGCGTCCTCACACCTTACTCTAGATGGGAGTGGACCCCATGGACTACTTTACAAGCTGATGGACTTTCAATGGATTTAATTCCACACGGAAAAGTTGCAATCTCACATGGCATGGTTTGTCTTCAAGTGCACATGCATATTCATCACCATACTTCATGTTATATTAAAGTAGACCCCACAGAAAAAGCTGTGCTTACTCTACAAGATGATGGCAATTTAATAAGTCAAACGGAATTAGACTGGAGGAGGATCCGAGGAGCCAAATATGGGGAGACCAGGGAGACCAAGGAAAAATACTCAGGAACCACAGGACAATACCTCCAGGGATGACTCCATAGCCGAAGCAATTCGGCAGATGACGGAGTTTATGCAACAGAGTGCGAGGTCTCAACAGGCAGGGCCTTGGCCACCACAAGGACCTTGGCCACCACAAGGGGGTCCTTGGCCACCATCAGGAGGGCCTTGTCCACCATCAGGATGGCCTTATCCACCGTCAGGAGAGCCTTGTCCGCAACAAGGAGGGTATTGGCCACAACCAGGAGGTCCCTGGCCATATCAGGGAGGGCCTTGGATGTATCCAGGAGGGTCCAGTAGCATGGTGCAAGCCGGATGCACCTATGAGCGCTTCCTAGCGCATCGGACTCCACACTTCACTGGAAATGAGGATCCACTTCAGGCTGGAAAATGGATCAAAGATCTGGAGAAGACTTTTGAGGTGTGTGGGTGCACTGAGGCACAACAAGTACTTTACGCCAGCTATCTCTTGCAAGGTACCGCTTCTGATTGGTGGGATACCAAGAGGGTGCTGTTGGAATCTGAACTGGGATCTTTCGCTGCGGTGACCTGGCAGCGTTTCAAGAAGGAGTTCAATGACCGCTTCTTTCCCGCATCGGTAAGGAAGCAAAAGGCAAGAGAGTTCTCCAATCTGGTCCAAGGAGGCGCGACAGTGGAGCTGTACGCCCGGAGGTTCATAGAACTTGAGCGGTTTGCTCCTCACCTGGTCGCCACTGAGGAGATGCGAGCAGATCGTTTCCAGGAGGGGCTGCGTCATGACATACACCGTATGGTGGTCAGCCATCGGATATCCACTTTTCAGGAGTTAGTGGATGTGGCCACCCTTATAGAGCGGGAAAATAATCTGAGTATGGGCTCCCCTCCAGGGCAAAAGAGGCGGAGTTTATCTGGTGAAGGAAGCAGATCGGGTTCGCCTCAGAAGTTTGTTCAGCGGACCGAAACTCGACCTCAAGCATCCTCAAGTGTTCGTATGGGAGGACGTATGCCTGTTTGTGGAGCTTGTAATAGAGCTCATGAAGGCGAGTGTCGGACGTGTAGCGGACCCCAGTGTTATCGGTGCGGTCAAGTGGGACATATTGCTCAGGATTGCCCCGTTAGAGCTCAAGGAAGCCGTGGAGGTAGACACGGTGGAAGAACCAACCCGAGACAAGCAGTGCAAGCCCGGGTTTATGCTGTCACACCCGGAGAGGTGGATGATGAGGCACCAGCGACCCATGATGCTGGAGTAATCACAGGTATGGATTAATTAAATTTTTTTAAGTTGGATTTAATTTTTGGTGCATTTGGTTTCTTCGTTGTTTTTTTTTGGATTTCATGGGTTGTGTGTTTGGTTCAGGAAGAGTCCGTTTGTATGAGTTTTATGCTTGTACTTTGTTTGATTCCGGTGCTTCACGATCGTTTGTGTCTTCCACGTTTGCTCGGGTGTGTAATTTGGTCACGGAACCGTTGCCGAAGGCTATGGTAGTGGCTCTACCCGATGGCGAGATGGTGTGGTGTTCCAAGGTTGCTTTGGGATGCCCGTTAAATTTTGAGGGAAGATTCTTGGATGCTGATTTGGTGGTGTTCAAGCTGTTGGGTTTTGATATCATCCTCGGGATGGATTGGCTATACCGATATTCTGCGAATATTAATTGCAGAAGTCGGATAATTAGCTTTCAGCTTCCAGATGGTGATTGTCTGGAATTTGTGGGGAGTAGATTAAAGGAGAAACCGATAATTATATCAGCGATTCAGGCAAGATGAGAGATTGCATGGGGAGCGGATGCATTCTTGGTGCAGATGGTGTCCACGCCGTCTGAGAAGAAGTCTTTGGCAGACATCCCAGTTGTGGAAGAATTCCCCGATGTATTTGTGGATGACTTGCCCGGACTACCCCCTATTCGGGAGATGGAGTTTGTTATAGACTTGGAACCTGGAGCGGCTCCTGTGCATAAAGCTCCTTATCGCATGGCACCGGCTGAATTGAAAGAGTTGAAGACTCAGTTGCAAGAACTGGTAGAGAAGGGATTTATTCAGCCTAGTACGTCGCCGTGGGGTGCACCAGACCCGGTTGATAGGACTCTTCCTATTTCTCGGCCCTGTACAAGTTCATCCCAACACTTGATAGGAGAAGATTGTATCCACAAATGCACCTATGTTATGTCACGTAGTTTGAGACTAATCTTGAGTCACGTCACGATACCCATCATGCTTTCGCTGCATACTCTGATACTTTTCCACAACTTCCTTATACTCTTAGCCATAGTCAACCACAAGGTGACACCCATTACCCCGAACTACAGGTTACATCATCAATGCTTCGGGATACTGTTACATAGTTCCCGCCACTTAACAAGAGGACTACATCCAAAAATGTGCCTCTGTCACACTATGCAGCTCGATAATATTCCCTAATAATAGCACGATGTCCATCGTGCTTCCGTTGCACTCTCTGATACCTTTTTCACCACTTTGCACATACCTTCAGCCACAAGTCAACCTCAAGGCAACATCCGTTACCTTGGATTACAACCACATCACTATTGCTTCGAGACACTATTACACAGTTTCCTGACGCTGCACCATATACTCCACACTTTTCTACTACACCATCCATCCCTTCTTGACACGCCATCCGGTGTATCACAACCTAGTATAGAGTACACTCCCATAAACTCTCTTCCATCTACACTACGACACACATCACTACGATACACGTCTCACAGTGCATCACTACGCGACATGGAGTACGCACCACACGTATTCCCTTTGCTACAACACTTATTAACACGATGCACACCACATGGACACTTATTAATACGATGCACACCACACGGTGCATCACCATACAACATGGAGTACGCTCCATGAGCACTCCCTTCATTCTACGCCACACATCACTATAGCGCACATCACACGACGTGTCACTGCACTACACAGAGTACGTTCCACGCGTACTCTCTTCACACCTCACACTGTATTATAACTATGACATCTTTCTCACGCTCACTTCACAGCACAGTCCACAATACTACACAATCAAGCCCAACACTTCACAACTACACTTCACTTCACAACTACGCAGCGAACTTCATAAATACTAACTACACAGTCTACAGTCCAAACAATAAACTACTTTAAACGTAAATAACTAGAGATAGATGGTTATACTATTGACGGGATAACTCGTATGTCACTCGCTGCTCGTCACGATCATGCGTCAAAGGAGCATATGTGGCAGTAACACTGCGTACGGTGGCTGTCCACCACTTAAAGTGGCGGTTTGGGCTGAGAATAGGTAGGCGTGGCCTTGGAAAGGCTCATGATGGCCTTGTGATGGTCAAAGTTGGTGGAGCATGACGGCATCATGCCATGAACAGTGAATTCGAAATGGTGGGATTTTGCTTGAGGTGGATGAAGGCCATAGAATTTCATGGGAAGATATGGAAAGGTAGAGGAAGATGTGATGGAGCTGTGGTGGCTCACGGCAGCGGATTGGCCACTTGAAGCTAGTTTCGGCCTTGGATAGTGAGGGAGAGTGAGAGCTGTACATAGCTCCTTTGGATATGAAATTTGTTGGGGAAGGTCGTGGTGATGAGAGGAACAAAGTGGTGGTGGTGAAACACCCTGGGTAACCGTGTATGGTGGGTGGTGCAACCGAAACTAAGGCTATGGAGACCCATTGGAGAAAGAGAGAGAGTTAGAGGAAAAGAAAGACATGGGGAGGAACCCCATGACGTGGTGGTCCTTGGTGGTCATTTTGACCGTGTATGGTGGCTCAAGGAGGAGAAAAAGGCTTGAAGACCCATTTGCTTGGAGGAAGAAAGAGAGAGAAGAGGTGGCCGGTGTAGCTCACCACCAGTGCAGTAGAGCTCACCGATGGGGAAGGATCATGCCGGAGGTGGAGGTGAGATGCCGTGATGGGTGGTGGCACCGGCTGGAAGTGCAACAAGCACGGTGAAGAAGAACCAAATGTGGACATCGAGCATGGGAGAAAAGAGAGGAGAGAGAAGAGGAAAAAGAGAAAAAGTGAGGAAGAAAAGAGAGGGGCCTGGGTATTTAATCCCAGTCCTATGCTTCGGGATTTTCAAAACATTTGATGATAAGTTTAAACATTGATTTGAAAATGCGTAAGTGTTTTATTAAAATAAAACACTTAAATAAAACACTGAGAGGAATTAAGATATAATATTATTTAAAATGATAAAGTATCGTTAATTACTCAAAGAGAATAAAATCATTTAAATTAAATAAGAGTTTTCAACATAAATTTAAACCTCTTAATATTTTAAAATAATTAAAATATTTAATTTAAGTAATTATCCACAATTATAATATTTTTAGAACTCATTAAAATATTATAATTGTGCTATATTAAAAACAAGCTTATCTAATAATACTGAAAATATCTTCTATAGATATTTTCATAATATTTAAAATATCCGTAAGTATTAAAATATCTATCTTACTTTGAAATCCGCTGGATAACTTTCAAAACACGCCATCGAGGTACAAAGCTTAGGATAAGGCTCAGCACGTAGATCGAAGCTTAGCATGTGGAACAAAGCTCAACACATTAACCAAAGCTTGACATGTAGATCGAGGCTCATACTTAAAGAAGAAGAAAGAAGGAGTGGATATTACACCTGAAGACCCTTTTGGTTGGATAGAATTAGCCTCGAGTCCTTGGCTTGAGATAAATAAAGGGCTATGGTCAGAGCATTGAAGTGGTAACACTGAGACTGAGTTTATTGCATAGAAGTTTTGCCAAGCACAGTTGACAAGAGCCCTATCAAGTCTTTCTTTTGTAAACCCACTCCCCTCTCAAGTGTTAGACCAGGTGAATTTGGAACCCTCAAGACCTAAATCACCTAAATCACAGTCCATGAGAGCCTGTCTAAAATCTTCCATCTGTTTTAGAGGTCTAATAGCTGAACCAGAGTTTTTCCCTTGGGATATGATCTCATTAAAATCTCTTACACACATCCAAGGGAAATTTTGGCCAAAATTTAAGAGCCTAAGAAGACTCCAGCATTCCTTCCTTTTAGCAGTCACTGTTGGCCACAGAAACTAGTGAAAATTCCATTTTTATTACTATCTTCAGACTTAGTTTGTAAGGATATATGACTTAGTGAATATGACACTAAATTAGCTGTGATGTTTTTAGTCCAAAAGGTAGCTAAGCTTTAGCTTCTCTCGTCACACTAAACAATAAAACTGGATTTAAAACCCAATTTGTTTAGAATGTATTCCATTTTATTTCTGTAAAACTTTGTTTCAAATAGGATTACCAGGTTTGGGGATTTATCTCTCACCAATAGGTGGAGTTCACGAATATATATATATATATATTATATTATTAGTCAATAGTATATAGTAATAGTATAATACTATTGGTATAGACTACCGTATAGTACCATATCAATATGCTAGTGATAATACTATATTAAATAATAGAAATACTATTATTACTAATATATACTAGTACTATATATTATACTAGTATAGTGTTAGTGTGTTACTACTACATATAATGATATTAATACTATAGACTATATAGTTATATATTAAAGAATATAATAATACATTAATACTAACTATATATAGTTAAAGACATCTTGATTTGATTATAATGATTAGTATAAACTATATAATAGTATTAGTATTAGACTATTGATATAGCTAATAACAATATATTAGTAATATTAGTTATAGTGAATCAGTGATTTAGTATAACTATATTCTATATTACTATATTATAGACTAGTGTATTAGTATTAGTTATAGTGATTAATATAACTATATTAGTATAACTATGGTCTATATTAGACTATTAATATTAGTATTAGTATAAATATTAGTATTAGTTATAACTATATTAGATATGTAATTATTTTAGTATAGGGATAAAGTATTTTATATATAGACTTAAAGTATATTACTAATAGTAATAGTAATAAAGTATTAGACTATTAGTATTAGGCCATAAAATGTAAATTGTAATTAATATACATTCTATACTATTGTATATTAGTATTACTAATTTACTAATGTATTATGTACTTATCAAAAGAATATATTGAGAATTTATTAGGCCATAAAAATTTGGTAATAAATTAATAAAATTTGAGTGATTTTCTTTCATTTTTGGGAAATAATATTTTAGTGATCTTATTTACAATTTTGGTATTTAAATTCAAATCTTTTGATATTTAGGATTTTTTTTTTCAAATTTAAACTGATTTTAAGTGATAAGTTTATCAATTTCAGTTTAAAGTTTAAAGTTTATCAATTTAAGTGATAAATTTATCAATTTCAATTTCAAGTTTTAAAATTTCAGTTTATTTTTAAATTCATTTATTATTTATCAATTTTATTTTTAAGTATTTGTTCTCAATCTAAGTGGTTCTTATGATAAAATGTTATTAATATATATATTATTTTTAAAACATATGATTAATTAAATTTTCATGTTTAAAATTAAACTTTTATTTTATAAATTATAATAATATTAACTTATATATAATTATAATTTATATTATTATATATTATATATAAAAATTATATATAATATAAAAAATATTATATATAATATTTTAAAAAATAATTTAAAATACATATTAAATGGAATCGGTCCGATTTGGTCCTAAAAAGCCTAGAATTGAAATTAGACCGGTTTCGGTTTTCCCATTAGTACTTCACTTAAGACCCTTAGAATTTTAGAATGTTAATGGGGGCAAGACTTAGAAGTCTTAAACCAAGTCTCATAGGACTAGAAGTCTAGGTACGTTAGCCTTGGTAGGGATTGGCCCAAGTATGAGAAAGGCATAAGACTTTTTGGGCCTAACTTGGTGTTATGTTGACCCATAGCTTATTTATGATAAGGCAAGCCTTTCAAGCCTCATCTTTATAGATCTTGAGGCCTCTCATAATTTCTCAAAATCTAGAACCAAGGCCTCCCATCAACTCATACTCAAAGCGTTTTAAGCCTAACAAGGCCCAAAGACTTTGTATTTTTTTTTCCTCACTATTCTATTTGAAGCCCAATACACCATACCATTAGTTTCCTCAGGCCTATATTAATTCTTTGGACTCAAAAATTAAGTTTTGAATTTGGGTTAAGATCATTAATAAACTTGCCCATGATTAGTGATCTTTAAACCATGTTTTGAGCTTAATTTTCTTTCTTAATCTTTCTAGCATTTTTTATATGAAATTTTCTTGTTTTATTATTCAATTCATCAATTTTAGATTGTATTAAAACCCTAGATAAATCTCCACACATGACATTAAGAGTTATGACATATCATTTCCTAAAACATCCATCAATCGGGTCACACATGCACTTTCATGTGCATTGCACAAAAACAGCCCCATAACTCACGCCAATTGTGACGCTCCCAACTCCGACATACAGACATGTGGAAATCGAGGCATCGAGATGATGACAACACGGGTCACACATCCCATCGCCTCGCCAAGTGCCGAGTGTGTGTGCAAGCAATACGTATACAATAAAAATAACGCAGTGGTAATAAAAGTCTTACAACTAAGTACTAGAAATTTGTTTAAATACAAATTCGCTTAAAGCACAAGTGTACCAAAATATTACAAGTTTCAACATTGTTTCAAATCCAAATTACATAACATAAATATAAGTAAGATAATTCCAAAAATAACACAACTCCAAGTGAATAGTCTGGCGGAACCGCCTCCTTGAGCTCAGCCTCCTCCTCCTCAACCTCTGCACCAAAATCTATGGTATTAGAAATAGGTAAGTGATAATCCAAACACTACAAAATAAAAATATATTAAACTCCACAATATGCATAAACAAATGTCAAATGTCATGGTCCGAAAATCCTCATTTTTCCACGCACACCAAAATTCCATTTTGGCCCAAAATATATCCTTTAAAACAAGTCATTCCCATTATCCCACATAATGGCCCAAATCAAGAAAACCACAATTTTTTCAGAAAATGGATTACAATATCCTCTTACAAAATCTCATCATTTTCCTAGAAAATGGCCCATATCCAGTATCAAAAACCAATTCCAATAAAATGCATGCACCATGATCTCCCCTAGAGATCATCCGCACACTCTAGCTCCTATGACACACTGTAGGTAACAACTACGCATGTGACATCTAAATGAGCGATACCCAATCTTGCGCCCAGCACGTACCTGGACCAGGCATCCTCTAGTTTCCGCCAGTCGAGGGACCACGGAGTCGACACGACAGCGTTACCGTATCATGCGACCCGGTTGTCGCTGGGGATGTCACTCAGTATTATCTGCTCCCGAGTGACCAGAGGAGCTCCACCGAGATAATACCCCATCCCGACTTGGGGTCGTAATACACACGCACTCGAAAATCCATTTACAGCTGAAAATCCAGTTTTCTCAATTTAACACATGTACATGTATGTCACATGCAATGAAAATAGCAAGACACCTCAAGATACAAATTAACCAACTAAACTCAACATCAAGAACACCAAACAACTCCATCCTCAAATCCAACCAACCCCCGACTCCTTAGACTCAGTCCGAAATAATCAACCAGTTACAATTTATTGTAAAAGTAATAATATATTTAAATCTAAAATGAAGTTTGGAAAATACTTACAGTGCTATAAAATAATTTTCGAATGATCAATGGGTTGCAAACGGCGAAGAAAAAACAACGTAACAATGTGAAAACACTGTATCAAGGGGTTGCAAAATACTCACTTTTGAATGGAGATGAACTAAGCTTTGGGATTGATAGGAAATTACTTAGAGGTGTTTATGAAGCTAGTGGAAGTGAGAGTTGGCCATGGGTGGCAGAGGAGACGGCGGTGGAAGGCCAAAAAGCCAAAAACGGAAAGTGAGCTCGTGGGGGCTGCTCCGGTGATGGATCAGAGCCAGAAATGGGTGGTTTAGGAATGCAAGAGGTCGGTGATGAAGCTGTGAAAAGATGGTGGTCAGAGGTGGAACGACGGTGGCGCTGGAACTAAAAAACACATCGACTTGGAGGAGCTCATGGCGGTTAACGGTGGCTCGAATGAAGGTGAAATTTGGTGGAAATGATCACCGGTCAGAGGGGAAGAAATCTAGGTGGGTGGTGCAAGTTATGGCGATGGCAAACAATGGTTCTAGGCGGCCGAAATAAAACAACGGGAGGGAGATGGAAGAGTGTCGCGCACACAGGGAGAGAGAAACTGGAGGAAAAAAAGTGGGGAAAAAGGAAAGAAAAAGAGAAAAGAAGAGAAAAGAGAAAAAAAAAAAGAGAAAAAGAAAATATGAGGAAAAGAAATAAGATCCAGTCCTCACCTCTGGAGTCCAGATTTTGATCTAACGAAAGTAACTTTAAAAGCTATAAATTGAATAAAATAATTTAAACACAACATCTAGCTAAAATATAATAATTAAGTAGTAAAAACTAACAATTAAATTTTAAATCCAAAAATAAATTAAAATAAATTAAACAGCAATTTAAACAAAAAACAATAATTAGTAATAAGAAAGCACTACAAAATAAATTTCACAACTAAATAAATCCAATTAAAATTCGATAATTTAAAATAAAAGAACCAATATTTTAATTAAATTAAAATACTCCTTTAGTGAAAATACATGTAAAAATGGGGTATCACACCAATTCCATCTCATTTTAGTTCTAGTCTCACCAACCACACACCATGTCATCCCTCTAGAAACGAACCAAGTTGTGGGTGAAATTGGTTTCAAGAACCAACCCAAAAATCCCAAACCAATTGCACCTAAATACTAGTTGGATGCAAACCAAATTGGTTGTGTTTTAATCTAACTTCTGCCCATGGCTGAGCCACCACCACATGCCATCTCCCTTTCCACCAATCTCTATTGAACCCTCAAGACACTCGTGAGTTTTTTTGTCACCTTATACCTCAAAGAAGACCCAAACTAATTTGACAAAGGAGATGGGTGAGGCATGTCACAATTGAACCACCACCACCTTACTCTTCTTTTTCCTGCAATTGAATGATCACTTTGCAGCAAACCAAGCACCATTACCTCACCTGAAAATCCACCACAAGAATACTTCAGACCGGAAAAACAAAACAAGAAGAAGAGATAAGACAAATGAAGAAAACTGCCCAGCTTGAAAACCCGACAACATAATGGTAGGGCATCATGCTTGATTTTTTTTCCCTCTTCTTCCTTCTGCACCATGACTTGCCTTGCACTCTTAGGGTCATTCGTAGCATCTGACTTGATGAGATCATGGTGGTTTTAGGGCACTGTTTACTCTACACAAGTGAAACAAGGTTGAACTCTTACACTCATCACCACCACTGCCCACTCCACCAATCACAAGCCACCTTTCTAAGCCACGACCAGCGTCCGCTCCCCCATTACTTCCTATAAAAAGCCCCTCCACTCCCTCATTTCCTCCACACCTCATCTTCAAAATCCTCTTGAGCATTGAGAGCCTTCTTCCTCCTAAGGGTTTAGAGTGAATCCAAAAGGTGTGTGTGCTTGAGTGTTCTTGGGAGTTCTTGAGTTAGGAGCTTAAGAGGGCCACGAAAATTGTAAGTTTTCTTACTCTAGATCTTAGTTTGCATGTCAAGTCTTGATTTTAAGTGTTAAAGTGAATTTTGGTTGAGTTTGGAAAAGGTTACCATGTTTAATTCAAAACCAGGTTCCACAAGGATAGGTTAAGTGTTTAAATTGTTTTAAGTAGAAGTTTTAGCTATAGCATGTCTTAGCATATTTTGATGTGATTTATTAACGTCTTAGAATGATCATTGAATGTTTGATTTTGAGATTAGAAGCATGCCATGATAGGTTTTAATTCAACCTTATCATGATCATCAAGCTTGCATGGTTTTTAATTAAATTTTGATTAAGGCTCGAAGTTTTGATTTATTTCCCCTAGGCTTGATAAATGAGCATTTATAAAATCTTGTGATGGGATAAGAATGAAAATACAAGTTTTGGGTATATTTTGAAGCATGCCTTTGTGATTTAGACTCGGAGCATCAAGTTTCATTAATTGATGATTAAAGAAGTCCAACACGATCAAGCTATTCTCCTTTTGGAAAAGATCTTCATTCAAACACTAACATGGCTGCCTTCTAATCACCTATGAAAGAGTAGGAAAAGAATATCACTTACAAGGTTGAAGAACTGGAGCTCACAAATGAAGACTCTCCATCACAAGCTCACTAACTCCTCTCTCTCGGTTTTACAACAAATGGAAGGTTTGGCTTGATGTCTCAAACTAAGTGTAGTTGTTTGGAAGAAAAGAAGGAAGAAGACAACCACACTTTAGAGCTCTCAGTTTCTACATTGGTAAATGAAAGAATAAGCATAGGTCCTCGAGTCATAAATTTCCTATTCATTTCAGGTTTTTGTTGCACAATGGTTAGCCACCAAAATCCCTCATGATTAAGCTCATATTAGAGTAATTTTTGGGGTGTATACCTGCCTTGTGAATGTTGGAAAAGTGGTGTGAGCTGTAGCAGGGAGATGATAGAAAATAGGCTGGAAGAGGTGCCTGGTTTCAATCTTAGTGACCAATGTGTAAGCTTGGATTCCAATGATATTACTGACCATAATTTAAGTAAAACAATTAATCATACTGCATAAACCCTATTGGTGGTAAGGGAAGGCATGCTACAGTAGAAAAGAGAGGTGGATTGCTTGAAAATCTTACCCTCACTCTAGATTTTTTTTCCAGCTTTCTTGTAAGAGAAAAGCTTCAAACCAGTACGGTGTTTTTTGCCCTTTTACACTCTCCAGTGATACGAAGCCACATTTGCTTTTTAATATCCTTGCTGTAGATGCAAATACACCTAATAACGCTCATTTTACCAACGTTGCTTTTCCTTTGGCAAGCCATCAAGCCCTTTCTTCCCCCATGAATCTCTCTCTCTCTCTCTCTCTCTCTCTCTCTCTCTCTCTCTCTCTCTCTCTCTCTCAAAAACTCTCTTTTGGTCATTCTGGAGACGCAGAGGTTGGGTCTGGGCCCTAGAACGGTGCTTAAGTAGATCAGGATCATGGATCCATACGACATCTATCTGCCTTCAACGCCAATTGGTTCTTGCTGTCACTGCCCACTAGTTCTTACCATCATCATCCACTGGTTCTTGCAATTGTAGTTCAATGGTTCTTATCATCCCCCTAGTTTCTATCCACACCCTCCTCATCTTCGTCATATTGAGTCATTTCATTATTTTAATTTCTCGTTTTCTGTTTTCTCAATTAAGAAAAACGGATAATATGCGGGTAATGCCAATTATGAATTTGAAATTTTTCATGAGACTTGCCTTAGTTAAGAACAAATAAGATATAATTTCAACACCGCTTAAAATGGAAAAGAAGCTAAAAAATAACAACAAAACTCATATCGCGTTGTCCACTTTGCCATGACTGAAGCTCCAATGACTCTAGTGCTTGAGAGAGTTGAGAGAAACAAAGGGATGGGAGAGAAAGGGAGCTTTAGTTTGCTCACCAGAGAGAAGGGGGGGGGGGGGGGGGGGGACAGGAGAATAGAGATCGGGTTGGGGGAAGGCGACAAAATTAATGAAAACTCGTTTTATGTAATTATATTGTTAATTTTTGTGTCTTCTTATTAGTGATAGGTGTAAAATAGGTAAAAACACCCGTCCGTCTCCTAATGCCTCACTTATTGTAATCGCTAACTAGGTCTAAATTCCTAATAATTGCCTAACTAAAATGATTAGAATCTGACCAAAAAGGTAGGAGTTCTATTGGTGAGGAGGGGCGTCACACAACAGATAAGAGAAGTAAGAATGAGGTGCTAGATGGAGGGGCTCGTCCATGGGCTTTCAAGCCTTTCTTTCACTTGAATTTTCCAGCTTTCTAAGGCCAATAAATAACCCTGAAATTCCCCAAGTACCTGGCCAGAAATTTCATTGGCTTTTGAGGGGCGGCACACACAGCTGAAGCAAGGGGGCAAAAATCTCAAAAAAAAAAACACACACACACAAAAACTTGTGTATAACGTTTTTACTAATTGTGAGGCATGGTAGTGTAAGGAAGTAAGAAAGTGACTAAGCATATATTTGGAACAACAATGATCATTATCCAGCTAGCTTTGGGCGGTAGAACCTTAATTAATGAGGTAGCAAAGTGGGCTGCCATGTGTCAAGCCCGGATTGGGCCATTTGGTGCCACATCATCACAGAAATTTTTATCACTCTAAAAATTTCTAAAAATTCTAACTAAAACAATGGTGCTAGTTTTTTTTTTTTTTTTTTTTTTCACATTATACTCCCAAGTACCTCTAATAATTCCTAGAAGTTAGCCCAACTAAAAGGTCATAATGAATTCGTGGCCTAAAATTTAGCCCAACCCGTGGCCTCCGTGGTTTAATATTCACATTTAATTTTTCTAGATTCCTACTTTTCCTTCTGGTGTCTCATATATTTAATCTATTATATAATAAAAAAATATTTTACAATTTAACATATCACTTCAAATCATTTAAGACTGTAAATTAATTTTTCTTTTCTAATTCTTTTGTAAACTAAGAATTTCTTTTAATAAACAATGTATAGAAAACGCCATGCCCTTAGAATATCAGAACATGTAGATGTGGTGGGCCATTCCTTATTAATGGAGGATCCATGGGTCCCCAATATTTACCTTCTTGATATTGTAATATGACAAACACATTTTTCCTTGATCACATCTGTGACTGCTTTACTAGATTTGTATCCACACCAGAGAGAAAAAGAAAATGAAAATGAAAGAGAGACATCAGGGATATTTTACAAAGTCCTTTTATGCTCTAGCTTTAAGACATCACATGATAAGCTTAGCCCTGTGATGTTAAGAACTTATCCACCTTAGCATTACTGCCTCGTGACAAGAACTTCATACAAATCGGTGGCTTGACCCCAGCCAGGGCAAGGATAGAAGCAGGCAAAGTCCATATCCCATCGCCACAGATCAAACCAGATGCTACTGCAGGGCCAAAAGCATCAGCCTTGCTCTTGTTTATCTTCTCCCAGATGAACAGTATTAAGCTTCCAACACACATGTCAATGGCAAAATATGGTCCTATGTAGAAGGGTATTGCCATTGCCATTGGAAGTGGAATGTACCTTCCCCACTTCTTATCCACTCTATCTCTTATCAAATTTATCAGAATGGCTGCACCAAAGAACACGTAACAAAGGAGAAGGCAATTCTTTGGTAGACTTGAAAAGCCGTCAACCCCTATAATAGCCATGTTACGGTACACAATAGCATATGGTGCAGCATATTCACTTCCAGGATTTCCAATGTCATCAAAAGCGTTGTAAAAGAGCCAAAACACAGAAGGTGCAATTACACAACCCATTGCTGTGCCAATTAGTTGACTCACAAACATGGCACGCGGTGAGGCCAGTGTTAAGTAACCAGTCTTAAAATCCTGCATTAGGTCAGAGGCCGTAGAGACAATGTTCATCATAACTCCACAAGCTGCTAGGCCAGCAAGTACTCCACCATGTGAAGCACCAGCCCATGCTCCGATGGTAAAGATGGCCAGCTTTCCATAGGTGGGTGCAAGGGACCAATCAGTAAGCCCACAACCATAGGCATTACAGAAAGCCAATGTGGGTGCAAATATATAGATGACCAATATGTAATACCATTTGAGTTGGTGAAAGATATTTGGAAGAGTGCCTATAGAGATTGCAGCAATAGCAACATAACCTCCAATGGCAAACCATGTGGGAATTTGATCTTTGAGAAAGAGTTGGCTGCGACGCTTGTCATCATATGAGAGTTGAGAGCTCTTAGGTGAAGAATGGTCTGCAACAGGGAGTTCAGAGCTCAATTTTTTGGTTAGGAGCTGATGAGACAAGCCTAAGATGGTTTGACTTAGAACCTTGAGAAAGTTATATAAACCATCACCTAGGATCAAGGCTATGGCAATAAATACCTGAAAAAAGGATATAAATTAAGTTTTCAATATTTTGAAAAGTGTTGACAAGGAATGAAAATCTGGAGGTGGTAGTGCTACAGCTGTCTCATTTAGAGGGAACTTACCTTGTAAGCTTGAAGACCAGACATGCTATTTGATGGGAGGCTTGCAGGATACCAGTCACCCTTCCTATTTTCTATGAGAGGCCACATCAGGCCCCAAGAAAGAATCCCTCCCACCAGCACTGATACATTTATGATATAGGGGCAAATCATTCCAACGCCAACATATGTTGCGGAGAAATCAAAATAAAATCTGGGGAATAATCATATTTCCACATTAGCCAAAACATTCATAAATGAGAGTAGGGTTTAGTTGAGCAAAATGCTTATCAAATGAAAATTGTTCTTTGCATCGAGTAGGGTTTAGTTGAGCGAAATGCTTATCAAACGAAAATTGTTCTTTGCATCAAGTAAAACAAAGTTTTATTAAGAGGAAAGAAAAAGAATGATTCTAGATGTACTTATAATTATATGCCTGGAGCCCTAGTGAAGGGAACTTTAAAAATCCAGTCTTCTCCAGCAGTGTAGAACCATTGAAAGAAACCCCATAAAAAGCTGAAGGTGAAAAATTTTCCCAATGCTCTGACTTGTTTCCTGTAAAGTAGAATAAAAGAAGACAGCTTTAATAATTTCCATAGGGTCAAGTTTAACCAGAAGCCGCAAGTGTCGGGTGCCTTACTTTGCAAATTTTGCTCCATGAGGAGTGTGGAAGCTGTTGATGAGATGAGCAGTGGCAGTACCACTGGGATACGTCAGTTTGAAGTCTATGATCATAATCTGAAACCAAAATAAACAATATCATTATAGAAAAATGGGAATATGATAAGGTTTTGTTCTGTTCAATGAATTATTTATGTTCACTTTTCCCCCCCACCCCCACAAGCATAACATATATTCACATTTCACAGGATAAGCATAAATATGCTGCCACATACCCTTCGAAGAGGCACCACCGAGAAGAGTCCTAGAAAGCTGACAACAAAGAGAAAGCCGATGATCCATCCTAATGACGGGTTTTTGAAATCATGAGTATTTGATGATTGTTTGGAAATGCTTTCACTCATTCCAAAGAGGTAACTTCCAAAGCCTCCTGTTATTACAAATCAATTAAAAGAAGTAGTTTTCAGTCTGCAAGTTAAAGTTATTAGTTAGAGGAAAACAATATTACTTCTAGAGTACAGAAAATGAATTTTACCAATGAGATATGGCTGTAAACTTCTAGATTACTCATCAAAACTCAGAATCTTTGTGCAACACACTCAAACTAGGTCATCCATACTCTAGTTTTCAGATATTTTGGAAAACTCGACATATTGTTAAGGAAAGATTTTAATATGTCCATAATCCCAATGCATTCATGTTAACACAAATATGTGTATATATATGTATAATAATTCATCACAAATCAGACTGGTTATTGACACTTAACAATAAATTGTACCAACAAGGATCATGGACTTGAGTGGATATAGCACTCTGATGGAACCTAAGAAAAAGTGACCACCAATTGCCTCAGAAAATCAACTGAGCTAGTTTTATTGCAATTATTGGATGAACAGATTTTTTTTTTTTTTTTAAATTTCTGTCGCTCAATGTGGTCAAGTCTTAGCAGATGAAACTTGTATAGGAAGCAGGGTATGTTAATTAAAGCTCTAATCTCAATTTTCCCAAAATGAACAGAGCTGAAACACCCCACTGATAGTTTATTAGCTTCATTTAGACCTTTACTTTTATTGAAGTTTTAAACTTTGGTTACTTACTTAGGATACACAAATTATGAATCAGGAAACTTCTTCCATGTTAACACTTAAAAAGAAACGGATATAAGGGGGGAAATGTAAAATGCATTAAGGAAAGAAATTGTGTTGTAATGAATTAAAATTTGGATACAAGAGAAATGAAGCAATCAATCCTTATCAAAAATTTTAGTGAAAGAATGATGTAAACAGAAACTGGTATTTGCTTAATAGAGTAGCAGCAATCTTATATTTGTCGACTCAAAAAAGTCCTATTAATAGTAAACCAGATGCAGACCAAAACAGACTGTGTGTAAAACACAGAGGGAAGGATAGATACAGAGAAAGCAAACTCAATCTTTTGTAGTGAATTGTTGTCTCCACTCGAACACTCTAATTGACCATGCCATCTTATTTTTTATTTGTTTGACTTATCAAAAATACAAATTTATTTGTTTATCTATTTATGGGAAGGGTGGGTTCTTTCTACGTGGTTAAAAATTAAAGTAAACACTTTAGAAGAGGTGAATATCTTTTAGTAAAACGGAACAATACACTAATGTTTTTTTAATTCTCCTTTATCACAAGGGACAGTTTGGAAATATTTTTTTATGGAGAGAAACTTTCCACTGGTGCTTCCTATAAACTTCATTTATCGGAGACCAATAAAATAGTGACACGTCAGTCCTCTATCTCCCCTCCTCATCGCCACGCTGCAGGGAATCAAAAAATAAAAAATTATTTCTGTCGGTTCGAGACCCGCTCCCCGCTCCCCACGGCCACCCCCCCTTCCCTCTCTCAGTCTCCCTCGAATCGTTCTCTCTGTCTCTCTATCGAAGCTCTGCATTTTCCCTTTGTTTTTGCTTCAAACTTCAGGCTATCCAAAGCTACGGATATATAGAAAGTTCGACCCTCGACCTCACCTTTTCTCCATAGTAGAATATTCACTATGGATTTATACCTCTTTTCCTACCATATGGAAAAGAGCATTTTGTATGCTTTATCTGTCCCAAATTCCTATTCCTAAACTCCATAGCTAGCTAGTACCATATATATCTCACCAACTTGCAAAGCCGAGAGCATCATCTTTTTTTCAAAATCTGGAAAGCTCAATCGGTTTTGATGCAAAGACTGGTCAAAGATTGATTGTTACATATATGCAGTCTGATTACTGCAATCATTGATCAGGAGAGCAATGCATATGAACGATTAGCATGAATCGATTCACTTATCTTAATTAATAATAAACTCCAACATAATAATTGAAAGATGTCCTCACGTATGTACCCTTTAGATGCAATGGTTGAATGATATGATCTCTTGGGTCCCTCTTTGCAGATGGGGTTTGCATTTATGGAATATAGAAAACACCTACCTTTTTTTCCCATACCGAAGTACCAGGCTTTATTTTTAAACTAGTTCAAGTAGTCTTATTCAAACTTCAAAGCAGCATATGTATGCTATAAGAGAGGATTTAGGAATATGCACCAACGGTGGGAAATCGGTTTCTCAAGATGAAATGAGGGCGGAGAGGGGGAAGGAGAGAGAGAGAGGTTAGAGATTTCAGACTGAGAGATAATGAGAGCAGAGAGAGGGGAGAGAGAGTGAAGGGGAGAGAGAGAAAGAGAGAAAAGTTGGGGATTTTTTTCCGAAAAATGAAGCAGAGGGTGGGTGTGTTTTCAGCTCACCTGTTGCACGTTTTACCGTGAGTTTTAATAAATCCGTTACGTGGCAAGTCCTTATTGGTCTCCAATAATTGGAGGGTGTAGGAGACACCTGTTAGAAGCGTTCCTCTTTTTTATGACATGAAACTCATTGAGACAGGGTTCTTCAAATCCATCTCAAAAGAATAAACTCTGAATATAATATCCTACAATCAAAATTTGGATTTTCGCTATGATATTTTGAACTCTTGTATCCCATATTCTCCAAACCATCATTGATTGGTCCTAACTATGTTTTTTTAATTATATATATAAAACTGTGCTTTTAATACAATCCAACAAAACTGGTATCTTCCATCAAAAAAAAAAAAACAAAACTGGTATCTAGGCTCCATACCGCCCAGAGATTCCTGGTTGAGTTTATGAGTGACAAAAAAGATTAAAAAAAAGGTTCATTTCTACTTGTTCTTTAGTCCCGTCGGACAACTTGCAGCTTGTTCTCTACTCGAGTTGCTTGGTTAGGGGAAAAAAAAAACACAAAAAGTCTAATCTTTGGGTGAATTAATAATGTAATAGAGCCAAGCCGCTTGAAATCTACACTGATGGGCACTATTTTAGGCTTTTTTTTTTTTTTATAATTTTTTTTAATTCAATTAATTGCTAAGAATTGCGACTAAAATTTGAATTTAGAACAATCTAAATATATATAATTCTTAATTTTTTTTTAAATAGAATAATTCTTAAAATTTTTAAAGATATGATAAATACAGATTTCTTTTAATTAAAGGGGCTGAAAATTTGTGGCCAACAAATTCAGAGAGGCCATATGATTAACAGTTCCCTTAACCAAGATTGAGAAATTAGCACCTATTCAATTGATTACTAGCTATTTCAGAATTAATGTTCAGACCGTTCTAATGTTCAAACGCTTCTAACAATTCCATTATGTTTATCAATAAAAAATTGCAAAATTACATTCAAATAATGGAGATGAAGCGAAGAAGTAATGAACCAGAGAGATGAGTAAAATGAGTGAAGGGGTACTCATACCACTAAAGGCAATGCCAGAAGAAGCCACAACACAGGTCTGGATGACAGTATTTTCCTGCCGGGTGAAAGGCTGCTTCAACAAGCCAGATTTCTGAAGCAACCTGGTCCATGTCCTGACGAAGAAGAACCCCAAGAGACCAGCAGAGACATTGAGGGAAGGTATAATACCTGTGGTGAGGTTGAGCTTCATCACTATAAAGGTGAACACTATGCTCAGGAAGAAGCTCACCACGAAGGCTCTCATGGTCAGCTGCTTCCTCCATGACGGAACCTCTTGATCTTCAAACAATCGCTCCACCGATATCTCCCCTACTTCTTGTTTGAGCTTCTTGTCCCCCGGATCACCATTATGTTCATCTTCCGGATCAACGACATTCTCCACCTTGTCCTCAACCTCATTCCGACCCATTATCTTCTCCTCTTGCTAAAGATAAATGGTTCTAAATCTCTGGGAAGTGCTTTATAATGGGGATTTTTCCACTTCTAAGCTGGATTTAGGCTGTGTGGCTAGTATTTATTATTATTTTTCGTGCCGAAGGGAGTGAATAATTGAGGTCGTAATCACGTCTAGCGCGAGAGGGAAAAGTCTCGGAAAACTTAGCAGTGTGGGGACGAAAAAGGGATCCAAAATTCCAAATTCCAAATTCCTATCACATCGAGAGCATGCGTGAAGGAGTGTCGGAAAGTATAATCGATGACACTGTTTCTATGTTGAGGTCTTTCACTCTTGAGTCGAGTAATAAACTAACGGCTATGTCAAAAACTATTAATTGTCGGTTTTGTTTTAAACACATAAACTAACGGTTGGGAAAAAGGAAAAAAAAAAAAAACTATTACAGTTTATTTGAATTGAGACAGCATTTTGTCTTATTTTATTTTATTTAATTATTATAATTTATTTATATTTTCATATAAAATATAATAAAAAAATTATTTTTTTTTAAATTTTAAAAATTAAAATAATATTAAAAATTAAAATTCTAATAATATTTTATTTAACTTTTAACTTTGATCTCATTTTAATTCACTATCCAATCCCCTCCTTAGTTTTCAGATTAGTTCTTTATATTTTCAATTTCTTACAAAGTAAAATGATATTTGCAGTAAAAAAGTGTGTAAGTATCACATATTCATTTTTTTTTTTAAATGAGTAAATATGAAATTCACTTAAAAATATTTTTTTAATGGTGGACCATTTCTTTTTTAAAATTAGTATATGGCGCTTGCATAACTTATGACTATATATAATATTAAGATATAAAAATAAATAATAAAATTTACCTTTTCCCATCAGCTTAAACTATTAAGACAAATGGTGATTTCACATGTTATTAGAGTAGAAGTCCTGAGTTCAAATCTCGACTTTACACTCTATCCCATTTAATTAAATGTTTTATGTGTTGGATCACTTATCGAGAGAGAGTTTGGTTCACACGTAAGGAGAATTGTTAAAAATATAATACGAATAATTAAATCTATCTCTTCTCATCAAGTTAAATTTTTGGAACCAAAGGCATGTTGGGACAGCTATATTTGTTTCTCTCTCCAGCGAAAACGCACTCTAGAGAAGGTATAAAAATCTTACTTTCTCCGTCTAGACCCTCCTCCCGTTTGTAAAGTCCCAACACTATCATATTGTGGTTTTTTTTGGATTTTCCTTCATTTTTCAACCGTAGCACGGAGAAGTGCCAATCTACTGCTTTTCGGCTACCCATGACCACCACACACCACATTATAAGACTCCCTAGTCGCCGATCATTTGAATGGCAGAAACATATCGTTGAAAAGAGTGGCACGCACGTCTCATGTGCGGCTTAAACCACACATTCATCATGCTGCCACACCAAGGTGAGTATGCCACCCACGCTCTACATTTTTGGGGTCAGCAACCTTGGATCTGACCAACCTCCACTCTCTTAGTGTGGCACGTGGTCCTCACACGCCACCACAGTTCTGGAGGTCGCTTGCCGGCAATTCGACTCTTCTTTTGCTTATTATTTTCCTATGTTATCACTCCTCCTAACTAAGTATTGTGGAAAAAAGATAATGAAAGTCTCCTTCAATTAGTCAGACCGGCGACTACAGCACAAATCCATTCATCGAGTCCCCTAGTAGTATTATAGTCCATTTATCAGATTGTATCAAAACCACTTTAAGCGTCTTCCCCTTATGAAAAATAGGTGGAGGTCAAATCATTAGCCTCAGATCCATCTCTCTCTCTCTCTCTCTCTCTCTCTCTCTCTACTTTTTCCATATGTTGTACTAGCTGGTTTGGAATGAATGTTGGTGACTCTCGCTCTATCTTTTCTTGTATCTTGTAACGTTTTATATATTAATAATATACTTGCTTCGAAGAAAAAAAATATTTGGGGACAAGTTGTGATTTTACATGGTATCAAAGTTTTATCTCTACACGTGTTAGGTCCCCTTATTGAGGGAGAGTCTAGCCCACACGTGAAGGATGTGTGTTAAAATATAAAATAAATAATAAAAACTTAATTTTTCACATCAACTGAAGTTTTTGAGACAATTAGTGGTAATTTCATATAATATTAAAGCAAAGATCCTGAGTTTGAATCCTGACTCTACACATTCATTAAGAGGAATTCTATCCCACATATGAGGGTGAGTCTTAAGAATATAATATAAATAATTAAAGTTACATCTTCCCATCGACTTGATTTTGGGACAAGTGGTGAGTTTACATCTAGCATTAATCTTTTTATAAAAATTAGAGATATGGTATTTGCAATCATAAAACGTTTAAGTCGTGCATTTCTTTTGAAAAAAGAAAGTAAATATAGGATCCACATAAAAGTTAATTTTTTTAATGATAGATCACACTCTTTTTTAAAGTAAGTGCACCACGTAGGGGTGTAATTAGTCCGACCCGGTCTAGTTTTGGATAAAATTTAGAACTGAACCAGTATGTACCAGTTTTGCATTTTTAAAAACTAATTATGCAGCGATTATCCCCCTAAACTAGTACATTAGTTTTTACCGGTTTTAATAAAATGCAAATTTGTAAAGAAAATCGGTTTATAAAAAAAAAAAAAACTACTTAAAAAACATCTGTTATATATTTTTATTCCAAAGTCTCTTACTATTACAAAAATATGCTTAACTAAAAAAAAAATCTGATTTACTAAAATATGCTTTACTAAAAACTGCTGTACAAAAATCTGATTTACTAAAAAAAAAAAAAATCTACTACAAGCCTATAAATATAACTATTACAAAAACTGAAAAAAAAAAAACTGCAATAAAAAGAAAAATCTACTATGGAATAAAATAAGTCCAAAAGCCTAAATTGGAAGTCTAAAAGTCCCACAATTAAACAAATTACAAACCAAATTCAAAAAGTCAAAATTACAAGTCCAAAAGTCTAAAAAATGACAAGTCCAAAAGTCCAACAAATTACCAGTCCAAATTATAAATCCAAATTAGAAGTCCAAATTACAAGAACATCCAATAAAACACTTTACAGGTCTAGATTAACATATATAGATAGAAATATTAACATACATAAATATTGGTACTAGTAATTAGTATATAGTAATACTATAATTATATAGTAAATTAGTAAAAGTGTAATACACTAATGTATTTATAAAAATTATAATAGTAACTATACTATCATATATATGATAGATTATACTAGTACTATATATTATATTATTTTTTTGAAGAAAAGGTAACTTATATTCCATAACTCAATAAAAGGAGATTGTGAATATAATAAGGATAATCCTTTACAAGAATGCTCTCCTCAGAGAAGTCAAATGCATTCTTAGCTAGGCAGTGCGCCACTGAACTAGCCTTCCTAGGAACATGAACAATAGACTAACCATGAACATGTGCTAGTAGTTTCTTAGAATCACGAATGAGCGAACCAATTGAGCTCCAATTGTCTTCATTATTTTGAATAACCTTGACTACCTGCATAGAGTCTCCCTCAAGAATAATATTGGAAGATAGTCCTACTTGAGGCAAAACATGATGATGGCTTTTAAAGCTACAACTGCTTCTCCCATAAATGGATCAGGATACAAGTCACGGTAGCCCTCAACGTGCCAATGACACTGCCTTGCCAATATCTAATTATCACATCTATACCTATCTTGCAGTGAGTTTTGTCAACGACTACATCCCAGTTGATTTTGAAGAAGTTGGTATGAGGTTTACACCACTGAGGAGGCGTGTCATCTACAAAGGTTGTCTCCTTTTGCTTTTGCTGGTTCACCTTATACAACTGAAGTTCTGAGAGGCTGGATGCCATTGACTTGATGACTTGCTAGGGAGAGGTGAATTGAGACTCAAAAACCCACTTGGTCCTTCTTTGCATATGTGTTGTGCTGCATATGCTGCTTTAGCAAGTTCTTTTCCTGACAAAGTCGAGAATATGTGACTTAAGACCTCACTAAAAGGGCCCTCCATAAGTGAACATTTTTTAATCCTCCTCGAGCACCCACTCCAGATAGCTTGAGCTGCCTTACAAGAGACCATAGTGCATGACTATTTCTTGATGGAGGAGACAAATTGGACAATCCAAGGCTTCCAGCACTTTTCTCTTGAACAAGTTGACCTTTTTAGAAACTATGTCTTTGGTTGCACTTGTGATATCCACTCATTCTTTCTTCTTCTTTAATTATGAGTCTTGTTCTACGTACTGAGCTTTGATCAACGTGCTGAGCCTTGTCCTACATGCCGTATCTCGATGGCGTGTTCCGAAAGTTATCTAGTGGGTTTCAAAGTAAGATAGATATTTTAAAGTTTAAGGATATTTTAAATATTTTGGAACTATTTATATGAGATATTTCCAATATTATTAGATAAGTTTGTTTTAAAGTAACACAATTATAATATTTTAATGAGCTCTAAAAATATTATAATTATAGATAATTATTTAAATTAAATATTTTAAGTCATTTTAAACTATTAAGAGATTTAACTTTCGGTTGAAAACTCTAAATTAATTTAAACGATTTTATTCTCTTTGAGTAATTAATGATACTTCATCATTTTAAATAATGATGAAAAAAATATTATTTTATAAACTTTAGTTTATAAAATAATATTCTATCTTAATTCCTCTCAGTGTTTTATTTTAAACAAACTTTAGTTTAAATAAAACACTTGCGCATTTTCAAATCAATATTTAAACTTATTGTTAGATCATTTTGGAGATCCCAAAACGAAGGACTTGGATTAAATACCCAAGCCCATCTGTTTTCTCCTTACTTTTCCTTTCCTCCTTCTCTCTCCTCTCTCTCTCCCAGGCGCATCATGCACTGCATCTTCTTTCCACCCGTGTTGCACTTCATCTCCACAGCCCAGCTGTCGTCGCCCATCGTTGGCCTCACCTCCAGTCATTGATCACTCCTCTCATGCCGGCCAACACTCCCTCCCGTCAGCAAGCTTCCATGCACTTCCTCTCTCCTCCCATAGCCTTACTAGCCGAAATGGGTAAAAATCCATCCTCCACCTCCACGCCGCCGTACACAGGAGCTATGGCCTCATCGCTGGTCATCAACTGATCATCACCCATAGGCCAACACTCCCTCCCACCAGTGAGCCTCCACATGCCCTCCTCCTCCCTCCACGGCATCATCCTTAAAATGGGTTTCACACCCATTTCCAGCACCTAGCTCCGCCATACACTGCCAAAACGGCTACTGAACACCACCAAAGGCTTCACCACATCATGGGCTTCCTCCCCATGTCTTCCTCTTCCCCTAACAACTAATTTATGTTTATATTAGTTGGTTGGTTGGACTGTAGATTGTGTAGTTAGTTATTGTGGAGTTCGCTACATAGTTATGAAGTGTCGGGCTTGACTATGTAGTGTTGTGGACTGTGCTGTGAAGTGAGCGTGAGATGTATGCCGTAGTTGTGATGCGGCATGAAGCATGAAGGGAGTATGCGTGGAGCATATTCCGTGTAGTGTAGCGATGTGCCGTGTGATGCGTATCATGATAATAAGTGGTGTAGCGAAGGGAGTACGTGTGGTGCGTACTCCATGTTATGTAGCGATGCACCGTGAGGCATGTATCGTAGCGATGTGTGTCGTAGCGTGGATGGAAGAGAGTTCACATGAGTGTACTCTGTACTATGTCGTGATACATAGGACGACATATCATGAAGGGTTGGATGGCGTAGCAGAGAAACGTGGAGTGTATGGTGTAGTGTTGGGAACTGTGTAACAGTGTCCCTAATCAGTGGTGATGTGGCCTGTAGTCCAGGGTGACGGATGTCACCTTATGGTTAACTATGACTAAGAGTATATGAAAGTGGTGGGAAAAGTATCAGAGAGTGCAGTGGAAGCATGATGGGCGTCGTGACGTGACTCAGGATTAATCTCGAGCTACGTGATGTGACAGGAACTGTGTAACAGTGTCCTAAAGCAGGGGTGATGTGGCCTGAAGTCTGGGATGACAGGTGTCACCTTGTGGTTGACTAATGACTGAGAGTATATGGAAGTGGTGGAAGAGTATCAGAGAGTGCAGCAGAAGCACAATGGGCATCGCGCTGTAATTTAGGAATTTGTCTCGAACTACGTGATATGACAGAGGCTCATTTGTGGATGCAGTCCTCTTGTCAAGTGTTGGGATTAACTTGTCCAGGGCTAGAAAGTAGGAAGAGTCTTATCGACTGAGTCTGAGCAAGTTGGTATCGGAGTATGGAGTTTGTTTATACAAGTAGGCGTCTATTGGAATTATAAGTTGCTTTTAAGTGATAAAAGGGGATAAGATACAGGTATCTCTGGCTAGACACGTGTGCCGGACAGGTTTACTATATATAATGGATAATTTGTCCTCAGCATAGTTACATAGTGTTTTAGCCCCAGAGTTGGCTTGAATTTATATAGCCTGACTAGTTAAGAATGAGAATTTAGTATAGGCTAGGATACGTGAAGGTAATAATGGGTAAGTTGTCTAAGGTTAGAACGCTTGACTCTGTTGATCTGAATCATGCATTGAAATGTGGTAATAGAAGAATGAGATGGAGGTTTTAGTGTCTTAACCCTAAGGTGAATTACGGAGGTTCACTTTAAAGAATAAAACCGTAAAGGTTTTAGCATCGTAAATGGCACATAAGAGCCTAAGGATGGATGGAGAGAGTTCCAAGTGAGACACTTCTATTTTTAGAATAGTTATTTATGCATTAGATAGATGGTGACGTAAAGTTACGTGTATACACATAGGTTTCCATCTAACACGCATACGAATGGACTGCATGGATTAAGTATGGCATGAAGTCCAAGTAAGTATTGCGTTCATACTCTTCTAGAGTTTTCTTATATAAACGAAGAAGAAAACGAAAGCTTTTCTCTAAAAGGAAAACGAAACTTTTTCTCCACGAAAATAGACACGCTTTACGAGAAAGAAAACGAAGTTTAACTTTTCCAGTATAAGTTTGTAGCGGCCCTCCTTGGCAGCCCCTTTTCACGCACCTAAAGTACATACGTGTATGTATGTAAATGGATGCTATAAGTGGTACGTATTGTATGTATGTTCATGAAAGAAAAATGAAAAGAAAAGACTTTATAGAACAGAAAGAAAACCATTTTCTTTTAAAAATGACTTTTATGAACTGTAAAGAACATTAAGAATAAGAAAGAATTGTAAGAAAGGACTGTAAGAACTATAAAGGAAAGGAAATGAATGTAAAGGAATAAAAAGACTGAATGGATAATGTATGAAAATAAGTAACAGGCACATAAATGGAAAAGGAAAAGGTACTGAATGAATGGACTGAGCATATTGCAATGCTGGGTAAGTAGTATTGGTAGTGCATCCAGTACTACACCCTGACGAAATGGATTTCCAACCCATGGCCACGGGCGAAATCAGGTCCAAAAGACCGCTAACCTTAGCACACGGGACGTAATAGTGTGCTACAAGGCCGATGAAATAGATAAGAAAGAAAGAATGTATGTTAAGAAAGAATGCATGTATGTATGAAAAGACGTATGCATGAATGTACGTAAAAAAATGTATGCATGAAAAGACTCTTTAAGAAATGAAGGTAGCAATGCGTGGGGAATTGTTTTTAAGAAAAGAAAACATGCTTTTAAAGAAAAATCCCACCTTGCAACATTTTTTAAAACAAACTAAATGGCCATGCATGATAAGTACAATATGTATGTATGAAATGATGAATGCATAACTAAAAATCTATCTTATTATATTTTAACTGTATAAAGTAATGCTTACGAGTTATCGACTCATTTTAGTTTTATGTGTACCTTCCTAGGGACAAGATGAGTATGATAGGTCAGGACAGGCACAGCCCAATGGGAAGAGCACGAAGGCCTAGGCAAGATATTTTGTATGAGAAACTTTACTTATAAAATTTAATGTTTTTCGTTGTAATATTTTACTTAAGAAAATGAGTTTTATTTATAACATAGAGTCTTTTGTATTTTGGCATGAAAGGAAAAGAAATTTTTAAAATGAACCGTAATTCCAGTCAATTTTTATTAAAATTATTTTGAAAATGAACCACCACAAGGACGGGAGTCACAGCTCTTCACAGAAAGAGTATAACTGAATGAAGGATTTTAAGCTTCCAGATGCTGTCATACAAGGCAGGGGAGGGTCTTGGCATTAATGATTGTCCTAAGCTAACAGTAGAAAGAGTACCTTGGAGGTGGTAAGCAGACCTTAGAAGGAACTTACCATTGGTTGTGCATCACCAAGTCAACTGGTATGGGCTTCTGCAAGGAATAATGGGGAGTCTAACTATAGCAGTAGCCTCAAGCTCACTAAAAATAATCTCAATCAGATTGATATTCCATGTGAGTTGATTGAGCTAAAATATTGCATATTTTATACGTTCAGAACTAATACCTTTTAATTAGTTCATGACATTATTACTAGTTTTAGATGGAAAAATAGTTAATAGGCATAAATCTGAATTGTGGTTTAAATTGATTAATATCATGATTTATGTTTAATTTTATAACCTATAATTTAATTGGGTAATAACTCTTCACATCCACAACACATTTTTAATAGTCTAGTCTTGCTTTTCTTATTTTTCTTATTTACTTTTAGATTCTATTTCCTTCTCAGTTTTTGAAAGTGAATCACTCAAAAAAATGGTGCAGAACAATAAAATGGAAGTGAGTTATTTTCAGAATGGAATGGCATGCGGAAGAAAGAAAAAGAAAGGCATCGACTTCTCATTGGACCATATTACACTGAAATTTCCTTTGGACAGAGAGAGGCATCATGTAGGAGCCTTTCTTGGAGTCTGATGACTTGAGCTTTTGGAAGGGGAGGCACGCAGATGGCTTTTGGGGAAATGAGGACAAACTTACGCAAAGGGAGAAAAACACCAAAATGTTGTATGAAAAGAAGGAAAAGAGGCACGCAGAGGGGCTATTTTTGACAGAGAGAGAAACAAGGAGTGATTTACAAAGAGGGACCTTCAGCTTTTGGGTTTGATGAAAAAGGAAAAAGGGGAGCCTATTGGGAAGGGGAGACAAAAAGACTGGATGGAGACCCTGTAGGAAAAACAAGAGGTAGAGAGAGAGAGAAAGGTGGACAAAAAACAGAGTAGCATTAAAACGAGGAGAGGTTTTTTCGTTTGGGGGTCACGTAGCAAGTTTTTACGGATTGAAGCTTTGAGTGCAAGTCGAGCTTTTCTTGGCAGAGAGGTCTGGTTTTTGTGGAGAGGAGAAGGGACTGATGGGCTAGTTTTGGGGGAGAGAAGTTGGAACGCAGGGAGGAAAAGTTTTAGGTCTGGAGCTTGGACTGCAGGGGGTGAACGAAGAGAGAGGTTTTTTTTCTTTAGAGTGGGTGGAAGAAGGATGCTTTATGTGCAATATTATTTTTCTGGTTTGGTGGAGAGGGTTTTTTGAGCTTATGGAGGAACCTATAGCTTTTGAGTTTGGGTCTTCTTTTTCTTGGTAGTGAAAAAAAGGGAAAAGAGGTCTGGTCTTTGGACTAGAGGGACAGAGAGGGGATAATATTCTTTTCTCATTTTTGGCTTCAAAAACGAAGGGGAGAACGGACGAAACCCAGCAGGAGGAGTGGGCAATTTTCATATTATTTTTCTGGGCTTGGACGAAATGTAGAGGGGCTTAAGCTGTTGGGAGATGAAGGAGTTGTTTGAGCACATGGGCATTTATTTTCTGGGTTTTGAAGGACTCTGCATGGGGAGATTATTGTGGGCTCTATCTTCTCTCCACTTTTACTTTATGGTCTAAGTTATTTTTCTTGTGTTGAGTTTTGTGGTTTATTTTAGTTTTATCATGGAGGATATTTATTTGATTTTTATGGATTTTGTGATGAACATGCTTAGCTAAATTTTCATTCTAAGATTAAATGTGAAGTCTAATGATTTAGATATTATTTTCGAATCAACATTAGAGTTTATATTGTGAGTTTGATCGATTGAATGGTTTTATTTTTATATATTTTGATTATCTATATATTTTATCTTGATTCATTGTGATTTTCGAATACATGGAATGCTTGAAAAAAATCCCTGCTATATTCAAATGAGTTTATGAATGTTATAATCATCAATCATTTATACTTAATCAAAGTGGCTATTTTTCTTGACCTTAAATGCTAAATCTTCCAATTAAATGGAATCATTATTCTAGTTTAATTGAAGTATATCAATTGGAACAATATTCTAAATTATTAGATGGATCTTCGAAACCTTAGTCGTTCTCCATATCAATTTATATTATCATTTTTGTTTTATTCTGTTACTTTAAAAATCATTATCTTAGTAATATTCTCTTCTATTTGATTGCATGTTCTTTTTAGTAATTTCTTTTTATTGTTCGAGTTTATTTTCCTTATCATATAAGTCAATCCTTGTGGATTCGACTATATTAGGTACTACAATACTTGTATACTTGCAAGTAAAACTGCCTTGAATTTTTGATTCACTAGTTTTAGTCAAAGTTTAGGCGCAACATGAGGGTATCTTGATCAATGAAAGATGAGAATTTGGACTCTGAAGTAGGGATCTTAGGGGAGGGATTGGATTCTGAAATAAGAGGGGATGGTGATCCATTTTTCATGCAAGACTCTAATCGTATCTCCATTCCCAACTTGCCATAGGAGCCCCTCAAGCAAGAGGGGTCTAGTAGCCATGATACTTTGCCACACAAAGGAGTCACCCCCTTCTAATTTTTTGCATTAGGGAAATCTGAGCATGGGTAGTACTTGGCTTGTAACACTTGAGTAGCCAAAGAAGATGGATTTTGAATTAACCTCCACCCTTGCTTTAAAGCAAGATTGAAAGCCTAAAAATAACTAGACCCGAGTCCTCCTTTTTGTTTTGCCACCCCTAGGCCCTTCCAACTCATCCAATGCAACTTAGCTTTTTGTTATGTCTGCCCCCACCTATAAGACTGCATTAGCTTGTTGACGCTTTTGAAGATACCCTTGGGGATCTTGAATATTCCCATATTATAGGTGGAGAGTGCTTGAATGACTGACTTGAGGAGAATCTCCTTGCCTAACTAATAAAGCAGGTTTAAAGGCCCTTGATCTGTGCCTGCCAACAAAAGAAGGTAAGCCAAGATATTTTTCAAAAGGACCTGAGGCTCAGGTACCTGTTGTAGCCAATATAGCTTGCTGAAACTCCTGCTTGGTGTTTTTGCTGAAAAAGATGGAGATCTTCTCCAAGGTAAGCCTTTAACCAGAGGCTAGCTCATAAGCACTTAAAATAGCATACAACCTGCTCCATTCAGTGGGAAAAGCCTGGCAAAAAAAAAAAAAAAAGACTGTCATCAGCAAAGAATAGTTGATTTAAAGACAAGGATCTTTGGGCTATAGGAAAGTTAGAGCCCTTTTGATTAGCTTGATTTAAAGATTGGCTAAATACTTTTGAACAAATAATAAACATATAGAGAGAAAGAGGATCACCCTGTCTTATACCCCTAGAAGATTTGAATGATGCTTGTGGGGAGCCATTTAACAAAATGGAGTAGGAGACAGTGCTAATACATTGCATAATGAGTTCAATCCATCCCCTTGCAAAGCCCATTTTTTCCATAACAGCTTGGAGGAAGCTCCATTCAACCCTCTCATAAGCCTTACTCATGTCAAGTTTTAGGGCTATGAAACCTTCCTTTCGCCTTCTTAACCTGTTTTGCATTGAATGAAGTAATTCATAAGCCGCAATGGTATTGTCAAAAATCAACCTACTCGGGACAAATGCACTTTGAGTTGGTACAATCAGGTGAGGCAAGATAGATTTGAGTCTGTTTGCTATAACCTCTGCAATGATTTTATAGAGGACATTGCAAAGGCTCATTGGTCTATAATCTGAGACTAACTGAGCGGAGCTTTTCTAGGGAATGAGGGTTATAAAGGTCTGGTTTATAGTATGGAAGCCAGACCTTGAGTTGAGCAACTCTATCACAGTAGCTACCACGTTGTCCCCCACAATAGACTAGTGATCTTGGTAGAATAAGGCTAGGAAACCATCAGGACTAGGTGAACCAAGAGGGGTTCATTTCAAAAATTTCCTTTTCCACTTCCTCTTTAGAGTAAACCTTAGTTAGAAGTAGGTTCATCTCAGTAGTGACTATTGGTTCCATCTATGCTAGCAATTCAGCAATGCCTATAGGGTTCAAGGAGGAAAACATATGTTGGTATAATTTCTAAAATACCTCCCCAATTTCCTCTCGAGTTGATAGCATATTTCCCTCCACATCTAGGACTTTACTGATTAGGTTCTTTTGTTTTCTTTGAGTTGCACACTTATGAAAGTATTTAGTGTTCCTATCCCCCTCTTTCAACCATTTCTATTTAGCTCTTTGCCTCCAAATTAGATCCTCTCTTCCAAGATATCATCTATCTCTTTCTATAGACTTCTAATCTGTTCAGCATCTTGACCTGTATTGGATTCTTGCAAACCTCTCAAAGCTTCCATCTTTTGTTCCACCAGTTTCTTTTTATTTCTACTTGAGAGTCTATGCCACTCTCTAAGTTGGAACCTGCATCTCGCAAGACCCATCCTAGTGACACAGCTATTGGACTAGCTTGCATAGAGCCACACCAAGCTCTTTTGATTACTACTGCACATTCCTCTTTTTTGGACCATGCTGCCTCATACCTAAAGACCCCTTTGGTTGGATAGAATTAGCATCGAGTTATTGGCTTGAGATAAATAAAGGGCTTTGGCATTGAAGTGGTAACACTGAGACTGAATTTATTGCATAGAAGTTTTGCCAAACACATTTGATTAGAGCCCTGTCAAGTCTTTATTTTGTAAACCCAGTCCCCTCTCAAGTGTTAGACCATGTGAATTTGGAACCATCAAATCCTATATCACCTAAATCATAGTCCATGAGAGCCTGCCTAAAATCTTCCATATGTTTTGGAAGTCTAATAGCTGAAACAGATTTTTCCCCTTGGGATATGATCTCATTAAAATCTCCCACACACATCTAAGGGAAATTTTGGCCAGGATTTAAGAGTCTAGGAAGACTCCAGCTTTCCTTCCTTTTAGCAGTCACTGGTTGGTCATATAAACTAGTGAAAGTTCCATTTTTATTACTATCTGCAGACTTAATTTGTAAGGATATATGACTTAGTGAATATGACACTAAATCAACTGTGATGTTTTTAGTCCAAAAGGTAGCTAAGCTTCCGCTTCTCCCGACACACTCAACAATAAAACTGGATTCAAAACCCAGCTTGTTTAGAATGTATTCCATTTTATTTCTATAAAACTTTGTTTCAAACAAGAATACCAGGTTTGGGGACTTATCTCTCACCAATAGGCGGAGTTCACGAATATATATATTATCTTATTAGTCAATAGTATATAGTAATAGTATAATACTATTGGTATAGACTACTGTATAGTACCATATCAATATGCTTGTGATAATACTATATTAAATAATAGTAATACTATTATTACTAATATATACTAGTACTATATATTATACTAGTATAGTGTTAGTGTGTTACTACTACATATAGTGATATTAATACTATAGACTATATAGTTATAGATTAAAGAATATAATAATATATTGATACTAACTATATATAGTTATAGACATAGTGATTTGATTATAATGATTAGTATAAATTATGTGATGACCCGCTTTTGAGTGTAATTTCGCTGAAATAGTTGTCTTTATTTTAATTAATATTTTAGTTATTTATTTTAATTTATTTGCGTTTTAAAATTATTTTTAATTTAATTGATGTTGTGTTTTATTTCTTTTAGTTGTTTTGTGGTTTTTAATATCTTCGCGGCGGTTTAGTGTTGTTTTTCCCGGACTGAGGATTAGACCTCGTCTTTTCCCTACATCTCTTTCCCTTTTTCCTTTTCTTTTTCCTTTTTCTCTTTTTCCTTCTTTCTTTTTCCTTTCTTTTTCTTTTTTTTTCTTTCTTTCTTTTTCCCTCTCTCTCCCCGCGTCGACCCCCCCGGCCTCTCTCTCTCTCTTCTCTCTCCCTCACGCCAGAAGCTTCAACTCCCCGATATACCGCCGTCCGGCCACCGTGCGGCTCACCGCCGGTCCCGTTCGCTTCGTCTCCCTTCGGCGCACCTCCCCACCGAAACTCACCCCCAACCGGCCGGCCATTTGGCCGAAAATCCTCCTTAAAGCCCGCACGGCTTTGGCTCCGATCTGCCGCCGTCGCTCCACCTCCGGCCACCATTTCTTCACCACTTCATCACCGGTCCCTTGCCGTCCTAACCCACCTATTTCCGGTCTCCAACGACCACCGGAACAGCTCCTACGAGCTAGCTTTCCTTTTTTGGAAATCCGGCCTCTTTCCGGCGATTTCGCCGCCACCCATGGCCAACCACCACTTCCAATAGCTTCACAATCATCCCTAGACCATTCCCTATCAATCCCAAACCCTAGTTTGTCCCCGTTCAAAAGTGAGTTTTTCACAACCCACGGCCACAATCAATTTTCACTGTGACGTTGCTTTTTCGCCGCCGTTTGCAACGCCTCGTGTTTTCTAAAATTGCCTTATAGTGCTGTAAGTATTTTCCAAACCCTATTTTCAGATTTAAATATATATTGCTCGTTCAATTATTTTATCTGCTGTTGGTTGGTTGATTCCGGACTGAGTCCGAGGAGTTCGGGGGTCGGATGGATGGAGGACGGAGTTGCCTGTTTATTTGATTTAAGTTGTTGGATTATTTTTATGCATTGTTATGGCATTGCGTGGTGCATGCACATGTGTTTGTGAAATAGTGTGAAAAGCCTGTGTATTGGCGTAAGTGGTCTTACGGGTGCGTGTGTATCACGACTCTAAGCCGGAATGGGGTATTATCTCGGTGGAGCTCCTCTGGTCACTCGGGAGCGGAATAAACTGAGCGATGTCCCCTGGGTTGTCGGTAGACGACGGGAGCGGGGGCTAGGGGTTGCTTGGCTACGAACGAGCCGGGCGCGGAACCGGTTATCGCTCTACGCACTGACTCCGTGGCCCTTTGCTGGTGAGGGCTAGAGGATGCTTGGCTACGAACGCGCGGGGCACGGAACTGGGCATCGCTCGTTAGGTGTCATATGCGTGGTGGTACTCTGCGGTGTGGCACTGGAGCCAGGGTGTGCGGATGACCCCTAGGGGAGGTCATGGTGCATACGGATAAAACGGATAATGGTTTGAGTTGGATAAAGGCCAAATGTGACTTTTGGCGTGTTTTTCGGAAATGATGTGTTTTGGGGCCAAATGGGTTTTTGGCGTGTGTGAAAAATTATGTTTTTGGGTTTTGTGCATCGGGCATGCTTCATGCATTATTGTTTGAGTTCTATGTGTTTTTATCTGGTAGTGTTTGGGTTTTACTTACCTGCGGTACCGTTTTTGGTTCCGTAGGTTTTGGTGCAGAGTTGGAGGACAAAGAGGAGGAGGCTGAGCCCGAGGATGCGGCTCCGCCGGGTTGCTGATGCTATGCTTTATATTTGATTTAAAACTGTATTTGGGTTTTTGTAATGTTTTATTTATGTATGTTTTAAACAGCTTGTATTACGTTAAGAAAAATTCAGGTACTTAGTTATGACTTTCGTTATCCGTTGCGTGTTTCTTTGTACACATATGTTGCCTTGCACACACTCGGCACCCGTCGATAGGATGGTGACCCGAGTTGTCACCATCCGGACGTCTCGATTTCCCCGTGTTCGGATGTGGGGATTTGGAGCCATCACAAATTATATAATAGTATTAGTATTAGACTATTGATATAGCTAATAACAATATATTAGTAATATTAGTTATAGTGAATCAGTGATTTAATATAACTATATTCTATATTACTACTATATTACAGACTAGTGTATTAGTATTAGTATAAATATTAGTATTAGTTATAGTGATTAATATAACTATATTATTATAACTATAGTCTATATTAGACTATTAATATTAGTATTAGTATAAATATTAGTATTAGTTATAACTATATTAGATATGTAATTATTTTAATATAGTGATAAAGTATTTTATATATAGACTTAAAGTATATTACTAATAGTAATAGTAATAAAGTATTAGACTATTAGTATTAGGCCATAAAATGTAAATTGTAATTAATATACATTACATACTAATGTATATTAGTATTACTAATTTACTAATGTATTATGTACTTATCAAGAGAATATATTGAGAATTTATTAGGCCATAAAAATTTGGTAATAAATTAATAAAATTTGAGTGATTTTCTTTCTTTTTTGGTAAATAATATTTTAGTGATCTTATTTACAATTTTGGTATTTAAATTCAAATCTTTTGATATTCTGGATTTTGTTTTCAAATTTAAACTGATTTTAAGTGATAAGTTTATCAATTTCAGTTTAAAGTTTAAAGTTTATCAATTTAAGTGATAAATTTATCAATTTCAATTTCAAGTTTTAAAATTTCAGTTTATTTTTAAATTCATTTATTATTTATCAATTTTATTTTTAAGTATTTGTTCTCAATCTAAGTGGTTCTTATGATAAAATGTTATTAATATATATATTATTTTTAAAACATATGATTAATTAAATTTTCATGTCTAAAATTAAACTTTTATTTTATAAATTATACTAATATTAACTTATATATAATTATAATTTATATTATTATATATTATATATAAAAATTATATATAATATTTTAAAAAATAATTTAAAATACATATTAAATGGAATCGGTCCGATTTGGTCCTAAAAAGCCTAGAACTGAAATTAGACCGGTTTAGGTTTTCCCATTAGTACTTCACTTAAGACCCTTAGAATTTTAGAATGTTAATGGGGGCAAGACTTAGAAGTCTTAAACCAAGTCTCATAGGACTAGAAGTCTAGGTACGTTAGCCTTGGTAGGGATTGGCCCAAGTATGAGAAAGGCATAAGGCTTTTTGGGCCTAACTTGGTGTTATGTTGACCCATAGCTCATATATGATAAGGCAAGCCTTTCAAGCCCCATCTTTATGGATCTTGAGGCCTCTCATAATTCCTCAAAATGTAGAACCAAGGCCTCCCATCAACTCATACTCAAAGCGTTTTAAGCCTAACAAGGCCCAAAGACTTTGTATTTTTTTTCCTCACTATTCTATTTGAAGCCCAATACACCATACCATTCGTTTCCTCAAGCCTATATTAATTCTTTGGACTCAAAAATTAAGTTTTGAATTTGGGTTAAGAGCATTAATAAACTTGCCCATGATTAGTGATCTTTAAACCATGTTTTGAGCTTAATTTTCTTTCTTAATCTTTCTAGCATTTTTTATATGAAATTTTCTTGTTTTATTATTCAATTCATCATTTTTAGATTGTATTAAAACCCTAGATAAATCTCCACACATGTCATTAAGAGTTATGACATATCATTTCCTAAAACATTCATCAATCGGGTCACACATGCACTTTCATGTGTATTGCACAAAAACAACCCCATAACTCACACCAATTGTGACGCTCCCAACTCCCACATACAGACATGTGGAAATCGAGGCATCGAGATGATGACAACACGGATCACGCATCCCATCGCCAAGTGCCGAGTGTGTGTGCAAGCAACACGTATACAATAAAAATAACACAGTGGTAATAAAAGTCTTACAACTAAGTACTAGAAATTTGTTTAAATACAAATTCGCTTAAAGCACAAGTGTACCAAAATATTACAAGTTTCAACATTGTTTTAAATCCAAATTACATAACATAAATATAAGTAAGATAATTCCAAAAATAACACAACTCCAAGTGAATAGTCTGGCAGAACCGCCTCCTTGAGCTCAGCCTCCTCTTCCTCAACCTCTGCACCAAAGTCTATGGTACCAGAAATAGGTAACTGATAATCCAAACACTACAAGATAAAAATATATTAAACTCAACAATATGCATAAACAAATGCCAAATGTCATGGTCCGAAAATCCTCATTTTTCTATGCACACCAAAATTCCATTATGGCCAATATCAAGAAAACTACAATTTTTTCAGAAAATGGATCACAATATCCTCTTACAAAATCTCGTCATTTTTCTACAAAATGACCCATATCCAGTATCAAAAACCAATTGCAATAAAATGCATGCACCATGATCTCCCCTAGAGATCATCCGCACACTCTGGCTCCTATGCCACACTGTAGTTAACAACTACGCATTTGACATCTAAATGAGCGATACCCAATCTCGCGCCTAGCGTGTACCTGGACCAGGCATCCTCTAGTTTCAGCCAATCGAGGGACCACGGAGTCGACACGACAGCTTTACCGTATCATGCGATCCGGTCGTCGCTAGAGATGTCACTCAGTATTATCTACTCCCGAGTAACCAGAGAAACTCCATCGAGATAATACCCCATCCCGACTTGAGGTCGTAATACACACGCACCCGAAAATCCATTTACAGCTGAAAATCCAGTTTTCTCAATTTAACACATGTACATGTATGTCACATGCAATGCAAATAGCAAGACACCTCAAGATACAAATTAACCAACTAAACTCAACATCAACAACAACAAACAACTCCATCCTCAAATCCAACCGACCCCCGACTCCTTAGACTCGGTCCGAAATAATCAACCAGTCACAATTTATTGTAAAAGTAATAATATATTTAAATCCAAAATGAAGTTTGGAAAATACTTACAGTGCTATAAAATAATTTTTGAATGATCAAGGGGTTGCAAACGGCGAAGAAAAAACAACTTAACAGTGTGAAAACACTGTATCAAGGGGTTGCAAAATACTCACTTTTGAATGGGGATGAACTAAGCCTTGGAATTGATAGGAAATGACTTAGAGGTGTTTATGAAGCTAGTGGAAGTGAGAGTTGGCCATGGGTGGCGGAGGAAACGGCGGTGGAAGGCCAAAAAGCCAAAAACGGAAAGTGAGCTCGTAGGGGCTGCTCCGGTGATGGATCGGAGCCGGAAATGGGTGGTTTAGGAATGCAAGAGGTCGGTGATGAAGCTGTGAAAAGATGGTGGTCAGAGATGGAACGATGACAGCGCTGGAACTAAAAAACGCATCGGCTTGGAGGAGCTCGTGGCGGTTAACGGTGGCTCGGATGAAGGTGAAATTTGGTGGAAATGATCACCGGTCAGAGGGGAAGAAATCTAGGTGGGTGGTGCAAGTCACGGCGATGGCAAACAACGGTCCTAGACGGCCGAAATAAAACAACGGGAGGGAGATGGAAGAGTGTCGCGCGCACAGGGAGAGAGAAACTGGAGGAAAAAAAGTGGGGAAAAAGGAAAGAAAAAGAGAAAAGAAGAGAAAGGAGAAAAAAAAAAGAGAAAAAGAAAATATGAGGAAAAGAAATAAGGTCCAATCTTCACCTCTGGAGTCCAGAAACTGATCTAACGAAAGTAACTTTAAAAGGTATAAATTGAATAAAATAATTTAAACACAACATCTAGCTAAAATATAATAATTAAGTAGTAAAAACTAACAATTAAATTTTAAATCCAAAAATAAACTAAAATAAATTAAACAACAATTTAAACAAAAAACAATAATTAGTAATAAGAAAGCACTACAAAATAAATTTCACAACTAAATAAATCCAATTAAAATTCGATAATTTAAAATAAAAGAACCAATATTTTAATTAAATTAAAAGACTCCTTTAGTGAAAATACATGTAAAAATGGGGTATCATACCAATTCCATCTCATTCTAGTTCTAGTCTCACCAACCACACACCATGTCATCCCTCTAGAAACGAACCAAGTTGTGGGTGAAATTGGTTTCAAGAACCAACCCAAAAATCCCAAACCAATTGCACCTAAATATTAGTTGGATGCAAACCAAATTGGTTGTGTTTTAATCTAACTTCTACCCATGGCTGAGCCACCACCACATGCCATCTCCCTTTCCACCAATCTCTATTGAACCCTTAAGACACTCGTGAGTTTTTTTGTCACCTTATACCTCAAAGAAGACCCAAACTAATTTGACAAAGGAGAAGGGTGAGGCACGTCACAATTGAACTACCACCACCTTACTCTTCTTTTTCCTGCAATTGAATGATCACTTTGCAGCCAACCAAGCACCATTCCCTTACCTGAAAATCCACCAAAAGAATACTTCAGACCGACAAAACAAAACAAGAAGAAGAGACAAGACAAATGAAGAAAACTGCCTAGCTTGAAAACCCCTCACCCGACAACATAATGGTAGGGCATCATGCTTGATTTTTTTTCCCTCTTCTTCATTCTGCACCATGACTTGCCTTGCACTCTTAGGGTCATTCGTAGCATCTAACTTGATGAGATCATGATGGTTTTAGGGCACTGTTTACTCTACACAAGTGAAACAAGGTTGAACTCTTACACTCATCACCACCACTGCCCACTCCACCAATCACAAGCCACCTTTCTAAGCCATGACCAGCGTCCGCTCCCCCATTACTTCCTATAAAAAGCCCCTCCACTCCCTCATTTCCTCCACACCTCATCTTCAAAATCCTCTTGAGCATTGAGAGCCTTTTTCCTCCTAAGGGTTTAGAGTGAATCCAAAAGGTGTGTGTGCTTGAGTGTTCTTGGGAGTTCTTGAATTAGGAGCTTAAGAGGGCCACGAAAATTGTAAGTTTTCTTACTCTAGATCTTAGTTTGCATGTCAAGTCTTGATTTTAAGTGTTAAAGTGAATTTTGGTTGAGTTTGGAAAAGGTTACCATGTTTAATTCAAAACCAGGTTCCACAAGGATAGGTTAAGTGTTTAAATTGTTTTAAGTAGAAGTTTTAGCTATAGCATGTCTTAGCATATTTTGATGTGATTTATTAAAGTCTTAGAATGATCATTGAATGTTTGATTTTGAGATTAGAAGCATGCCATGATAGGTTTCAATTCAACCTTATCATGATCATCAAGCTTGCATGGTTTTTAATTAAATTTTCATTAAGGCTCGAAGTTTTGATTTATTTCCCCTAGGCTTGATAAATGAGCATTTATAAAATCTTGTGATGTGATAAGAATGAAAATACAAGTTTTGGGTGAATTTTGAAGCATGCCTTTGTGATTTAGACTCGGAGCATCAAGTTTGATTAATTGATGATTAAAGAAATCCAACACGATCAAGCTATTCTCCTTTTGGAAAAGATCTTCATTCAAACACTAACATGGCTGCCTTCTAATCACCTATGAAAGAGTAGGAAAAGAATATCACTTACAAGGTTGAAGAACTAGAGCTCACAAATGAAGACTCTCCATCACAAGCTCACTAACTCCTCTCTCTCGGTTTTACAACAAATGGAAGGTTTGGCTTGATGTCTCAAACTAAGTGTAGTTGTTTGGAAGAAAAGAAGGAAGAAGACAACCACACTTTAGAGCTCTCAGTTTCTACATTGGTAAATGAAAGAATAAGCATAGGTCCTCGAGTCATAAATTTCCTATTCATTTCAGGTTTTTTTTGCACAATGGTTAGCCACCAAAATCCCTCATGATTAAGCTCATATTAGAGTAATTTTTGGGGTGTATACCTGCCTTGTGAATGCTGGAAAAGTGGCGTGAGCTGTAGCAGGGAGATGATAGAAAATAGGCTAGAAGAGGTGCCTGGTTTCAATCTTAGTGACCAATGTGTAACCTTGGATTCCAATGATATTACTGACCAGAATTTAAGTAAAACAATTAATCATACTGCATAAACCCTATTGGTGGTAAGGGAAGGCATGCTACAGTAGAAAAGAGAGGTGGATTGCTTGAAAATCTTACCCTCACTCTAGATTTTTTTTCCAGCTTTCTTGTAAGAGAGAAGCTTCAAACCAGTACGGTGTTTTTTGCCCTTTTACACTCTCCAGTGATACGAAGCCACATTTGCTTTTTAATATCCTTGCTGTAGATGCAAATACACCTAATAACGCTCATTTTACCAACGTTGCTTTTCCTTTGGCAAGCCGTCAAGCTCTTTCTTCCCCCATGAATCTCTCTCTCTCTCTCTCTCTCTCTCTCTCTCTCAAAAACTCTCTTTTGGTCATTCTGGAGACGCAGAGGTTGGGTCTGGGCCCTAGAACGGTGCTTAAGTAGATCAGGATCATGGATCCATACGACATCTATCTGCCTTCAACGCCAATTGGTTCTTGCTGTCACTGCCCACTAGTTCTTACCATCATCATCCACTGGTTCTTGCAATTGTAGCTCAATGGTTCTTATCATCCCCCTAGTTTCTATCCACACCCTCCTCATCTTCGTCATATTGAGTCATTTCATTATTTTAATTTCTCGTTTTCTGTTTTTTCAATTAAGAAAAACGGATAATATGTGGGTAGTGCCAATTATGATTTTGAAATTTTTCATGAGACTTGCCTTAGTTAAGAACAAATAAGATATAATTTCAACACCGCTTAAAATGGAAAAGAAGCTAAAAAATATCAACAAAACTCATATCGCGTTGTCCACTTTGCCATGAGTGAAGCTCCAATAACTCTAGTGCTTGAGAGAGTTGAGAGAAACAAAGGGATGGAGGAGAAAGGGAGCTTTAGTTTGCTCACCAAGGGGTGCGGGGGGAGGGAGGGACAGGATAATAGAGATCGGGTTGGGGGAAGGCGACAAAATTAATGAAAACTCGCTTTATGTAATTATATTGTTAATTTTTGTGTCTTCTTATTAGTGATAGGTGTAAAATAGTTAAAAACACCCGTCCGGCTCCTAATACCTCACTTATTGTAATCACTAACTAGGTCTAAATTCCTAATAATTGCCTAACTAAAATGATTAGAATCTGACCCAAAAAAAAAAAACACACACACACACACACAAACTTGTGTATAACGTTTTTACTAATTGTGAGGCATGGTAGTGTAAGGAAGTAAGAAAGTGACTTTAAGCATATATTTGGAACAAAAAAGATCATTATACGGTAAGTTTTGGGCGGTAGGGCCTTAATTAATGAGGTAGCAAAGTGGGCTGCCATGTGTCAAGCCCGGATTGGGCCATTTGGTGCCACATCATCACAGAAATTTTTAGCACTCTAAAAATTTGTAAAAATTCTAGCTAAAACAATGGTGCTAGTTTTTTTTTTTTTTTTTTGTCACATTATACTCCCCAGTACCTCTACTAATTCCAATAAGTTAACTCAACTGAAAGGTCATAATGAATTCGTGGCCTAAAATTTAGCCCAACCCGTGACCTCCGTGGTTTAATATTCACATTTTATTTTTCTAGATTCCTACTTTTCCTTCTGGTGTCTCATATATTTAATCTATTATATAATAAAAAAATATTTTACAATTTAACATATCACTTCAAATCATTTAAGACTGTAAATTAATTTTTCTTTTCTAATTCTTTTGTAAACTAAGAATTTCCATTAATAAACAATGTATAGAAAACGCCATGCCCTTAGAATATCAGAACATGTAGATGTGGTGGGCCATTCCTTATTAATGGAGGATCCATGGGTCCCCAATATTTACCTTCTTGATATCGTAAAATGACACATTTTTCCTTGATCACATCTGTGACTGCTTTACTAGATTTGTATCCACACCAGAGAGAAAAAGAAAAAGAAAATGAAAGAGAGACATCAGGGATATTTTACAAAGTCCTTTTATGCTCTAGCTTTAAGACATCACATGATAAGCTTAGCCCTGTGATGTTAAGAACTTATCCACCTTAGCATTACTGCCTCGTGACAAGAACTTCATACAAATCGGTGGCTTGACCCCAGCCAGAGCAAGGATAGAAGCAGGCAAAGTCCATATCCCATCCCCACAGATCAAACCAGATGCTACTGCAGGGCCAAAAGCATCAGCCTTGCTCTTGTTTATCTTCTCCCAGATGAACAGTATTAAGCTTCCGACACACATGTCAATGGCAAAATATGGTCCTATGTAGAAGGGTATTGCCATTGCCATTGGAAGTGGAATGTACCTTCCCCACTTCTTATCCACTCTATCTCTTATCAAATTTATCAGAATGGCTGCACCAAAGAACACGTAACAAAGGAGAAGGCAATTCTTTGGTAGACTTGAAAAGCCGTCAACCCCCACAATAGCCATGTTACGGAACACAATAGCATATGGTGCAGCATATTCACTTCCAGGAACTCCAATGTCATCAAAAGCATTGTAAAAGAGCCAAAACACAGAAGGTGCAATTACACAACCCATTGCTGTGCCAATTAGTTGACTCACAAACATGGCACGTGGTGAAGCCAGTGTTAAGTAACCAGTCTTAAAATCCTGCATTAGGTCAGAGGCCGTAGAGACAATGTTCATCATAACTCCACAAGCTGCTAGGCCAGCAAGTACTCCACCATGTGAAGCACCAGCCCATGCTCCGATGGTAAAGATGGCCAGCTTTCCATAGGTGGATGCTAGGGACCAATCAGTAAGCCCACAACCATAGGCATTACAGAAAGCCAATGCGGGTGCAAATATATAGATGACCAATATGTAATACCATTTGAGTTGATGAAAGATATGTGGAAGAGTGCCTATAGAGATTGCAGCAATAGCAACATAACCTCCAATGGCAAACCATGGGGGAATTTGATCTTTGAGAAAGAGTTGGCTGCGACGCTTGTCATCATATGAGAGCTGAGAGCTTTTAGGTGAAGAATGGTCTGCAACAGGGAGTTCAGAGCTCAATTTTTTGGTCAGGAGCTGATGAGACAAGCCTAAGATGGTTTGACTTAGAACCTTGAGAAAGTTATATAAACCGTCACCCAGGATCAAGGCTATGGCGATAAATACCTGAAAAAAGGATATAAATTAAGTTCTCAATATTTTGAAAAGTGTTGACAAGGAATGAAAATTAGAGGTGGTAGTGGTACAGCTGTCTCATTTAGTGGAAACTTACCTTGTAAGCTTGAAGACCAAACATGCTATCTGATTTGAGGTTTGCAGGATACCAGTCACCCTTACTATTTTCTATGAGAGGCCACATCAGACCCCAAGAAAGAATCCCTCCCACCAGCACTGATACATTTATGATATAGGGGCAAATCATTCCGACTCCAACATATGTTGCAGAGAAATCAAAATAAAATCTGGGGGATAATCATATTTCCACATTAGCCAAAATGAATGTAGGGTTTAGTAGAGCAAAATGCTTATCAAATGAAAATTGTTCTTTGCATCAAGTAAAACAAATTTTTATTAAGAGGAAAGAAAAAACATGATTCTAGATGTACCTATATTTATATGCCTGAAGCCCTAGCGAAGGGAACTTTAAAAATCCACAGTTGTCTCCAGCAGTGTAGAACCATTGAAAGAAACCCCAAAAAAAGCTGAAGGTGAAAAATTTTCCCAATGCTTTCACTTGTTTCCTGTAAAGTAGAATAAAAGAAGACAGCTTTTATAATTTCCATAGGGTCAAGTTTAACCAGAAGCCGTAAGTGTCGGGGTGCCTTACTTTGCTAATTTTGCTCCATGAGGTGTGTGGAAGCTGTTGATGAGATGAGCAGTGGCAGTACCACTGGGATACGTCAGTTTGAAGTCTATGATCATAATCTGAAACCAAAATAAACAATGTCATTCTAGAAAAATGGGAATATGATAAGGTTTTGTTCTGTTCAATGAATTATTTTTGTTCCCTTTTCACCCCCACCCCCACAAGCATAACATGTATTCACCTTTCACAGAACAAGCGTAAATATGCTGCCACATACCCTTCGAAGAGGCACCACCGAGAAGAGTCCTAGAAAGCTGACAACAAAGAGAAAGCCGATGATCCATCCTAATGATGGGTTTTTGAAATCATGAGTATCTGATGATTGTTCAGAAATGCGTTTACTCATTCCAAAGAGGTAACTTCCAAAGCCTCCTGTTATTACAAATCAATTAAAAGTAGTAGTTTTCAGTCTGCAAGTTAAGGTTATTAGCTAGAGGAAAACAATATTACTTCTGGAGTACAGAAAATGAATTTTACCAATGAGATATTGATTGGGTCAGACTATCATCATGAGATATGGTTGTAAACTTCTAGATTAGTCATCACAACTCAGAATCTTTGTGCAACACACTCAAACTAGGTCATCCATACTCTAGTTTTCAGTTATTTTGAAAAACTCGACATAGTTTTTAACAATAAAATAAAAAGAAATATTTTAATGTCCATAATCCCAATGCATTCATGTTCACATGCATATGTGTATATATATGTATAAGAATTCATCACAAATCAGACTTGTTATTGACACTTGACAATAAATTGTACCGATAAGGAACCCTGAGGGGTAGCTCAATTGGTCAGGCCTTAGGTTTACTCCCCAATGATCACTAGTTCGAGTCCCCTCAAGACCACTGGAGGTTTACTTGGCCGTTAACTTCAGGGCCCCGTGGGATTAGTCGAGGTGCACGTAAGCTGAACCGGACACTCAAGGACATCAAAAAAAAAAAAAAAAAATTGTACCGATAAGGATCATGGACTTGAGTGGATATAGTACTCTGATGGAACCTTAGAAAAAGTGACCACCAATCACCTCAGAAAATCAACTAAGCTAGTTTTATTGCAATTCTTGATGAACAGATATATTTTTTTAATTTCAGTCGCTCAATGTAGTCAAGTCTTAGCATATGAAATTTGCATAGGAAAGCAGGATTTGGTTAATTAAACCTCTAATCTCAATTTTCCCAAAATGAACAGAGCTGAAACATCCCACTGATAAAGTTTATTAGCTTCATTTAGACCTTCACTTTTATTGAAGTTTTAAACTTTGGTTACTTACTTAGGATACACAAATTATGAATCAGGAAAATTCTTCTATGTTAACACTTAAAAAGAAACGGATATGGGGGGGAAATGTACAATGCATTATGGAAAGAAAGTGTGTTGTAATGAATTAAAATTTTGACACGAGAAATGAAGCAATCGGTACTTATCAAAAATTTTAATGAAAGGATGATGTAAACAGAAACTGGTATTTGCTTAACAGAGTAGCAGCAATCTTATATTTGTCGACTCAAAACAGTCCTATTAATAGTAAACCAGATGCAGACCAACAGACTGTGTGTATAACACAGAGGGAAGGATAGGAACAGAGAAAGTAAACACAATCTTTTGTAGTGAATTGTTGTCTCCACTCAAACGCTCTAATTGACCATGCCATCTTATTTTTATTTGTTTGACTTATCAAAAAAAAATTTTATTTGTTTGTCTATTTATGGGAAAGGTGGGTTCTTTCTACTTTGTTAAATACTAAAGTAAACACTTTGGAAGAGGTGAATATCTTTTAGTAAAATGGAACAATACACTAATATTTTTTTAATTATCCTTTATCACAAGGGACAGTTTGGAAACCTTTTTTTATGACAGGAAACTCATTGAGACAGGATTCTTCAAATCCATCTCAGAAGAATAAACTCTCAATATACTATCCTACCATCAAAATTTGAATTTTCCCTATGATATTTTGAACTCTTGTATCACATATTCTCCAAACCGTCATTGATTGGTCCTAACTATGCTTTTTTAATTATATATATATATAAACTATGCTTTTAACACAATCCAACAAAACTGGTATCTAGGCTCCATACCGCCCAGAGATTCCTGGTTGAGTTTATGAGTGACAAAAAAGATTAAAAAAATGGTTCATTTCTACTTGTACTTTGGTCCCGTCGGACAACTTGCAGCTTGTTCTCTACTCGAGTTGCTTGGTTAGGGGGAAAAAAAAACACAAAAAGTCTTATCTTTGGGTGAATTAATAATGTAATAGAGCCAAGCCGCTTGAAATCTACACTGATGGGCAATATTTTTGGTTTTTTCTTTTTTTAATTCAATTAATTGCTAAGAATTGCGACTAAAATTTGAATTTAGAACGAATCTAAATATATATAATTCTTAGAATTTTTAAATATATGATTAATACAGATTTTTTTTTTTAATTAAAGGGGCTGAAAATTTGATCGTTTAAGTCAAGGGTTTGGCCAACAAATTCAGAGAGGCCATATGATTAACAGTTCCCTTAACCCAGATTGCGAAATTAGCACCTATTCAATTGATTACTCGTATTTCAGAATTAATGTTCAGACCGTTCTAATGTTCAAACGCTTCTAACAATTCCATTATGTTTATCAATAAAAAATTCCAAAATTACATTCAAATAATGGTGATGAAGCGAAGAAGTAATGAAACAGAGAGATGAGCAAAATGAGTGAAGGGGGACTCATACCACTAAAGGCAATGCCAGAAGAAGCCACAACACAGGTCTGGATGACAGTATTTTCCTGCCGGGTGAAAGGCTGCTTCAACAAGCCAGATTTCTCAAGCAACCTGGTCCATGTCCTGACGAAGAAGAACCCCAAGAGACCAGCAGAAACATTGAGGGAAGGCATAATACCTGTGGTGAGGTTGAGCTTCATCACAATAAAGGTGAACAGTATGCTCAGGAAGAAGCTCACCACGAAGGCTCTCATGGTCAGCTGCTTCCTCCATGACGGCACCTCTTGATCGTCAAACAATCGCTCCACCGATATCTCCCCTACTTCTTGTTTGAGCTTCTTGTCCCCCGGATCACCGTTATGTTCATCTTCCGGATCAACGACATTCTCCACCTTGTCCTCAACCTCATTCCGACCCATTATCTTGTCGTCTTGCTTAAGATAAATGGTTCAAAATCTTTAGGAAGTGCTTTATAATGGGGATTTTTCCACTTCGAAGCTCAATTAGGCTGCGTCAGTGCGATCAGTATTTACTATCACTTAATATTTTATTATTATTTTTATTATTATTTAATATTTTTCGTGCCCGAGGGAGTCGATAATTGAGGTCGTAATCACGTATAGCGCGTGAGAGAAAAGTCTCGGGAAAGTTAGCAGTGTGCGGACGTAAAAGGGGTCCAAACTCCTAGCACATCGAGAGCGAGCGGACAGGAGTGTCTGAAAATCCACCAATGAGGAAACGAAGTATTATCAGTAAAATTTTATTACATATAAATAAAATTACATATTAATTTATATATCAATATTAATTTTTTTATATTTAAAATTTAAATTAATACTATTTTTAATAAAATTTATTTTTTAATCAATCACAATAAATTAATATACATATTAATACATAAATATACTTACAATTAAACATTTCCTTATCAGTGACACTGAGACTTCGTTGACGTCTTTTACTCTGTGTCCACTAAGCCAGGTTTGAAAAGTGGAATTAGATGTAAAATTTTTATTTTTTATATTATTTTATTATTATATCTTTTTAAAAAAATTTTATATAAAATATAATAAATAATTTAATTTTTTAAATTATAATTCAATTTTTTAAAATTTTGAAATAATAATAATATTAAAAATAATATTTTAAATTTTTATCTAAGATTAAAATTCTCATCTTACTATCCAAATCTATCCTAATAACATAAGGTCTATGTAAAAAACTACCAATTGTCAAATTAGTTTTAAAACACATCAACTAATGGTTGCTATTAAAAATTAAAAAACTATTGCATTTTATTTGAATTAAGAGAGCATCTCAATTTAGCTCATTTTGTTTTGTTTAATTATTACAATTTTTTTTAAATTTATATATAAAATATAATAAACAATTCAATTTTTTCAAATTTTAAAAATAAAAATAATATTAAAAACTAATATTCTAACAATATTTTATTCAATTTTTAACTTTTATTTCATTTCAATTTATTATCCAAACATCTTATTAATTGTCGGATTAGTTCTTTATTTTTTCAAATGTTTTACAAAGTGAAATGATATTTGCAGTCAAAGAGTGCGCAAATATCATGCATTCATTATTTTAAAAAAATAAGTAAATATGAAATTCATTTGAAAAAAATTTAATGGTAGAGCCCCCTCTTTTCTAAAATGAGTGTGCGGTATTTGCACAACTCATGATTGTATATAATGTTAAGATATAAAAATAAATAATAAAATTTACATTTTCCCATCAGTTTTAACTTTTGAGACAAATTATGATTTTATATGTAATTAGAGCAAAGATCTTGAGTTCAAACCCCGACTCTACACTCTATCCCATTTAATTAAATATTTCATATGTTAGACCACTCATTGAGAGGGAGTTGGTTCACATATGAGAGGAATTGTTAAAAATACAATACAAATAATTAAATCTATATCTTCTCCACAGCTTAAACTTTTAGGACAAAAGGCACGTTGGGACAACTATCTTTGTTTTCTCTCTCCAACGAAAATGCTCTCTAGAGAAGGCCTAAAAATCTTATTTTCTCTATCCAAACCCTCCTCCCATTTGTACAGTCCCAACATTGTCCTAGTGTTTTTTTTTTCCTCTAGTTTTTCCTTCGTTTTTCAACCGCAGCATAAGGAAGTCTTAATATACTGCTTTTCGGCCAACCACGACCACCACACGCCACACTGCAAAACCCCCAAGCTGCCAATCCATTGGACGACATAAACATATCGTCAAAAAGAGTGGCATGCGCGTCTCATGCGCTGCTCAAACTACGCATGAATCTCACATGCCGCCACACCGAGGTGAGTCTACCACTGCCATGTACTACATTTTTGGGGTTAGCAAACTCGGATCTCTTAGATCCGACCAACGTCCACTCTCCTAGTGTGGCACATAGCCTTCACATGCCATCATAGTTCCTAGCGGTTGCCTGCCGGCGATTCGACTCTTCTTCCGCTTCCTATCTTCCTATGTTATCACTCATCCTACCTAAGGATTGTGGAAAAAAAGTAATGAAAGTCTCATTCAGTCAGTCTAGATCAACGACTGCAGCACAAATCCATTCATTGAGGCTTTTAGTCATAGTATTATAGTTCGTTTATCAAACTGTATCAAAATTGCTTCAGGTGGTTTCCCTTGTGGAAAATAGCTGGGAATCAAGTCATTAGCTCCAGATCCATCTTTTTTTTACTTTTACGTGTGTTGTACTAGCTAGTTTGGAATGAATGTCGAAGCCTCCCGCTCTATTATCTCTTATATCTTGTAACTGTTTTATATATTAATAATATGTTTGCTTCGAAGAAAAAAAGCTTTAGGGATAAGTTGTAATTTTACATGGTATTATAACAGATGTCCTGAGTCTGAATCTTGTCTCTACACGTGTTGGACCCCCCCTCTTTGAGTGAGAGTCTAGCCCGCATATGAGGGGGGGAGTGTTAAGATATAAATAAATAATAAAAATCTACATCTTTCCATTAACTTAAGTAGGTGGTATCTCGTGATATTAGAGTAGATGTAACACCCAGATCCAACACCAGGCCCACTTTTGAAGTATTTTTCAGTTTTTAGGTATGAAAAACCCATTTGAGATTGTGAGTAAATTTTTGGAAGAGACTACAAGTCTAAGATTTTACTTTTGGCAGATATCGAATTTTTATTGGGTTTGCCATTTTAGTTAAAATCATTAAATATTTTGGTTTGGATGGAATCTTGCTTTGGGCTGAGGAATTTATGGAATAAGTATATTTTTTTAAGGATTAGTCGAGACCCAAAATTAGGAGAAAAAGCCCAAGCCGTGACATCTTGTATCAGACTCCACATTCTACAAGATTCACATTCGTTTGTAAATGCATGCACGCTTCAATCACGTCCATTTTCCACGGCTTGCCAATGCACGTCTCTCTTTCCCTCCCTCTCTAGGGTTTTGTTTTCAATCCTCTATATATACTTATGCACGTCACAACCATCCCTCATGCATGAAGAAACCCCAAGCTGCCCTCTTTTCATGACCTCAGCCATCCAAACACCTTACAACATCTACCCTCCATTGTGAATGCACGGAAACTCCACCTTCAAGTAACCACAACCCAGCCACTGCGTAAAGCCACGATAGTCCTAGTGCAACACCACTGTCCCACCCCTAAAAGCCATCGTCCCACAGGAAGGCCTGCCTAAACCTCACCGCCATAGCTAGCCGTGAACCCACGTCAAAAAACACCACCCTCTCATCGAAGGACCTCTGTTTTTGCATCTAAAAACAAAGCACTTCATCTTGTGCGATGCCACCAGCCACGTCAAGGGAAGCTCAGGGACACTGATGCCCCAACCACTCCGTGATCTTTCGCTGCCCATCCACCTTGTCGCTGCCGCATTGCTGCCCTCTTGATGAGTATCCTGTGTGATCTCTCTCTCTCCCTCTCATGACTTACTGATCTCTTTCTCTTTCATCTTCTCTCTCAGTCATCTCTTTCTCTCTCGTCTTCTCTCTTAGTCATCTCTTTCTCTCTCGTCTTCTCTCTCTCTCTCTCTCTCTCTCTCTCTCTCTCTCTCTCTCTCTCTCTCTCTCTCTCTCTCTCTCTCTCTCTCTCTCGCCAAGCTTTCTGGCGAATTCATCTCAGTTAGTCCATCTCCATCGACATCCAGCTCCGAGTCCTTGTTGTAGTTGACCTAGTGACTCACTCAAAAATATGTAGCACAAAGGCTATCCCAAGTGCAGGAGGATATAATGTAATAATTAGGAATAAAATTCCTAGATTGTCTCCTCGGGAAAAGTTGGTTAAATCCAAACTCGTATAAAATGGTAAAAAGTTTCACAAACAAAAGTGGTGGTATGTACAATGAATAGAAAAGTGCAACGGAAATAAAAAGGGCACTAGTCATAGACTAGATTTATACTTTTGAATTTTTTTTAGTGTCGAAATAGTACGTAAAAGACTAACAAATTGAAATTAACAATTAAAGATTCAACTACGCTAAAAAATTTTAATTAATTTAAAAATTAAATAATAAATTGAAATTAATATAAAATGTAATTGTAATGCATATTTAATAGAAGCTGAAATAAACAAGAAAAATAACTGACATAAAATAAAATAAACAGCAAATAAAATGCCCAAACTTTTAATCCAAAAATATCAAGAATACACCATAAACTTCAAAATGAAATTAAATAAAAATTAAGAAATGAAAAAATCAAGTCAAATAAACGGAGATGGAGATTGAAAGTAGTGGAGGAGGCTGGACTGTAGTATCAATTAGACCCCTCAAGGAGTTCTTTAACGGCGTTGTAGTTCCTCTTCTACAATTAATATTTCCTTGCAACGTTGAATGGAAGCCCCCAAGAGAAAAATTGGTGCGGTTAAAAAATGCTCCAAAGAGAATATAAGTGTGCGGCTTGAATTGAAAACTACCCAAAAATGTGTTGCGGCACTAGGTGAAATAAAATGATGCCATGCCCTTGGTCAAAGGTCCTAGACTCCTAATATGAATTGAATTCCTCCTACCAATTGACATGCCGTGTTCAATCAATAAAATGAATTTATGCATCATCTCCTTTTGTCCCAAGTCAAAGTCTTCATAGAGTAGTGGCCGCCGCATAAGTCTTGAACTCCTCATGTAATGCCAAAAGTCCTTTTTAATCCTAAGTCAAAAGTTGGTGCATGAGTCAAAAAGTCTCCAAGTCAAAAGTAAAGAGTGAATTCCCCTTTAAGTCCATTGCATTTCTTAGCCTATATAAAAATAAATAAATAAATAAAAATTAGAAATAAACTAAAATAAAATAAAAATAAAGAATAGAATATCAAAAATCTGTTATGCATGTAAATGAACATTGTCTAATTAAATCACAAGCTATAATATTAAGTAAAAATCATGATATTTATCAATTTAAATTACAACTCGAATTTATGCATTTAAATAATTTTTCCATCTAAAACCAATAATAATGTAATGAAAGAATTAAAATGTATTAGTTCTAAATGTATAAATATATGTAATATTTCAGGTCAATCACACCCCCAACTAGCGTTTTGCCAATCCTTAAACAAAATAATGAAAATTTAGTTGAGATGAACATTGCATAAAGATCGAAATCCAAACAAAAGCAATCAAACACAATTCTGAATTCTCACAAAAGGTGATCCATGACTACTCAACCCTAGGAGCTATACCCACCAAGACTGTCTTAACAATCATTCACATAGAATTAAGGAAAATATCTCAGAACTCAGATGTGTGTGTGTAGCTACACGGTTGTGTGTTCCTCATTACTAGTTAGGATTTTTCATAGGATTTTTTAACATTAAAATTAATCATTACTGATTCTAACTACTTCAAATCCTAAGAGACTAGCAGTTTTCACGCTAACTCTGTTTAAAGGTTGAACACTCAACCACCAAAGTTAGAGTAACTGTTTCTAGCCCTTTACTTAGGAAAGCTCACTAAGCTGCCTTTATCTTCTTCTTCTTCTTCTTTTTCTCGATTCTTTTTAAATCCTTTTTTTCTTTTTGGCATGGCTTGATAGTCCTGCAGTTTACTTCTCTTGTGTTAAATCAGTAGACAGTAAATGATGAACACTACAGGTGTAAGCATGTACAAATGTCCTTCAAACTTTTCTCTTTGTTCTATATAAATCTTACTAAGTCTCATCTCAATAAGTATAGCAGCTCGGTGTTTCAAATCATATATCAACTAATATGATGCATCAGAAATCATGCTCTATACTCAAGGTTGAAAATAAATCTTCACAAAATAATTCTGCTTAACCACTCCACCAAAGTGCTCAAATTTCACAAGGTACTAGAAATGAAGTGTGTGTCAATCATATATGTATCAATGCAAATCACATTAATGTAATTTTTTTTTTTAAATTTGCGCACACATGCTACCCCCCAACTAGTGAAAGATATGGTCATTAATGAATCGAACGAAAGAAAACAAAGTACATAATGATAAGTAAGCAACACGGATAACCAATCATGTGCAATTAAAGAAAGTCTTAAAATGAAGAAATAAATAAATCAATCAAAATCAGAATACTTCATTGGGGTCTTGCATAAGCAAGATCTCTTCGTTTGGATCAAAGGCAGTCATAAATGGCTTTAGACGTTGTGCATTGACAGTGAAGCTATTGTCATTCTTCAGATTGACAATGTCTACCGTCCAGTGAGGATGAACCTCCTTTACAATGTATGGCCCACTCCATCGGGATGTTTATCATGGATCTTCTTGTCAAGCAAGGTGATGAAGTGCTAAAATTGCATGATTAAGTTACTTAAGCGAACAAATTGTTTAATAAAAAAATGATTTAAGTACTTAATTATGCAATAGATCACATTACTTGAGTCAATTGATACATTCTAGTATTTTGGTGCTTAAAAAGATTTATAATGCAATTGATTCACATGAAACAAGACAAGCACCTCACATGCATGCAACACAAACTCACACATGCTAAAAGCAAACAAACTCACTCGAACATCACATGCACACAGCTGGACCCACAACAACACTCATGCAAAACACATGCACATGCAGAACAAGAAGAATCATTCGGATGTGCACACATGCAGAACAGAAAGCAGAAGAAGAATCTGCAGCACATCACATGTACAACAACTCACACTTGCAGCAGCACATGTACAGCAGCAGAAAAATCCTTCAAAGCAGCAGACAATCACGCTGGAAACAAATCACATGTACAGCAGCCTTCGGTCAAACATGCAACACACATGGACAGCACTCATACAACATCACACATGCAGAAAAACAGACAGCAATCAATATGCAGAAAACGTGGACCAGCAGAAAATTCAACCATGCAGCAGAAAAACAGATGCAGAAAATTCAACCATGCAGCAGAAAAATAGATGCAGACATGCAGAAAAATGCAAACATACAGACCAAACTCACATGGGCTGCCTTTACTTTTCAACTGGGAGTTTTCGGTTTGGAAGAAAAGCAAGGGGGCAAGCAGCTGTTTTTCTTGACTTTTATCTTTCATTTTTTTCTTCTTGCTTTCGGTTTGGCAGCAAGAGCTGGAGAGTTTGAGTTTTTCTTCTTTCTTTTTGATTCGGCTAGCAGCAGATTTTGAGGGTTTTCTTTTGGTTTTACATTCGGGCAGCAGAGTAATGTAGAGGTTGGTGTGTGAAGAAAGTGAGGTGCCGTGATTAAAGGGGAGTGAAGAGTGGAAATTCAGTGGTGATTGATGGAATAAACTATTGTGATTGGAGGAGTGGACGACTAGCTGCAGCTATATATATATATGATGCTGGACGTGTAGTGGAGGAGGAGGTAATCGGTTGAAGGGAGAGAGAAGAGATAGGAAAGGGTGAAAGGGATAGGTGGGGAGTTGAGAGAATTGGAGATAGGTGCAGAATTTTCAACCAAGTGAGATAGGAATTGAGAGAGTTAAGTGGGGGATGTGCTGGACGAAAAAAGAAAAAAAAAATAGAGAGAAGGGGTAGAAAGGAATTAGCTAAAGTGTAGAGTGAAAGGGATAGGTGGGGAGAGAAGAAGGAGAGAGTGAAGAAAGGGACGGAGACAAGGAGAGAATTGGAGAGAAGAAGGTGTAGAGTGAAAGGGATAGGTGGGGAGTTGAGAGAATTGAAGAGAGGGAATTGGCTAGAATTATTTCTTTCTTGGAGGAAGTTGAGGCCGGTTGGAGTAATTTAATTGGATGGGATTTATTTTGGTGGAGAAAGGGACATGATGAGATAGATGCTTGAGTTTAACGTGGAGTTGAAGTGGTTGGAGTTTTATTTTTTTTTTTGCTTCTTCATGTTTTTTCGTTTGGCATCTGGTGGGGCTGTAGCTTCTTCTTGATGAATATCTTTTAATTTCAATTTCTGTTTTATCGTGAGCTTTATTCCTCTGTATCAATTGGATTTCAGATTTTGTTGTTTCTAAGTTATTGCTTAATATTTCTTGTGTTAGTTATTTAATGGAGAATGCTTATGTGATTTCTATAGTGTTTGTAATGAATATGTTTGGCTAAATTTTCATACTAAGGTTAGAGGTGAAGTTTAATGATTTACATATTGTTTCCGAATCCACGTAAAATCTATTTTGCGAGCTTGATTGATTGAAAGATTTTATTTGGATAATTTGATTATCTATATACTCGTCTTGATTCATTGTGATTTCCGAATACAGTGAATGCTTGAGGAATCCCTGTGGTATTCAAATAGATTTGTAAATATTTTAATCATCAATCGTTCACGCTCAATCATAAGCGTCTGTTTTTCTCGATCTTAAATGCTAAATCTACCAATTAAACAGAATCATTATTCTAATTTAATTGAGGTAAATTGATCGGAAACAATATCATAAATTATTAGACAGATCCTCGAAACCTTAGTCTTTTTCCATTCATTTTATCATTTTAGTTTGATTCATTTTATCAATCTTCATTTGATTGCACGTTTCTTTTCGTAATTTTGTTTCATTGTCTGAATTTATTTTCTTTATCACAAAAGTCAATCCCTGTGGATTCGATCCTGTAAGATACTACAACACCTATATACTTGCAGGTAAAACTGCACGAGATTCTTGATTCATTAATTTGAGTCAAAGTTTAGTCGCAACACAAGGCCTTCATTCGCTCCTTTGCCAAGTGAGAATTGTCATAGGCCTTCCTCCTTGCTTCATCAAGCTTCGAAATCTACAACTTTCTTAAACCTTTGGCAGCATCAAGTGAAAAGTTAATTTGCTTAATAGCCCATAAAGCATGATGTTGAATCTCAACAGGTAAATGACAAGTCCAACCATAGACCAATTTATAAGGTGACATCCCTAAGTTAGTTTTGAATGCAGTCCTATAAGCCTAGAGAGCATCAACTAGTTTTTCAGACCAGTCCTTCTGAGTGGGACAGACAGTTTTTTCAAGAATAAGTTTGATCTCTCTATTGGCCAACTTAGCTTGACCATTAGTCTGCTGGTGATATGGAGTAGAGATTTTGTGGCTCACTTCATATTTCTGCATAAGTTTTTGAAAAGGTTTGTTACAAAAATGTGAACCCTCATCACTAATGATCGCCTTGGGCATGCAAAACGTGCAAACAATTCTTCCAAGAAACGGATGACAACCTTATGATTATTTGCTCTACAAGGTATGGCATCCACCCATTTTGAAACATAATCCACTGCAACTAAAATGTAAGAATTCCCAAATGAATTTGGGAATGGTCCCATAAAGTCAATCCCCTAACAATCAAATATCTCAAGTGTAAGAATAGGAGAAAGGGGCATCATGTTACGTGCTGTGATTTTTTCAATTTTTTGACAAGGCTTACATGCCTTGCAAAAAGACTCCACATCTCTAAAAATAGTGGGCCAGTAGAGTCCACTTTGTAAAATTTTGGCAACAGTTTTCTTAACTGCAAAATGGTCTCCACAAGCCCCACTCCCAGTATGGAAAAAGTAAAAAATAGAGGTAAACTCATCATAAGGAATACATCGACGCACTAATTGATCAGCACAATACTTAAAAAGATAAGGAGTGTCAAAGTAATAAAATCATACATCTGCAAGAAACTTATGCTTGTCTTGAGCTGTCCAATGCTCTGGTATCTAATCAGTGACAAGGTAATTCACAATGTCTGTGAACCATGGAGCGTGCAACACTACAAAACGATGCTCATCAGGAAAATTTTCATTCAAGGGAGGAATAGATGTAGATACATCAGGTAGCTGTAGTCGTGACAGGTGATCAGCTACCACATTCTCGACTCTCTTCTTATCTTGAATAGTCATGTCAAATTCTTGGAGTAAAAGGATCTAACGTATCAACCTGGATTTAGCATCATTCTTTGCCAACAAATACTTAAGAGCAAAATGGTCAGTAAAAATGATAACATGAGACTCAATAATGTAAGAAAGAAATTTATCTAAGGCAAACACAATAGCTAAAAACTCTTTCTCGGTGGTGGTATAATTTTTTTGTGCATCATTTAAAGTACGACTTGCGTAATAAATGACCGAAGGCTTATTATCCAATCTTTGGCCAAGAACGGCACTAAGAGCGAAATCACTTGCGTTGGTCATAATCTCAAATGACAAGTCTCATCGAGGAGTTTGCATAATAGGTGCAACTGTTAAGTGTTCCTTCAAGGTCTCAAAAGCATGATGATACTCATCAGTCCAAACAAAATTAGTATCATTTTGCAATAAAGTACATAATGGTTTTGCAATACTACTAAAGCCTTGAATGAAATGACGATAGAAGCCAGCGTGACCAAGAAAAGAACGAATATTGTTCACTGTCTTAGATATAGGCAGTTGAGATATTAATTATATCTTGGCCCTATTAACCTCTATACCACGTTCAGATACTAAATGCCCAAGTACCAAACCACTAGTGACCATAAAATGACATATCTCCCAATTCAACAATAAATTCTTTTTCTCACATCCTTTCAACACAGCAGCAAAATTTTTTAAACAGGCATCCAAAGATTTACCAAACACAAAAAAATTATCCATAAAAACCTCACACATGTCATCAAGCATATCAGAAAAAATGCTCATCATACAACGCTAAAAAGTAGCAGGTGCATTACATAACAAAATGGCATTCTTCTAAAAGCAAAAGTACCAAAGGGGCAAGTGAAGGTGGTCATCTCTTGATCCTCTGGTACTATTGAAATTTGATAATAAACAGAGAAGCCATCCAAGAAATAATAAAAAGTATTACCCGCTACTTTTTCTAAAATCTGATCTAGGAAAGGTAATGCAAAGTGATCCTTTTGACTGACCGAATTCAACTTTTGGTGGTCAATGCATATTCTCCAACCCATTACCTTCCTAGTCGAAATCAGCATTTTCAATAACAGTTAAACCAGATTTTTTTTTGTACTACCTGTGTCAGACTTACCCACTTGCTGTCGGAGATAGGATAGATGATGCCCACAACTAACAATTTCAACACTTCATTATTCACCACCTCTTTCATGGTAGGATTCAACCTTCACTGTGCATCACAAACTGGTCTCGCAACTCCTTCCAGAAAAATATTGTGGGTACAAATTGAAGGGTCAATACCTTTGATGTCTGCAATAGTCTAGCCTATCGCTCCTCGATGATGTCTTAGCACTGTTAATAACTTTGCTTCCTGCTTCGAAGTGAGCTGAGAAGAAATGACCACTAGAAATATATCCTCAATTGGGTCGAAAAAAACATACTTCAAATTCTCGGGTAGTGGATTCAACTCTAGTATTGGGATTTCTTCTTCTGATGATTTCATGGCTCCTGATAACTCAAGAGTTTCAAAGACTGGCCTACGCCAATTACTCGTGTAACTCACATCTAATAACTAAAGAGACCCAGTTGTCTCTATCAACTGCCCATCTGATTCTGTCAACTCTAATGATGT